>NC_056595.1:9975120-10282156 GCF_018340385.1 Cyprinus carpio | reverse complement strand
ATAGAGTGGAGACAACAAGGCGCAATGCCACGGGACCTCAAGGACACATTTGAGGAGTATGAGCACAGATGTAGAGAGTGGTGTGACACCAACTTCTTCCTCTGGGTGCTGGATGATATGGTGAATTTCATGAAGGTAGTGAAAATGGCAAGGAGGTATGGAAAAAAGCATCCACAACAACAAGGATACCGGATACCCATCAAGATGTTGCTGCGTTTCCAGAGGCTGCATATGTCCAAATCCATTGTGAATATTCTCAAAATCAGGACACCGAGCTCCTGGCCGTCAGAAGTAATTCCGCAGTGTAGCGGGTTTTTGAACTGGCCCACTCATTTCGTCTAGATGAGATAGTGGACCAGGGTTCCTAAAGATGTGAGTAGATTGATCCATGATGAGTTAAAGGCGTGCTGGCTATAATACTATGACCTGGAGGACAACCTGGCAGAACCAGGTTTGCGGCATTGGAGGGTGGTAGAGGATCTTTGGAGGCCCATTTGAGGTTCATGTAACATTGGAGTTTGAGGAAAGCAATGGGTCGTTCAACAGATTCAAAACTTTCTTTGGAGTTCTGAAATAGCAGGTATCGCGTTAACTGTAGTTGGACCAGGTTAGTAGAATTTCGTGGAGATCTGAAATCAAAGCAGGTATAGAATGAGAGCAGGAGCAAGCACTCCATCTGCTCGTAGCTGCAAATTATTAATTTTAAATTTCCTTTCTATAATAAATGAATAATAAATGTGCTCCCATCACAGAATTGTTACCAGCTGGTTTTCCACAAAGACATTAAGGAGCTGAGACAACAAACATCTAACAGTTTGGGAGGTCGCTTGTCCAACCTGATGCCAGTATGGACTTGCCAGCGGAAGCACCTCACCCTGTCAGCACATGGTTAAGAGAAAGGGAGATCTTGCTGTTCCCAATTCAGAGCGAGCAGCTGCATCTCAAAGGCGGTTGAAACTTGGAGAAGAAATCTTTGCAGTCCTTCTCTAGCCTTCCAGGGTAGGGTGATGGCCATGGGAATGGCAATGTAGATGAGAAAGACAGGCTAGTGTTTGTTATGGAGAGTTATCATATGGGATGTAAGTTCTAGATGCATAGAAGTATTCACATTATTAAACAGTCTTTTAGTCAACTTACGTTGCCTTATTGAGTTATTTTCGTGCTGGGTATGGACAAAGCAGTACCAAGACAAAGCCAGTATTCGGACGCTAAGTTACGTGGTCGTGATTTGGGCATCTGATTCAAGCGGACACATTGTAGAGCAACTGAACAGCATTTATTTATGCCTCATTTCTACAACCTCACATCATCACTGACCCCCACACATAGAGTTTACACGGATCTTCCTGTTAAGAGCTTCATAATAAAACCCCCTTTTTCATAATAAAACCCAATATTCCCACATCCCTGTTAGTAGATGAAAGCAGACTGAAATGAACATTTACGAGATGAATGCAAACACGAGTTGTTTTTTTTAACATTTTTTTTTAACTTTGTACAACTTATTGACACTTTCGCTTTACGGTAAACTCTATTTGTATTCACAAGTCCAGTCTTGAGGCTGTATGGACACTCTACTGACCGCGCAGTTAGACAGGACCCGGGGACAACTGCCTTTGGAGTCTAACTGCAGACTCGGAACAGATTCCGGTGTGGCATAGTAGCCTGGGTCCTCAGTTTGGACAGACTGGGTACTTGGAATTGAACTTTTTGGTGGCTTTCAGGTAATGGCAATAGATGATGTCTATTTCTCCTGATGACTCCTGATGGCTCGCCACGATGTAGAGCTGGGAGTTAGTAGAATGAGGTTGAGATGACAGTCCCTTTCACTACTGGTGTCTGTGATCCCACACAGGTTGTCCAGGAGAAAGTAGAGTAGTATCGCATCTCAACATTGTGATGCCCCTTTTGTTGACAGAGAGAGCTGTCCTTGTTCTCCTATCCTCCTCTCTTTATGACTTAACTCATTTGGCAGGCTGGGAGTGAGCAATGAGGAAGCTGAGGAACTGGATGTTACGAAGTCTCGTCCATAGTAGTTGCGCTGGGCTGTATCCATTAGCAAAGGGGGTCGCTCTGTAGCTAACATTCTGTCTCTGTAGAGTCTTTGTAAAAGTGCAAGATAGTGGGTCTTTGTGCTTTCCTTAGACGTCTTTCACCGTCTGGACGTGACGCAGCAGCCTCACCATGCTTTGAGCAATTTCGGACTGGCTAGTTACATGGACTGAAACCGTATGCTGCTGCCAAAGTCTTGAACAGCTGGAGAAAAATAGAGGTCCATGCACTGTAGAAGAAAGCTCTGGCCATGCCAGTCTGGAGAAGAATTGACTTTAGGGGACTACCACATCTTCAGATTCGTGGGCGGCGTTTTGCTATCGCCACAAATTGGAATAGTAGTCCACCACCCGAACATAGTTACTGTTGTTAAGCGTAAAAAGATCACTCCAACTTTTTGCCAGGTCTTTCAGGGGAGCACATTGGCGCAGTAAATGGTCTGCTCCAGAATTGCACCATACGCTCCTTAATGCATGTGGTGAAGGTTTTTTACAAGCCGATGATTTGGCCACTAAGACCAGGCCACCACATCGTGTCCTCTAGCTCTCTCTCGGCACTAGACATTCCCGTGATGTCCCTCATGTAAGCGTATGAGAAACGAGTTGGTTGGCATCATTAGTGGTAGAATCCGAGCTGGTGCCTTTCAGTAGCAGTTCAATATGTATCGTTGTTAAAGTGTCTCTGTGAGGCAAATATGCCGTTGATTGGGACCTGTGAGCTTGCTGTAATCTGGCCAGCACTATCTGACACAATGACATGACTTCAGAACATGTGCTTGTCTGTCTTTAGTTTTTCTTTCAGTTGTGTGATTGTACGCTGGGCTAGCAGGTAGGCTTCTGATTATTTCATCGACGTAGATGTTTTGTGTCAGGCCATTAGATCTGCTGGCGCTTTAGAATCTGAATCCATTTTCGACAGGTGCACGTGAAAGGTTGTCCCGCTGTGACAGAGTGCTTTGCCTGGAGTGTGTGTGATGGATACTGTACCTCATGATCCTGAGTCGGAACCGCTGAATCCTGGGTGTGAAGCTCGTTTAGGGCTTGTAGTCCCAGGAGACCTAACAAGTGGCTTTGTGATCAAGTTTCCATAGTGCACGAATGGGTGTGCTCCGGCGGGTGACGTGTGGAAATCTTTCAATCTTTCACATCCCCACGTTAATCCAAGTGCCTCCTTCGCCACCGGGCCTACCTCATGCTCTGTCTTCAGTTAAGGAGCGTGTCTGGTGTGCGGTATGCTACCAGTACCTCCCAACTGCTCACCTTCTTGTTGAAACTGCGGACTGCACCGAGCCCGTAGATGAGTGCACTCACAATGCAGACAGCCTTAAATCGCTTTGTGTGATCATAGAGTGTGAGAACAGGCAGTCGATGTCCAATTCCACTTGTCAGCTGAGCAAATGTTTTTGGTGTGCATAGCCCCAGACCCAACTGGTTTTTCTTTGAAAGGAGATATCTTCGGGGCTTATCGTTGTCAGTCCAGTCCTGCAATAAATTTTACCTAACTGGTTGGTAACCTTCATGAGCCTCAAGAAAGCTGAGCACTTCGCGACATTTGACGGGCTCTTACATTGCTTTGACGGCTCTGATTTTGTCCGGTCAGGTTGCGACTCCCTCCGCAGGACAAATTCGAGCGCATGGGGGCGTACCTAGCCAGGGACACGTTACTCCTCCGTTTGCATTAAGTCTAACATCGACTCGTCCTATAATAGTGTGACACCACACTCTTGACAAGTTTTGTGAGGCACGTGGTGAAGAGTCTGACATTATGTCCTGCTGGTCCTTACCCAAATAGAGTAGTCCATCCATGTGACAAACCCCGCCTGCGTAGCCCATTCAGAATCACTGACATTCTCCACTGAACAATGGTTCTGGGGCTGAGGAGTATACAAAACAGGAAGTCTGTTAAAATGGTAACGCGTGCCGAAGGGGTACATGAACGGTTTGTATAATGTGCTGACTCTGGTGAGAAAACAAAAAACAACGGGACCTGCCAAAACCCTCTTGTTTGCATCTAACTTACTGAAGGACGAACATGATCCAGCCAGGGATCCCAGTGTCCTGATTCCACTGAAGGTAAGATGGTACTTCTCTCTGCACACTGCGTCATGAGGTCGTGTTTGGGGAGTGCAGGTCCAGCGCAAATGCGCACTTGAGTCATTTTTTGGTTGGCACAGGGACCATACCTGAGCACACATTCAGTTGGCTCTTCAACGTCTGCTTATTACTTGCCAATGGACTCCATTTTTTCCAGTTCCTGTTTCCATTTTCCCAACAAAGGAATGGGGAGGCACGTCTTGGTGTGGCCAGGGAAAAAGGAACAGCGTCAGGTTTCAGCTTAATAGTATAAGTTTGCTGCATTAACCCCAAACCCTGACACAGCTTCGGATATTTCTCATTTTAGCTCTTTCATGTCTATGCTATATGCTCTAGACACAAGGTTTAGCTTCGACACTTTGCCGGCTCCTGCTCAACAGCGCTATGTGCAAATCTTCGATAAAATATACGTTTTCTTCAATTCTTCTTAACTTTTGCACATGTTTCTCTGCACATACCCAATACCTTGAGAGGAGTGCCGCCAGGTCCAACAATGTCGGTCTGGTTTACGTAACTCTGTCACATTGTTGTTTTATACTGTGCAGTACGTCATGGGTGGGATAACTGACACATCTGCTCCAGTGTCTATCTTTAAATCTGACTTTGTGATTTCTGATGTTTTTTGTAAGATCTGCATACCAAGGATCTGAACCTGCGTCCACAGAAAAAGGAACAGGGTTGTGTTTCATTATATTTCTCTGTCTCTATCACAGCACGGATTTAACAGACTTACACACTTACGAAAATGTCCTCTTTTACCACAAGTATGACAGGTCACATCTTTTGCTGGACATTGAACTTTAGCATGTGCAGGTGTTTTACCACATCTGTAGCAGGATTTCTCATTTGTTGTTTTGGACTTCGTTGTGAAATTTGGTTGAGTTGGGGACTTGTATTTTGGATACTGTTGTTTTGGATGCTGTTGTTTTCTATATTTTCACAGACACAGCGTCTAATTCCGTGTTGTTTCTCTCCTCTAATGTCTCTGTTTGTGCCTTTTTATGACTTCAGGACTGCCGGGTGATTTACTGCCTTCTCCAGCGTCCAATCCTTGTCCATTTGTAATCTCTCAGCTAAGCTAGTGTCTCTGAGTCCCACGACGAGGCGATCTCTTATTAACTCATCGTGTAGTGCACCGTAGTTGCAGTTTTCCGCCAAAGCATAAAGTGCGGTGACAAACGAGTCAACAGTCTCATTAACCCTCTGGAGTCGATTAACGCGTATACGCGTTTTGGGGTATTTTCTCCGAGAACCCCGAAAAGAACTTAAAATTACACTTTCAGTTTTGATCGTACAGATAAGTGCAAAATACATCAATCGAATCTGTAAAGGGTCTACTTTTTTTTGTATACAGACATAATGAACAACCCAAACTTTTGTACCAGGGGGGAGAGGGGGGGGGGGGGGGGGGGGGGGGGGGGGGGGGGGGGGGGGAGGGGGGCACTTATAAAATAAAGATAACAAACAAGGCGTGCTGTCTGCAGCCCTTTGTCTGCGCTGATCTTCAGATACAAATGCGTCATTAAAATGAACTGTAACTCAGTGAATACTCAACGAAGAGACATGAGAGAGATATCTATAGAAAGCCTGACATGTCTACTTTTTAAACTAAACAAGTGCTGCTGAAAACAATATTCTGTGATAAAGTAATCCATATGAAAACAACGCGATGTCCGTTTTTCCCGTCTACCTTCATTACTCTTCTAATGCCGACCACGCCCCCAGCGTTCCCCCGAAGGCGCGCTTTGAGATCAAATGTTTCACTGAAGCGCGCGCGCATAAAATTTGAATACGCCGCTCAGCAAACAGAAGACAAGCGCAGCGAGACTGTTCTTCAAGTTTTTATTATTTTACTGTTTGCTTCGCGATCGAGAGGAATAAGACATAATTCACCCCAAAAGATTGATGTTGGTTGAGGATTTGAGATTTGGATTTACTCAGAAAAAAGAATGAAGCACTTTATTCAGCAGAGATCATAAACATGAGTAAGTCTCTTTTTATTGATTTTATACTTGTACTAGTTTCACACAACGTGTAAACATTTTACTAGTTAGACTTTTTCCAAACTATTATTCCTGACTAAATGTATAATCAAGTGAAATATTATGAAGTTTCAATAACAATATACACTACTATACCATTCAAAAGCTTGATGTAAATAATATAAATGTACCAATAAAATGTAACGTACAACAAAGGTACAATCATTGCTGTTCTTTCAATTTATCCCCCCTAAAAAACCTAAAAAAAAAAATATTCTCAGCTCTTTTCAACATTAATATAATAATAATAATAATAATATAATAAATGAGAGATGATTGATATTAATAACAATAAATGTTTTTTTTGTAGAAAATAAGATTGTTAAAAGGATTTCTGAAGGATTGTGTGACTGGAGTAAGATGCCCCCCAGAAAAAATCAGTTTGAAGTCAGCTTTGATTGTTCCTAATAAACTGTTTTTAACTGCACTCACAAGTGAATATTAAATTATGTTGTGGGATAATTAAATATATTCTAAATAAACTACAAACATTAAATTATATAGATTTAATTTGTCCTCACAGTTCTTTCTTGTAACTCACCCCCTCTCAGTGACAGCTGACTGAAATGGCTCATTATGCAGCTCATTGTATGCAGGTCTTTGTCTTCTCAGGTGTGAATTCATGATAGTTGACGCCTACTCGCATATGACTTTTACCACAAAAAGTGTCCTTAGAAAATTTAAATCAATATATTGTTTTCATGTAAGTGAGTAAACAAGATGATTTTCACATCATTTAGCAAAAAAAAAAATTCTAGGCTACAAGCTCCAGTTCTCAAAATATCTGGGAACCAATTTCTGTATTGTGTTAATGCCTTACTCAAGTGATTTAACTTTTTTTTTTTTAGTTTTTCACTAACCACGCATACATTTTTTTCTCAAAAACACATTCATGTACATACATGCGCCTCACATATTATTATAGGCCCAGTTTGTGTGCTGATTACAGTGAGATTAGACTTTAGGCCATGTTTAGATATTTATAACAAACTGAAAAAAGCACAATGTCAGGGCATGACAAAACTTCTCCAGGCCCCAAAAATACCCTTAGACTCCAGAGGGTTAACTAGCTGCACTCTTTGGTTAAACCGGGCTCTCTCGTAGTGATGGAATGTTTTTTCTCTGGGCACGAGAGGAATATATGAAGCAGCCATAAGTCTTTTGCTAGCCGTTCTTATGTCCGTGTCACTTACCGGTTGGTACTGTTGTCTCTGCACGTCCGATTAAAGCTTGACCTCGAAGAATGTCTCCGCTTCATCCCCATACAGTAGATGAGCGTGTTACCTGGTTAGCCTCTGAGCTAAGATGCAGATTGCTGGCTAGACGGAATCTTTCGAATCTCCATATCCACTTTTCCATTGCTGAGGCTTAGAAAAATCAAACGCTTCGGGAGGCTGTATGGTGAATGGTGGCGTTTCGGGGGTGGATTTGCGTTTAGCATTGTTGCCGCTGTTTTTATGTATGACTGGGGCGTTAGCCTGCGAGGCAGCGGTATGCGGTGCGCTTGCTCTCCGCTCCCTCTGTTATCCGACATTATTTTCTCCCGATAAAACCTTCTTTTTCACTCCCAGAACAGCTTACTTTCACTCCCCGGCGATTAAGCTCTTACTGCCGCCCGACTTCTGACACCATGTCGTGATTTTGGGCATAGATTCAAGCGACACATTGTAGAGCAACTGAACAGCATTTATTATTGCCTCATTTCTTTACAACTCACAATCAATCACCTGACCCCCAGCACCTAGTAGTTCCGGTACTTCCTGTTAAGACGCTTCATAATAAAACCCCCTTTTCATAATAAAACCCAATACTCCACAGTACGATGCAGATCAGAGTCTATTTAAACTTAGATCAAGTATGTAATGAGTCTTCTTTGTTTTGACAGGTTTGCATGGGGCTTGGGATTGTTGGAGCCCTGGAGATTGAAAAAGAGATTACTGTCATGACAAGTGAAAGTCATGACAATTGCCAAGTATGGTAACCCATACTCTGAATTGGTGCTCTGCATTTAACCCATCCAAGTGCACACCGAGCGGCAACCTCGTGCTCTCTCTCGTGAAGCCAATAAGGAAGTGACTAAAACTGTAATTCATCGACCGGCCACTAGAGGCTGGCTGCAAAAGGGAGTCAGTCCCATAGACTCCCCATGTTAAAAATGCCAAACATTACAGTAGAAAAAAAACATGTTTACAGCCTGGTGCAAAAAATGATTTTGGTCTATATAGCTAATTTTGCCCTTCATGACAACTGTGAGGGGGTGAATTTTTTTTTATAACTCATCCGTTTAAATTATATTAAGCCTTAAAGTTCTGCATAATTAAGGGCGTGGCCACGTGAGTGACAGGTGGATTGCCGCTAATCACACTGCCAGCAAGCTAGGTGGGCGTGGCTTCAGCAACCAGCTCCCGCTTTTTTGCCCATTTTCGATTATCCGGGAGAGTCGCGCGGTGATGCGCTGCCAAGATGGCGACGGCCCGCTCTGCACACTTTGAGCTTCAAAACCGCTCTTGAGGAGTCTATAGGTGACGTCACGGACACTACGTCCATGTTTTTATACAGTCTGTGGTGCACACACACAGCAGTGAGAAGTGAACACACCGTGAACACACACCCGGAGCAGTGGGCAGCTATATCCAGCACACAGGGAGCAACTGGGGGTTCAGTGCCTTGCTCAAGGGCACTTAAGCCATGGGTATTGAGGGTGGAAGAGAGCACTGTTCATTCACTCCCTCCCACCTACAACCCCTGCCAGCACAGAGACTTGAACCTATGACCTTTGTGTTGCAAGTCCCACTCTTTAACCATTAGGCCACAGCTGCCCCAGAGAATGGTTTGAGCCGAGAAACATGAAACATGGGTGAATACAGTACTGTGGAGGGAGTTGCAGCTGGAAAGTGATATTGTTGATCTGACTCTGGATGGGGACTCTGCTTTTTACTGGGCTGTTAAGATGAAGATGAAGGTCCTGCTGTGGATAGCCACACTTTATCACCTAGGCGATAGACTGGAGCAGTGGAACGTTTGGCATTGGCATGAGCTTTATTTCTCCGAACTGCCTGTTGTAGATGGACATGAGCTCAGTCCCACACTCTCTCACCCTCATGGAACCATTGCCCCACAGCTGGAACCTCTGATGGTTAGTCCGTCCAAGGAATAGGGAAGGTTGAAAAAATGAGTATGCACTGGAGTGGTGTTAAACTGGTGGTGGGTTGCCTCAGGGATTTCTGTTCATACTCTGTCCAGGGTAGGAAACGATTCCAGCTGTGTTGGTTATCATGGCAGTATGACCGCAGATATCTCCCGATCTCATGGATCTTGCGCCCAGTCTGGCCATTAGTTTTGGAATGATATCCAGATGACAAACTGACTGAGACTCCTAGTGGCTTGAAGGAAGACTTCCAGACTCGTGATATGAACTGGGGCCCACAATCGGAGACGATATCCTCCGGTATGCTAAAAAATTCATTAAAAAAAAAAAACAAAAAAAAAACATTTATTAGAGCTGCATGATTTGGGGGGAAAAACATCCAATGTAACCTTGGTTCCTTGAAATATCAAGAATGAACATTGTGACTGGCGCTGAAACCTGACTGAATGACAATTGCGCACCTGCTTGAACAATTGGCTTTTCAGTTAAGTTGTGATCGTAACTTGTAAAATAATGTTTGGGGTGATGGGTCATAGGGCCTTCATCGGAGTAAATAAAATGAATAAATAAAACAGGACAGAAATTATAGATATTACTGAATTCACGACAAATGCAACAATATAAATAATGCATTTTTTGTCACATAAAAAAATCACTTGACAGTGCAGCATTAATTTTGAGCTAGACTGCTGGAAAGTTACTGCTAATAAATTGTGTCATCATCTCCTCACCCTCATATCGTTCCAAATGGCTTTCTTCTGTTGGACACAAAATAAGATTTTGTAGAATGTTACCAAACCATTTTGGTTACCATTGATTTTGACTGTTTGGACAAAAATTACTTGAATTTCTAAAATAATGTAATTCCAGGTTTGGCATTACATGATTTTGAGTAATGATGACAGTTTTCATTTTTGGGTAAATCTCCCTTTAAGAAATGTATTATTCGTAAATAATAAGCACCTAATTTATATAAGACTCTGATATATATCTTTAATCAGGCTCTTATTGAATTAACATTTTACTTAAATTGATATTTATTTGAACTAAACATCTAAAAAGAAAGAAGTATCCAGTTTAACAGAATAGTATTATTAGGATGGTGATCACAAGAAGAAAAACCATGCTACTCATTACCATGCATGGATTTTTAAAATAAATAAGTAATAATAAACTATAAAATTTGTAGTTAAGAAAAAAAAACTAAACATGAAAGAAATTACAAAAACAGCTTCTATGAAATTAAAAAAGCCTATTCCCCAATATGTAGTAGCAGTAACATTTATAATAAATACATTTTTGCCAACACATGAGCTATTTGTACAGTGTTAATAACTTAAAGTTAAATTACTATGGAGCTGAATTGACAAGCCTATTGGCATTTTCCAATATACCTCATTGTCGTGGCTGTTTTCAGCTCATCACTACAGAACCTTTAATGTTCTCATATCACTCGACTGTATAACTGAATAACAATTCTGTGTCACATCTGAATGGATCAAGCGACTTGCTCTGTTTATCTCTTGTAAATCATGGCAGAAGCGCATCGCTGTGCAGTGACTGATCCTGCTCTACTTTGATGCTTGGCTGGTGGATGCATCGGGTACCGCTGCTTCGCACTTTTAGAGTATTTACTTTATGCAGTTTTGCATGCGCTATAATTTAAAAACAGCGCCTAATATCAGGGAGGTCTCCTTCGTTTCGGTGATCGGCCCACTACTTCAATGGAATGTCCAGGTGTTCCCGATAGCCAGTATGTGATTGCAGGTCTCCCAGACCTCTGGACCCTATGCACTCTGTCCCCCTTTCCTCCCCACTAGCGACGCCTCTGGAAGAAAATGCAGGTAAGTAACAGTGTTTGGTACTTTATTGAGGATGAAACAGCAGAGGAAGTAAAAGGGGAGATAACAGGTGAGTAAGCGGTATCCAAATGGGGTTCAGTTAAACTTAGCTTGAGGTAAGAGTCTCTTTCTGTTTGCAGGTGACAGACAAGGGTATTCAGACTGTATGAGGATGGAAGAAGATGAAGGAATACAAACAGGTAAGCAGACAGGTAAGGGAATCAGGTAAGAGTCACTAGTGTAACCTTGAGACCAGACAAGGATGAAGTAGTGGTGACTTTAAAAGTGCACTAGTGATTGGTGTTGACAGGTGCAGTGAATCAGAATTCTGGTGAATATGATCTAGTGAAGGTGGTTGGTGGATCTGTTGTGGCTGGTGTTTCCATGACATTATTATGCATGTCATGCCAGCAGTTGGTGATGAGGCTTTGTAAAGAAACACTATACACCTGCACACATATGGTCCTGTAGTCCACCATTGTTTTGGTTGTCAAGTACTTGCACAAGCCTGAACACATAATATACATGCGTATGACATCACTATTTTCACAGATATGTGTTTTTATAGTTTATGATAACAGTGGGATATATTGATAAACCTGCAGTTTTAAACTCATTTTCAAAACATTCCCCATTTTTAGTTGACAATATAAATGTACCCTGAATATCCACATTTGTGACCCAGACAAAGAGTGAGCAGAGTGAGTGTCCTTGTGAAACTGTACTGATGAATTTTACTACAGCACCATATTCTACCACGGTAAATCCTGATTAAAAAGAACATCTAGTTTGCTTGTACAATGTGTCTTGTTCAGTTCTACCAGAAAGACTCAGGAGGTAGAGATAAGACTGAAGTATTTATTTACAACAACACAAAAAATATAATTATTTTGGCGTAGGCCCCATCCGTAGCATGGATCTGAAGTTTGTAGATACCAGCTAATCCTGCCGAAGACGAAGGACAGGGCCAACCTGGTGGTGGTGGGGAAGATGGAGGGAAATGACAGCGGCGGTATCTGCAAACACAAATAGGATGTGAGTAGTGCGCTTTTATATCCATCGTGTTGAAAGCCGATTGGCTAGACCTTAATTGTAATGTGACGTGACATTTAGTCTTCCTAGTAGAACTTAAGCTTACGCTTCCATTTCTGTTTGGGTGCTTTGACAATGGTTAAATTACTTTAAAGAGTAGGTCATATGGTATTTTAAAGTGTCCCAATATTGTATTGGAGTCCCCTACATCAGGTTTTAATGCATTTAAATGCATTTTAAAATGGTCAGAAATCATTGTAATTTTCTCAGAATATACATTTAATATTAGAGTCATTTGCCAATGATTAGGAAATTATTCGTTTCAAGCAAGTTCGGAGCAAGCCCCTCTCTTCCTCAAGCCTACTCTGCTCTGATTGGTCAGCTGGCCAAACCTGTTGTGATTGGCACAGAGATGAGTCCTTGAGCCAGTTAGCCAGCGCTACCATTGACAAAGCACCCTTTACATAAAACAATAATATAGTCAATCCGTTCTTATAATGACATAAAATACAAAAACACTTATGCAAGCGAATCGTGCCCACAGCTAAAGTTTAGCTGCTAAACTGTGAACACTAGGTGGATACGTTAGCCGAGTGCTAACGTGACTAACTGTTTAAACAATACAGTTTGTAAACCAGAATATGTCTACTGTAATGTTTGAAGAACGACAGACAAAAGACGCTTGGTCTTAACTTTTAATCAGAACACAGAACAGTTGCATCACAGGAGCACCAGCCGAAATCACTCATCTCTCCCGCATTAACCCTGTAACTGCCAGTGCAGCACAATAAACAGCAGTTTCACAATTATTATAAAGTCTGTGTGCTACACTACATTCTTTATTATTAAACAAAGTAATTTGAACAATGTCAGTCTACAATAATCGACATATTCTTAGGTTCACTGCGAATTTTTAGAACTACTTCAGTAAGACAGTAATATCGTGCTTTACCTGGAAACCTAAAGCCGCACTAGGTATACATCACATATTGGCACAAAAAAATTATATTTTGAGCACTCAATTGAAAATGTACACCCAACGTATCAATCGTACTACTTACAGGTCGTGGTTCAGAGAGCTTGTTAGTCCAAATTCAGAAGATTAGAAGCCAACGAAGATAAAAGCCCAGATTAGAGAAGCAGTTCTTGATAAAATGACAAGCACACAACAAAAGGCTCGAATTGTATTTCTGTGGTATCCTTGAACACCGTGTCTTCTCAACATGATGTAAACGCACTAATAGCAAAAGTGTTTGTGGGCAGATCAGACTCTGTTCGTATTTCACGGGCAGGCGGGGATTATGCAAATGTGTTACCCAGTGACGTACAGGCAAAAGAGTCGAACATATAACGACTCGTTACGGCGATTCAGAACCGACTCTCTCTTTTGAGAGAAAATATCTTTATTTATCATGCACTTTTTTGATTAACAACTTTGCAGATTGTTTTCATTTAAGGATAGCTTCGTTATAAACTGCAAAAGAGAGATTTTTCAAAAACCCATATGACCTGCTCTTTAACACTTACTTGCAGGGAAGTCGTGGCCTTATGGTTAGAGAGTCGGACTCCCAATCGAAGGGTTGTGAGTTCGAGTCTCGGGCCGGCAGGAATTGTGGGTGGGGGGAGTGCATGTACAGTTCTCTCTCCACCTGCAATACCATGACTTAGGTGCCCTTGAGCAAGGCATCGAACCCCCAACTGCTCCCCGGGCACCGCAGCATAAAAATGGCTGGCCACTGCTCCGGGTGTGTGTTCACAGTGTGTGTGTGTGTGTGTTCACTGCTCTGTGTGTGTGCACTTCGGATGGGTTAAATGCAGAACATGAATTCTGAGTATGGGTCACCATACTTGGCTGAATGTCACGTCACTTTCACTTTCAGTGGGCATTGGGAATATATCGGTTGACCGCTGAGACCCTGCAACTCCAGTACCTGTGTAAGAAAACAAGCCTGTTTAGAAAACATCCAACAGATCTGGGCCCCAAAACTGGGGAAATTCAAATAAAAAAATCTGTATTGTTAAAAAATGGTGCACAGCTATGACCATCATCACTGTATCGGAGGCTGTAATCCCTGGTGCCAGTGCCGTTCCTTATCCTGCCCCTATCATCGCTGTATCGGAGGCTGTCATCCCTGGTGCCAGTGCTGTGCCTGATCCTGCCCCTATCATCGCTGTATCGGAGGCTGTCATCCCTGGTGCCAGTGCCGTGCCTGATCCTGCCCCTATCATCGCTGTATCGGAGGCTGTCATCCCTGGTGCCAGTGCCGTTCCTGATCCTGCCCCTATCATCACTGTATCTGAGGCTGTCATCCCTGGTGCCAGTGCTGTGCCTGAGCCTGCCCCTATTATCATTATAACTGCAGCTGTCACCCCTGGTGCCACTGCTGTGCCTGGACCTGGTGCTGTTATCCTTGCTGGACCTCACACTTTTGTCTCTAGAGTCATCACTGGACCTGTTATTTTATTAAAAATATTTTTCTTTTGTCACTTCAGCCATAGCACATGTTCACTGACTGAGTGAAAACTCTTATAATATTGCCCAATGAATCTCCTGCTTATATCATAACAAACAAAACTAAATTTCTGCGACTGTCTACATTGCTCAACACTGCGAAAACATATGTATTGAAATTGGTCACATAAAAAAAAAAAATGTAAGTATCAACTTGGTATTGAAGTAATTAAATTAATAATATTAAATTGTAATAATACATTTTATTAATAAAGTGTTATCTATCTAATCTCATCTTGAGCCAACACTGTGCCTGGATATGACTGTGTGACCTGACCTGTAGCTGTGTTTGGATCCATTACTGTCCCCTGATGTGACACTGTGCCTAGAACTCTCGCTGTGCCTTGATGTGTGACTGTGTCCTGATGAGACGCTGTGCCTGGATCCATCACTGCGTTTAGGACTGCTAGATTTATGTTTTTCATGTTGAGAGTCTGAAAAATACACAAAGAATGTTTTTAGATTTAACATGATTAGTTATTATACAAAAAAAGTGGTTAATTTAATGCAATACATAAATACTTACTGGATGTGGACATTTCTCTGCCCCGAGGCCCCCCGTCAAACTTAGCCTGACTGGACAAGGCTGGAATTTTAGAGTAAAAAATATGAAAATAAACCTGTTAATGCTTTCATTTTATGTTCTGTGTTTGTGTGTGTGTGTGTGTGTGTGTATATACTCACAAGTTGACTTTAAAGTTGCCTCATTCATAAACTGGCTTTAACTTTGCTGGTGCAATGGGAAAGGGGGGAAGTTTCTTACCTACTAAGATGCAATTTAAATAAAAAAATAAGAAAATCCATCTCTAACATTATGAATGTATAATGAATATAATGCCATCATGTGAATTTTTTACCCATCATGCTCTCGTCTTCCAACTCATCAGAATCTGTTTAGAACAATTCAACATTTTAGAACAAAAATTGTAAAAAAAAATTCCTGTATTTAATGAGAAACACACCAATGACATAGTTATCAAAATTTCTTTTCGCTCTTTTCCTCTTGCTACCAGCCACTACCTCCTCTTCCTCCTCATCCTCTTCGGCTTGGCTGGTCAAGTTATAGCTTTCGCAGTCATGAATATTATCTAGAGGTGTAATAAACATTGTAATAACTGCAATAACTCACTAATTATGTAATACTTTAAACCATCCTTTAATCAAAACTTACCTGAAGTCATTTTTCTTTTAATTAATGGGAATATCAGCCAGTCATCCTGAGGGTCTTTTTCATCCTGAAAGCTTCTTTTGTTCTATTTTTTGGCCATTTAACTGTTTTGTTATTTATGTGTATCCAATTAGTGGGAAGTGTGCCTTCTATTTCTTTTCCATTTTCCACCCAGACAGCCCTGGCAAACATGCTCTGAAAAGGACAGTATATGCATGTTACTTTAAGATGTATGTTACTTTATCAGCTAAGTCCATATCCGTATCAACTTGTAGTAGAGGAGAAAGTATATATTCGTATCAGTATGTGTGGTCCTTAGGAATCAAACTTGACTAATGACATTGCTAACACCTTCTTCTGTTAAGCTAGAGGAACACCTGACATTATTACAACCATTACAGTGTAGTCTTCTACAGTTAATTAAAATGGAGATTAGACTAAATTCATCCTTTAACATTTGTGCTCCATGCCATGGCGTAGGGGTTATAAGGACATAACCACCCGTTTCTTGTGGAAGGCAGGCCACCTTGCGGATGAGATCTGTTTTATGCAGTAGTCCTCTTTTCATCCTGCCCTGTCCATTCCCAGTGCACACTATATTCAGAAATTTGGAGCTGCAGGGTTGATGAAATAGTGTTGTAGTGTAGCGCTGGTTAAGAATTGTGTACTCAAAAGTTCCATCGGGATTTTTTTCTTGAATGAAAGCAAAGCTTTCATCTTTTAAGAGAAAACAAGAGTCTTTTTCTCTCAGAGAAGCAAGCACAGGCTGTGTAGCATGTTGCGTTTTGCTCACGTTGTTGTTTTCTGCATGTTCAATCTCAGACAAACGCCTGGTGACCTGTTCCAGGGGACTTTTCCCATTCCTCACACATTTTTTGATTCTTTGCAAGTAGTTTTCGAAAGGAAAACAGCTAATTTCATTTAGTGAACGGTTGAAGTGTCTGACATCTTCGTGAAGGTGCAATAGTCCATGTACATTGTACACAGGAAAACACTTGCCATACAGGTCAGCACTGCACATGACAAAGTGCTTCATTAGCTCTTGGGCAAACTCAAGGTAAGCATTCCGGACCTTGTCATCTGGCTCCAGCATTATGGACATTGCCACAGTTAATGACAGGAAATGGCTGTACTTCTTGGGGGACAACACATCTTTCAGTACCACAGGACCTGTGTATAACAAAGACTGCCGTAATTCGGTGGCCTTCCACCTGTCCAAATCATGTAAACCCCGGGGTTGCCGTGCAACAGATAAATGACAGTGGTTCGGGCCTTTAGTCAAGAACACCATGAGGCGTCTAACCACTCCCAAGATGACCATATGCATGTAGTCTAAAACAAAAGAGCTCATTGATGCAGGAATTAAAGGGCTGACACCGGTTTGGTGGCTGCTGTACTCTTTTCTGCTGAAAGCTTCATCTGTTCGAAGACAGCATTCCTGTTCATTGAACACAATTCTTCCCTCGACATGCTCACCTCTGATTACACATCTTTCACAACTCTCATAGGAATTGTGATTCTTTATACATTTCAGATATGCTCTTGCCGGGGCATCGCAAATGAAAGCTTCAATATGGATGGTGTAAGTCTGGTCTTCATAACTAATCCCATTGTTCTGGAGATGCTTGTACTCGTTCAAAAAGTCAGAAAGAAACTCTTCCAGGGGACTGGGCTTCTTTTGTCCACAAAATATAGCCACAATAAATGGATCAAAATGGTTAAACTTCGCAAGTATTGGCCAGAATTGAATGCCGCTACTTTTGAAAAGCGGAATGCCATCAATGTTTACACTGAGGTGTACAGTGTTACTCTCTGTCTGACTTAAAAACTGGCGGATCCCCTTCCCCTAAGACATAGTATTTGTACTGCCCGCTACATTTACCAACAGATGTTTTATCTTGTGGTGTAGAAAGAAGTGTCCTTGCATCCATAGGCAGAGAGTGCCCTTGTTTTCTTAATACGGACAGTAACTCATTCACAGATCTGTGTGTCTCTCTGTTTTTTGTGGCCCACTGTCTCAAGTCGTCCTCCAGGTTTGCATTCACTTCTTCATCATTTTGTTTGTGTTCTAAATCTGTAGACTCCTGGTTGTCATCAGTATTGGATTCTAAACTGTCTAAACTATTTGTAGTCCCAGGCTCACTGTCACTGTCAAAAGCATTTGAAATGCCAGGCAGACTGTCATCCCTGTCTGAATCTTGCAGAAGTTGATCCAGTTCTTGTTTTCTTTTTCGCCATATTTTCAAGTAAGCCATCTGTAAAACAAGTAAGTGAGGGGTGGACAAGTTTGGTTTTTGCATTTACTCAGTTAAGTTGTATGTACTTGGAAAATGTATTTTAAGCTTGACAAATTTAGTCATATGGACATATGGTCATATGGAAAGTTCAGTTGGAAAAACTTTTTTTTTTAATTCAGTACCAATTATACCGATCAGTACCTTATTTTTTTATTTCAACCACACTATAAAAAAGTTTTTTTTTAATTTAGTGTTTGTGCTGCATTAAATGTTTAGTCAATTCAAATAACCAATTTGTCACCTAGTACAGCTTGACATTTCATGTTGGCTAAATGCTCCAGTTACTCACGTTACCTCAGTTCCCTGAAATAAGGGAACGAGCATTGTGTCGTCTTTTGACAACTTGTATGGGGAAACCCCTGTTTACTCTTTTACCTAAACCTGATTTGTTAACATTTGTAATGGCGCTCAAGCCT
Source organism: Cyprinus carpio (assembly GCF_018340385.1). Classification (NCBI taxonomy): domain Eukaryota; kingdom Metazoa; phylum Chordata; class Actinopteri; order Cypriniformes; family Cyprinidae; genus Cyprinus; species Cyprinus carpio. The sequence continues at coordinate 10,263,555 of NC_056595.1, read as the reverse complement.
GCCAGAGGGGGCGGAGCTGACTGCTATTTAAGTCGGCCCAGAGTGACATTTCATCAGAATCAATGACTGAATTGACAGACATCGATTCGCATGCAGCTATAGCATGGCTAGTTATGCAGCGCTCGTTCCCTTATCTCAGGGAACCGAGGTTACCGGAGCGTTCCCTATCGGAAACTAACTCCCGTTGCGTCATCTTTTGCTGACTTGTGTGGAGAACGCATCCGTTGTATTGTATGGGGAACACATCCGGTTGCTCCATGAATTGTGTGGGGAAAAAATCAGGTAGGGCTATGTTAGAATGAGCCACAAAGAGACCTGAGAATATTCCGAGGTCTTCTTGACAAAACTCTCCCCACCCGAGGGGAGGGAAAAAGCAAACTTTAAGAGGATAAGATCCGCGCCTGGAGGGCAGGGATGTCCAAATTGTAGAATCTAATTAAAGGTAGACAGTGGCAACCACACAGATCTTCCCAATAGAGATTCCACTGGACCAGGCCCAACTTAACTATTTTTTTTACAGTGCCAAAATAATTAATTGCTGGAAGAGTATATACACCAGTGTCGCTTTGCCCCATTAAATTAGTATTGCTAATTCATTGTCTGTCAATTACTTCATAACTGTCAGGAGTTGGCACATGAGAAAGAGAATGGATTAACTCAGACAGGTTTATTGATCAATTCAGGTAGGTGAATGACAATGGTAATGGCTGGTTGACTTGTGAATAACTGTTGGTCTTGCTTTTGCTGGTGGACATGAACTGCAGGATAGAGGAAGCACACACCACTGTACAGAGGTAAGTAACATGACATCAAGGGATTCAATGATGGAGATCCAGAAGATGTGACAGGGGACTGAACAATGGCAAGATACAAATCTAACATGTGAAAAGAGGAGGTAAGCTGTCTTGATCCGCTGTCGCCTCTGGCTTGCTTAGTTGGGGACATTTCATTTACAGTGATATCGTTGACTTGATTGCAAATTATTGCACAGATACTATTTAAACTGAATTGAGCTGCATGATTGAATCACTGAATTCAATGATGAACTGCCTTTAACTGTCATTTTGCATTAATGACACACTGTTTTCCTAATTAATGTTGTTCAGTTGCTTTGACGCAATCTTTTTTGTTTAAAGCGCTATATAAATAAAGGTGACTTGACTTGACTTGACCAGTCAGACTCCAGACACTGACAAATGAGTGGTGCATGTTTTTATGCCTGGTTCCAGGAGTGCATATTGGATAGTGATGGATCAGGAAATTGCAGGTGACTTGACTGAGCTGGGGCTACAGGACAGCCAGTTGGTGGTCCTTGGAGTCCTAGCAAAGCAGGATACTTCATGTCAGTCCGTAACTTTGGAATACCTCTGGAATGTTGGCAGGTCTTTAATTGCCAACTAGGCTTAGAAGCATAGTGAGTCCTGGCAGGGTCAGGAGGTATCATTACTATAGCAGTGTCCTCAGTGGTTGTGATGACTGAGCTGAGTGCAGCTTCTATGGCTGCAACGAAGAAACATAGAGCAGCTTCCATAGCTGACATGGAGAAGCAGGATGCAACTTCCTTCGCTATGATGATGGAGCTTGGAATGGTCTCTGTGGCATGAATCAATTATATATAAATATATATGCAAAAGAATTTCAGTCTGTCCTTGATGTTTTTCTTAGAGAGAAGTGACATCTTTTTTGCCCTTCTTGACAACAGGCCGTTGTCCAAAAGTCTTCACCTCACTGTATGTGCAGATGCACTCTAACCCACCTGCTGCCAATACTGAGCAAGCTCTGCACTGGTGGTGACACGATTCTGTAGCTGACTCCTTAGGAGGAGACAGTCTTGGCGCTTGCTGGACACTTTGGGGCGTCCTGAAGACTTTTTCACTGTAGTTGAACCTCTCTCCTTGAAATTCCTGATGATCCGGTAAATGTTTCTTTCTGGCACAATATTCTTTGTAGCAATTTCTTTTCACACTATCTGTGCTGAAGCTTAGTGGAATGGCTTGCAATAGGGTATGATCAAATACAAACAATGCACAAGCATGGTTTCTCAAAGTGCATGATTAAAATTAAAAAAATGGTGCGTCACATATATTTACAGGACCTATATGGGATGTGTGTGAACGCATGTACATTCTGTTTGAAAAGGGCTAAAAAGATGGTAATCAATGACTTTATTTGAATTGGCAAAGGAACAGAATCAGACATTTTTAAGGTTCTACTTCAAAGTAAAAAGACATGTTGTCTGATGTGTGACAGCAAATGTTCTTTTTTTTTGGTGTACCAAACCGTTAAACAAAGTATAAGAAAATGACTTGCCTTGAAACGCTGGCAGAAAAAAAAAATCTGTGGTGGAGGCAGTGCAGGACAATGCAAAAATCTAATAATTTAAAGGAAGGATAGTAATATGTTACTCACAATTGTTCACATTACTGTACACAACACTGAAATATACATATATGTTGAGTATTATGTAAATATGAATATTTAAGATAAATCTTTAGACAGACATTGAGCGTGTGTCTCAATCACTTCCCTACCTCCCTATGTCATGAATCAGTATATCGTGTACATGAATTTAGGCACTGGTAAGGACAGTAAGGACCCAGGCTCACTTCACATTGGGACACTTTATGTGTGGGGAGTTTGTACACGTGATCCATATTTTGCGCTTCATAACTTCCGTTAAAGGAACATAGTGAGCAATGGTGCATTGTGGGACTTTTAAGGGAGCGAACGTTTCAGTGCACTGATAGAATTTTGTGATTGAGACAGCCCTAAAAATGTCTGACTCCCTGATCAGTGCCCTTACTACTTAACTAAGGAGTTGATTGAGACGCACCCTGAAAATGTGTCTGATGATTAAAAACATCTTAAAATGCCAATAATCTGTTTGCAGACAAGCAAAGAGGGGGAAAATATTACATAGATCTATACTGATATATATGTGTAGAATAGCTTTAGCTGAAGTAGCTAGAATAGTAACAATTATTATTTACTAACCAATGTTACAAACATGTTACCAATATGAAATTGTGGTAAAGAATCATAAATTTAATGTCTTAAGACATTGAAGACTGGCTGTTGCACGTTGCACTTTAATTAATCTAAATTCAAATAATGTTAAGGTGTCGGTCAGTTAGTGACAAAATGTACTTACAAAGCCAAAGACGATGTGAACTGTGGCTCTAAAAAGAGCCTTTGGGGTGGTGTTCAGCAGCTGTTGAGACACAAGCAGAAGGGAGAAAAATAAAACTAAAAAACATGGCAGAACGTGCGAGAGATTGCACAAATAGAAAATGTATTCAGATTTTTTTTATTGATCATTACTGAATAACTTAAACACAGCAAATGAGAAATGCACGATGCTAGACTGTGTTGTGAAGTAACTATTCCTTTTTAATACTTTTTTTTTTTTTAAGACAGTGAAGACTGGCTGCTGCACAATGTTGCTGTAACTGATCTAAACTCAAATAATGTTATGGTGTCGGTCAGTTAGTGACAAAATGTACTTACAAAGCCAAAGACGATGTGAAATGTGGCACTAAAAATAGCCTTTGTGGTGGTGTTCAGCAGCTATTGAGACACAAGCAGAAAAATAAAAATAAAAAACATGGCAGAACGTGTGAGATGAGAACACGGCAAATCAGAGATACAGAATACTAGACTGTGTTGTGAAGTAGCTATTTCTTTAATGCTTTTTTAAGACAGTGAAGACTGGCTGCTGCACAAATTCAAATAATATGGTACTGTCTCAGTCAGTCACAAAATATACTTACAAAGCCAAAGACGATGGGTATGTGGAAAAGAGCCCTTGGGGTGGTATTCAGCAGCTGATAAAAAAAAAAAAAAAAAAAAAAAAAAGTGAAATTTTGCTAATTTATTTATGAGTAAAAATGCTATTCAGTTTTTATTGATCATTAAGAGGTGCTAACGTAAACTGATCACTTACAAAAAAACAGATGGAAGACAACACTGAAAAAAAAGAAGAGTTATTTTCATGGTATAAATTAAAAAGGCTCTGATTAATGAAAATGTAGCCTACTATAACATCTAAAGCACCGATGTGATAAGAATGCACAGAGAATAGATTTTATTACATTAAACCCCTATCAACTAGCTATTAAGTAACAGAAACATGTGACTTTATAATTCAAATTTGAGATAATACCAATAATTATTATTATTATTATTGTTGTTATCATCATCATCATTTTTTTATAGATTTTTTTAAATCCGGTTCTGTTGTGAGGGCCGCCTTGATCCTGAGGAACGCTGCTTCCGTCTCGGAGGTCCACGGGACCTTCTCCGGCTGCCCCTTCCTGGTCAGGTCTGTCAGGGGAGAAGCTAAGGAGGAGAAGTTAGGGATAAAGCAGTGGTGTAGGACCTCGGTGAACAGTCACACCAATAACTGCAGAATCGGCTACTTCTACCAAAGGAATTAAAAGAGCCTATTTCCTCCCATCTGCACATTCTGAACTCCATTAATTATTAACTAAAAAGTAACAATGCTCAGTTGTATGTCTGCATTTAATAGAAGTGACAACGTGATTCCGCAACAGAGGACTTTTGTTTCAAAATACCCCCGCTCATCAGAAAACGAATCAGGAGCTAATCATGTGACGTCGACATCCTGTGTAAGATTAGTGTAAGCCTTGTTGTTTTCCAATTAAAAGAGTTGATGACATTAACTCTTTTCACAAGATACAAGGACCTTGTGTATCAAGGAGCATCTCATGATCACAACGTATGGAAACCCCTGCGGCCCCACAGGAATCATTAATAATTAATGGACCTCAACACAAAGGATCCATATAGGATCCATCCCATGACTCTGCTTCTTGCTTGGTTGTGAAGTTTTCTACAAACTGAACTTTTCAATAAATAATCTCAAAAGGACAACCATTGAGAAATCTGAAGGTTTAATTATATTCACAAATAATATGTTTTATGTCTTATATATGTTTGATGTGTTTCAAATGTAATTGGTGCAAATTTAATCAATGTTTTACGTGGTGTAGCAGATAGTGCTATTAAATGTGTGTAAGATATGGGAAAGTTTAGTGTTGAACGAAAGCTCACGTTATTTGCTTAAACTTGGAGCTAATGAAATGGTCCAAATTCTGTATTGGGTGCATATTATGATACTTTATAAGGTATTCACCAAAGTTCCACAATGGAGTTCCTCTCACATGACGATGTCACAGGATGCTTAATCAATGCACAAAAGAGAAACAGTACGGGGCATGTCTAAGTTCTGCAACAGCATCCCATTGGAAGATCGCGTCGTGGGATGGACCAAATCCTCTTGGATAAAACCCCAATGCCTGAACTAATTCAGCGCACGCTTCCCTCTTCGCCATGGCTTGAACTACCTACTCCAACGCTGCTAGCGTTCTTGTCATCCAGAACTCAAAACACTCCGTTGAAACTTCGTGACTGCCAAGAATCTTCGAAGTCTTGCAAACCGCGAAACTATCCGAAGGAATTCCGAAGCTCTACGTAACCAGGCAACCAACCAATCACCAGGAGGGTTTTTCCAAAAGACGTCATCCAAAAGACAGATCTGCAGCCAACCCGAGGCATGGGGATTCCCTGAGACGAGGCAACAAGCGAATCTCCAACTCCGCTTTTTCAGCGCAAATGCAAGTAAAACATACAAACTTCATTTCTTGCTGAAATAAGTGCAAATTGATCTTAAGCAGTAAAGATAAGACACATCTCTGCTTTTGTGGTTTTCTTGGTGCGATCTAACAAATAACTTACTCCTGGGACTTCATTCAAATCCGTTATCCTCTTCAGTAACTGTGTGTGTGTTTGTATGTATGTGTGTGTATGTATGTTGTATGTCCATTAGGTTTTAGATTCATGTAATAGAGTAGCTCAATAAATTCTTGTTTCATTTATAAAGAAGTATTGTCTTGTGTGGTGTATTTTAAGATTAAACTTTACCCAGATCCTATGCTACCTAGCTCGTAGTTTATAAATTATCATTCTGTTTGTATTCTCATTAAGCCATGAAGTGATATAAACAGAATGGAAAGGATATACTGAATTTTATGTTCGCTGGACGAGCCATTGATGAAGTATAAACTAATTAAATTTGGAATCAGTTCAATTAGAGCAATTCGAATCTTTAGATTCGATTCTTCTCAAAATAAATGAGCTAATATTTCCTTACAGTGGTAATACCCCACCAACCCCAAAAAGGCCCGCACCTGTGTTTTGGAGGTGGGCCGCGGCGCGGAGAGGATAGCTGGCACCTTCTTCTCTTGAGGCTTGATAAGGCCGCGGCCCACCTGGTATCCCAAGTATTTGGCTTTGGCGAGGGCCAGATGACACTTCCGAGGGTTGGCGGTCAGGCCAGCCCGACGTAGTTCCGTCAGCACCCTCCGCAGCTGCTCCAGATGGTCCTCCCAGGTCTCCGAGTGGATCACGACGTCGTCGAGGGTAGCCGCCGCGTAGGCCTGGTGCGGCCGGAGGAGTACGTCCATCAGCCGTTGGCCAGCCGTGGCCGGGGGCCCCGTGTAGGCCGAAGGGAAGGACCCGGTACTGCCAGTGGCCACTTGGGGTAGAGAAGGCCGTTTTCGGTTTTGCCTGATCCGTCAAGGGGACCTGCCAGTAGCCCTTGGTGAGGTCGAGAGTGGATATGAACTGGGCCCTTCCCAAACGGTCCAGTAGCTCGTTGACGCGGGGCATGGGGTAACAGTCGAACTCGGAGACCTCGTTCAGGCGGCGGAAGTTGTTACAGAAGCGGAGGGTGCCGTCGGGCTTCGGAACCAGAACGATGGGGCTGGACCATGGGCTGCGCGATGGTTCAATTACCCCTAACCTCAGCATCTCCTGTACTTCCTCCTCGATGGCGTGTCGGCGAGCCTCCGGGACACGGTAGGGCCGCTGCCGGACGATGGTCCCCGGTGGTGTGCGGACATCGTGTTCTAAGACGTGGGTCCGCCCAGGCTGGGGGGAGAACAAATCTGGAAACTGACTGACCAGGTGCTGCAGCTCCGACTTCTGGGCGGCGGAGAGTTGGGGGTCCATATCCACAACCACGGGAGTCGAGCTGGTGTAGGCGGAGAGCTGGGGCCCGGTGCCGACCCAGCGCTTCAGCAGATTAATGTGGTAGAGTTGATCCTCCCTCCTTCTACCGGGCTGCCGTACACGGTACGTAACGGGGCCGACCTTTTCTGTGACTGTATAGGGACCCTGCCAGGTGGCCAAGAACTTGCAGGCGGCAGTGGGCACCAGCACCAGGACGTGGTCTCCTCGCTGGAACTCCCGTGGTTGGGCCGCCCGGTTGTAATGCTGTTGCTGCGCCTGCTGTGCCTTGACGATGTGTACCCCGAACGATGGGCATCACTCGGTCAATCCGTTCCCTCATCTCACGCACGTGTTCAACGGTGGTTCGGTGTGCCGGCGGCTGTTGTTCCCAGGCCTCTCAGGCAACGTCGAGCAGACCCCGGGGCTGTCGGCCGAAGAGCAGTTCGAACGGGGTGAAGCCCGTGGAGGCCTGAGGGATTTCTCGAACGCCGAAGAGCACGTAGGGGTGCATCTGGTCCCAGTCCCGTTTGTCTTCGGCCGCCACTCGGCGCAACATCTGTTTCAGGGTCTGGTTGAAACGCTCGACGAGCCCGTCGGTCTGGGGGTGGTACACCGTGGTGCGGAGTTGTTGAACCTTTAGTAGTTTGCAAACGTCCGCCATCATCCAGTACATGAAGGGGGTACCCTGGTCAGTCAGGATCTGGGAGGGGATGCCGACCCGGCTAAAAAGAAGGAAGAGCTCCTGGGCTATGGCCTTCGTTGTGGCTTTACGGAGGGGGATGGCCTCAGGATACCGGGTGGCATAGTCCACGATGACCAGGATGTGTTCGTGCCCCCGGCGGACTTCGGCAGCGGCCCCACCAAATCCATCCCAATCCGCTCGAAGGGCACCTCTATGATGGGCAGCGGTATCAGCGGGCTGGGGGGAGGGGTCCGAGGTGACGTCCGTTGGCACATTGGGCAGGCCTGGCAGAATCGACGGACTTCAGCCTCTAGGCCCAGCCAGTGGAACCGGTCACGGAGGCGCTGGATTGTATTTTGGGCTCCCAGGTGGCCTGCCATTGGATGGGCAATCTCGATCACCACCTCCGTCTTGCTGCGCGGGACCACCAGCAGGGTTTTCTCCTCCCCCCACCGCTGGGCGACACAGTAGAGCAGGCCATTTTCCACGATGAAGTGGGGTGTTGGGTGGGGTGCCGGCTGAAGCTCCTTTCCTTAGGTAACCCTCATCTGAGCCCAACAGTGTTTGAGGCGATCGTCCTCGTGCTGCTCCCTGGAGAAACCCCCGGCCCCGGTCACCTGCTGAAACAAGTCAAAATAGAGGTTAGGAGGAGGACGGGGTGACTCACCACCCCTGGGGCTGTCGGAGGCCAGCAGCACGGGACGTCGTTGGGCCTGCTTTGTTCCGGGGGAAGTGCGAAGTACGCTCGCTGAGCCTCTCCCGTGAGCAGTGGTGCAACGATGCGTGCTCCTTGGGCCACGCCTCCCATGTGGCTACGGTCTCAAACATCTGGAGGTACATCACATCATCGTGTGCCGTCATCCTGGGCAGCAGCTGGGTTGCCTGGACACGGGGGTCAGGTAGCGGAGTTCGTGGGGCTGTGGCGAGGCGGAGCGCGGCCAACTCACGTTCGGTTTCCCCCTGCCGGGAGGCCATGTGCTCCATGATTTGCTGCTGGCGGATGCTCACCTCGGGCAGGTGCTTCAACAGCTCTTCCATCTTTGGGGGAGGAGCGCCACCTGGGAAACCAGAGAAAATATGTGAGGTATGGAACGTTGGGAAAAAAACAAAAACCAATCCAAACCAGTCCACTCGTAGCACGCGGTGAGGGAAGGGGTCGTCGGTGCCCTCTTCACTGTCCTGCCCGCATTCTTCACCAGTGTGGCGGGGTGAAGTAGGACACGACTTGAGGATGAAGGTAAGTTCCCCGAAGGGTGGATTTTATTGACAGAAATGGGTGGTGGAAGGCGTTGCTGTGAGGCGGTTTGGTACTCGGTACTCGGCATCTTGGCTAACGGTGCGCTGGTGCAGTGTGGGTCCGTGCTCTCCCGTGGGTGTTGGGGCTGGCAGTCAAACGCTGCTCTCTGCGGGCGAAAGGGAAAGACAAGGTTAGCCAAGACCTGCGGAGACATCCCTCACCTCTGTGCCCGTTTGCAGGGTTTATAACAGCAGCGGCTGATGGGGCACAGGTGTGGCTGCTCAGCCCGTGATGAGCAGGTGCAGGTGTGCCTGCTCCGTTCCCAGGGCGACGCTGATGAGAGCTCGGGACACGTGTCACAATATATATATGTAAACTTTTTGTTAATGACTTGTTTATTGACCTCTGATCCATTACTATCAAAGCCAGGTTATATAGGGACACTATTGGTATTGTGACACATCTGTCTAGTAGCTACATGTGTGTTGTTCTTCACTATGTTTAATATATTTTGTGTTTTCTTATTTACAATTTTTATTTGTTTTCTTCTATTTAAAATCTCCTATTATTACTAATTTTCAGTGTTACAGGAAAGACACAACAGAAGATTATTTGCTCTATATGCATCCTGTTGCATAAAGCAACTTAAAATATTCAAGTAGCCGCAACAAAACCAATTACATTAATTCACCAGTGAGAGGCAGCAGTGCGCTAATGTGATGCTAATGCGCAACAAAACTACAGAGGAAAGAAGGAAGGTTAGAGCATGCTTTACAAGCGACGTTTTGAATTTGTGCGAGGAATTTGCTATTTGCTGAAACTGGGAAGAAGGAGAGAGACTGCTTGCGTTTTTACCACTTGACAAATACTGGTTACTTCTATACAATAATAATAAGGTACGTAAAAAAAAATATATTGTGTTTGAATGTGAGAAATTATTGTGTGTGAAATTATTCTGTGCTGCTAGCTAACTGGCACCAAAGATCTTTGTTATTCTGCTGTTAGAACAAAGACTACAGAAATACAGAACTTGTGGTGTATTTTGGCAAATTTAAAAAATTTAAAACTTTGTTGCTAGTTAAAAAATTAAATCACGGAAATTACTAGGTACAATTCAAGAACATGCTAAAAGTCAAGATGAGCTCACAGTAGGTTTTAAAGTCTACCTTTTTGTACCTTTTTGTGCCACTGATATATATTAGGGTATAGATATATATATATATATATATATATATATATATATATAATTAAAATTAACTGTTTACTGCAATTTTTTTGCATTGATCCCTCTATAATTTTATAACACTGTGATGCTTTGGTCGCTTTTTGGATTGAAGTTATTTTTCAATTAACAATTTTATTGTCAATATATTTTTTAATGCATCACAAGCATAGACATTACATGATTACACTTATAAGGTTTAAACTGAATAAGCTATTTTGTCTTGCAGTAATTATTCATTTGTTGCGTTGGATAGTACAGTAACACAGAAGAAATGCTTCTTTTTAATTGGTTTTATGACTGAGATATGTATAGAAATGCTTCTTTCTTGCATGCTTTCTTTCTGCAATCTTTGTAAAGCATGCAGATATCAAGGAATGAATGTGTCTGTAATACAATTCACAACAATAATGGAATTAACCTTTAACTGAAGAATTATGTTATATTTAGGACAAGTGCTCTTGGCAACCGCTTTCTCTGAACATAGTCTCATGAACACAGGACTCGAAGGTGAGGTTTTCATCTTAAGCTGTCATACCCAGCAGTAGAGCAGTTTTTGACTCAGTCATGTGCTACACTTTATTTACAATTTCAGTTAATTTCTGGCAGATGCAGTATACATATGCAGTAACCACTGTATTTATTTTCTTTGTTTCTTTTTTGCATAGATCTAAGAGGACATTTTACAACCCACAACCCCTAAAAATGTATGTTGTTACCTTAATTGTTTTTAATATTTTAAAATAAAAAGTGTCAATGACTTCTTTATTGACAGTGAGAAACATATTTGTACTGTAATTTCTGAATGTCTTAAACTTTATTATAATTATTTTTTCTTTACTTCTAGAAACCAGATTTGACATCACTGGACCCATCTGAGACCTACCTGTTTTACTTCATGATTACTCCAGATACTCCTACAGTTAACCTGCATTGTAAGTCTCATAGTTACACCTTAAAGAAGCATATAATTTTGGAAAAAATGTTTGGTGTATTTGCTGGTATATTACTGAGATACTTGTATAAAGATTTATGTTGATCATATACCTAGTTCATCCTAAAATGAAATTTATGCTATTTAATCTGCCTCCTGTCATTCTATCCCATAAAAAAGTGTTCATCTTCATGACATGAAGGAAGATCTTTAACCCAAAACTCTGACTCTTCAAAATGTTCCTAAAGAAACCATAAAATAAACTCATATGAATGGAGCCATTTCATTATTTTTGGGCCAAACTGTTCTTTGAATGTTAAGAAGCAGTTTCAGTTATATTTCCACTTAAACTTGGTTAGGTATGGTCTAAATACAAACCATTATTGATCTGGAATTCGAGACTCGAACCTGCGACCTTCTAGAGATTTGGACTTGTAACCAGAAGGTTGCAGGTTCGAGTCTCGGTGCTGGCAGGAGTTGTAGGTGGGTGGGGAGTGAATGAACTGCACTCTCTTCCACCCTCAATACCCATGGCTGCAGTGCCCTTGAGCAAGGCACTGAACCCCCAGTTGCTCGCCAGGCGCTGGATATATAGCTGCCCACTGCTCCGGGTGTGTGTTCACGGTGTGTTCACTTCTCACTGCTGTGTGTGTACACTTGGATGGGTTAAATGCAGAGCACCAATTTCGAGTATGGGTTACCATACTTGACAAATGTCATGACTTTCACTTTCTTTCACTTATTAGCTGAACATGCTGAACCGTGCTGTAGAATGCCTTACTGATGTTGATGTTTAGGATCGGTCATTTGTCTTTTGACTTACCATTAGGGCTGGGCCAAAAAATCAAATCAAACGTGCGTACATTTAATAATCACTCCACTCCAAGTAAATAGTTCACTGACAAGCTACACAAAGTCACGTTCAAAATCGGCAGTGAATCGCCAGCGATTTTGTGTAGCTTGTCAGTGAACTATTGCTCTGTGCTCCCAGAGCGGCATTTACATTTACTGGGAGCAGAGTGATTCATAAATGCTCAGAACGTGGAGGGGAAATTGTTGCCACTCCACTGCTCACATACTCTGATCTGAATGCATGTGCAGGAGATTACCTACTTATCACAGGAGAGGCTTTACTGATGAGATGCGCATGAAAATCGCAGTAGATTTTTGCCCAGTCCTACTAGCCATCATTTTTTCTGTAGCTCGCCAAGCGTGCTGTTTGAGCTAAGTAAATAAGTTAATAGTAAAATTAAAATAAATATTTCATCCTTCATTACTTGAGTGCTATTTACATCTGGTACCATATCTTTACTCTTGCATTACTAAGGCAACGAATGATAAATTTGTATTGCATTCCAAAGAGCGTTGTTATCAGCCCAACAGTGAAAAAATAAACCATAATTATTGGCTTGGGCCGGATTGGCACAGAATGGAATGATTAAGCAACGAGAACGGTTTGGCCATACAGTGGAAATGTGGCTCAAGTCTTCTGAAGATACATGATCGCTATATGATCAGCTGTCTAAAGTTTTGGGTGAATAGACATTTAGGCCCTGTTTACACTTGATATTAAGATGCATTTTGGTCGATCGGATCACAAGTGGACAACGCTAAGTACAACAACAAAACAGAGTAAACCGAGTGAAATGTTTTGATCTTTTTTTGGATAACACGAAAAGAAACAACACCTTTAAGTACAAGCAGATGTAATATTAGTGTGCAATAACTTTAGCCCTCCCGCTTGTGTTTTGATGCTGACAGAGGGATTCGCCCATTTACTCTCCTCTTGACGTCATCAGCACCACTGGAGTAATCTGCCAGGTGTAAACTGTCCTTTGTCTCCATTGTCCACTTGTGATCCGATCGACCAAAACGCATCTTAATACCAAATGTAAACAGGGCCTTAAAGAACAGAAATTTCTTGGATTTCATTTACCATATTGGTAACACTTTATAATAACTGCACTCTATGAATCATTAGGTAAGCATTAAGAAATAGTCAGTTCATACTTTATGAAGCATTGTCCCAACATTAAAAGTCATTAGTAAGCAGTTTATAAATAGAGCTATAAATGCCTTGCTCTTGGTTTATAAGCACATCAATGACAAAGGAGATTAAAGGCTCAGTTATCTTCCTAACAAAAATAAATAAACATTAAAAAAACAAAAAAAAACAAAAATAACACAGAGGGATACAGAACTCAGAAATATTTATTTCAAGATGCAATCAAATGAAATTGTATACTTGAATGTTTTTATATATATAAAATTCCAGAGGTTTATTTTTTCTTTTTTTATAAAGTGTACAGCTGTACAGTTTCATTATTTGCATCTTGAATAAATATTTCTGTGTTCTGTATCCCTCTGTGCTGTGTTAAACTTTTCTGTTTGGAAGATAAATGATTCTTTAAATCTCCTTTGTGAATGTTTTAAAAGGTATAAATAGTCCTCACTTTAGATGAGCTCACAAAAATAGATGGCCGGCAACTACTAAATGTTTTATAACTACCTGACTTACTCATGAATTACAGCAGGAATTTGTGTTAATAAAACAGTCATTAATACAGTTATTAAACAGTATAGATATACTCAAGAACAAAACATTTATAGCTGTATTTATAAGCTGCTTACTATGTTCCTGTTGGAACAATTCTTTATAAAGGATGAATTGACTATTTGCTAATGCATAACTAATGATTCATAGTGTGCAGTTATTATAAAGTGTTTCCAAAATATCTTCATTTGTGTCCTGAAAATAAACAAAAGTCATGGGTGAGTAAAGACATTGATTCCAGACTGCCATATGATATAAATTTCAAGTTTGCGTGAACTAACCCAATGGCATGGCAGTGTAGGCAGGACAGATAACACTGACAACTGATCATTTCTCTGCTAATATTGTATTTATTTGGTTTTATACAGTTGTCTTATGTTGATGCAGTCTGGACACTAGTATCTGTTGGGTTGCTGACTATCATTGAAGATAAAGTACTTCTCCAAATCTTCTCTGCCTTGACCCTGTGTCTTCTGCTATCATTGTTCAGGGTAGTACTGCAAAGATCAGTTTACAGGATCTACCTCAGCCATTGCTTCCCGACTGCCATGTGCTACCTTGGATTACTGCTACATCTGGATTTACCCTAATACTGTGAAGAACACTGACAGTGTGATGCTTGACTTGGGACAGAAAAAAACCCATTGGCAACTGGTGCAGGCAACTCAGTGCCAGATTAAAACTCATCGTACTGCGACCTCCACTGTTTACAAGAAGCATACTCTAAATCAGATTGTTTTTTTTTTTTTTCAGAATGTTTGGATTACAAGTTAAAACTGCATTGAGAAACAAAAAATACATTACCTTTACCTTTGAACTGTCACTACCCTAAATTTATGTGTGTGTGATGAATAGAACATTGTTTTCATTAATTTGTAATGGATGTTTGATGCACTTTTGTTACTGAGGTAACCCTTAAACTTTTTATTTTTTAAGTCAATCTGTTTGCAAGCAACTAGATTGATGTTCAAGTAAATAAGACTAAGGAATTCCAAGTTGCAGAAAATGTTAACATGAGTCAGCTCAACTTAAAAGAGTTGTTTTGAAATACACACATAGTACATTGTACTTAATCATTTAGTTGTTGAAAATAGTGATTCTGAGAAACCAGAACTTCTGTGTAAGTTTACTAAATAAACCTTTGCTAGTACAAATCACTATTCTTATTCCACTTTACTTGTTTGTTTTTCAAGGCAATCGGTTTGCATGTTTTTTTAAGTTTTGCTAATTAGAATTTACAGTGTACATATTAGTCTGCATCAAGTTGTAAGTTGACATGTCTGTTTTTCTTAACAACGTATATGTGGAGTAGCATTATCACAAATTAAATCCATTAGTTTAAATGTGCTCACATGAAAAGGCCTTTATATAGTTATATTGTTATTTTTGTTATGAGAATAGTCTTTCTTCACATTATTTCCTCTACAACTTGTAACATTATAAATCAACATTCAGAGGTGATAAATACTATAAGTAAATGTGATAGCATTCTATGCACCATTAGCATTAGACCACTGCTCTCAGGAAGTCAAAAAGAAAATAAGACCCTAATGGCAAGAAGACTTCCCAGAATTAGCACAGGATTAACTATTTATTGTTTTTAAGTTAAGTTCTTATTGTCTTTGTGATGAGGTTCGACACAGTTATTCTCAGGAAGGAAGAAGGCAGGGGTCGGCTTGTTGCTGGGACGCTCGTTTAGAATGTTGGGGTATGATTGTTTATGGGATGCTGGTTTATTAGGGATAAAAGTGTGCCTGTTGCACAACAATATCCAAATAAGTAAGATTTTTGTTAGTTGTAACTCCCCAGCACCAACACGAGGTCCCAGCCCGTCTCTCTCTCTCTCTCTCTCTGCCGTGCTCCGGTTTATATCCGGTCTCTCCACGCCAATTACTGAAATCAAACACAGGTGTTCGTTATTTGCACTTGACCCACTTACGCCTCGCTCTGCTCCCTCGTCTCTTTCCCGTTACAGACTCGGCCAAACCACGCCCCCCTCGCCACATACCCCCACCGCCCGACTCAGGCCGGGGAGCCATCCGGCCTGCACCCTCCCCCCCCTCCTCCTGAAGAGGAAGTCAGCCACAGTCATCTGTACACCCGGCCTGTGGATCACCTGAAATTAAAAAGGTTGTAAAGCGAGATACCAACGGGTGATCCGCGCGTTGGTATCTTTCATGCGGTGGAGCCACTCCAGGGGAGTGTGGTCCAAACAGAGGGTGAACTCCCGCCCCAGGAGGTAATACCGGAGGGTCCCATCTGATGGCCAGACACTCCTTCTCTATGGTGCTGTACATCGTCTCTCTCTTAGAGAGCTTACGACTGATGTACAGCACCGGCCGTTCTTCTCCCTCCACCTCCTGGGACAGGACCGCGCCCAACCCCCTGTCCGTTGCGTCTGTCTGTAAAATAAAGGGGAGAGAAAAAATCAGGAGCATTTAGGAGCGGTCCGCCACACAGAGCAGCCTTTATCTGGGTGGAAAGCCTGCTGACACTGCTCCGTCCACTGGACCCTATCTGGTGCCTTCTTTTTAGTTAGATCAGTCAGCGAGCTGGCAGTGTCCGAAAAATTAGGCACAAACCTTCTATAATAACCTGCCAGCCCCAGGGAACTGTCTAACCTCCTTTTTGGTCTTGGGTCTTGGACACGTCGCAACCGCTGCCGTCTTGTCAATTTGGGGACGCACCTGTCCATGACCCCAGTGGAAACCCAGATATCTTACTTCCACATGTCCAATTGCACACTTCTTCGGATTAGCCGTGAGCCCCGCCCTCCTCAGCATCTTCAGGGCCGCTTGCAAATGCTGCATATGTCGCTGCCAATCACCACTGTAGATGATGATATCATCCAGGTAGGCGGCGGCATATGCAGCATGCGGCCGAAGAATTTTGTCCATCAGACGATGAAAAGTTGCGGGGGCCCCGAAAAAGAAAAGGGGGCCCCGAATAAACCGAACGGAAGCGTAACAAACTGGTGTAATCCGAACGGCGCTGTGAAAGCTGTTTTTTCTTGTTTTTTCAGACAAGGGGATCTGCCAATAACCCTTAGTTAAGTCCAGTGTCGAATAAAAGCGAGCAGTGCCTAGTCGATCAAGCAATTCGTCCACCCTGGGCATTGGATATGCGTCGAACTTCGACACAGCATTTCACCTTCCTGTAGTCCACACAGAACCGTACTGAGCCGTCCGTTTTAGGAACTAACACTATCGGGCTCGCCCAGTCACTGTTGGACTCTTCTATTACTCCCATTTCTAGCATCGCTTCTAATTCTCCTTGAACCACTTTTTTCTTATGTTCTGGTAACCTATACGGCCGGCTGCGAACCACCACGCCCAGCTCAGTCTCACCAGGTATTTGGTATAGGCCAGCTTGATCGAGGGCAGCTTGTTGCCCGTCGGGGACCTGGATCAATGTCCCCACCTCCATCAATGGACATCTATCAATGAAATGTCCTGGGTCCCCGCAGCGCCAACAGGCCGGCCCAGACTTTACCGCCGCCCTGGCGGCAGGAAGTGGGTCAAGCGATTGGCGGGGAGAGAGCGGAGAGGGCAGCGGTTGTGGGAAGGGTCCCGTGGGCGAACTCCCTCCCCTGGGAGGAGCCCGGGGTGCCGCTGCTGGATCGGCCGCATAACCCGTCCTCCACCTGGGTGCTGGCTTCGGCGGAAGCCCTCCACGGGACCTAGGAAGAGGTACGGGTTTGGAGAGGGAGAGGGGAGGGGAAGAGAGAGAGAGAGAGAGAGAGTTGCCGATGGACACGCCACCATTTGGTCCTCCGCCAGCTGGATGGCCTGGTTCAGCAACGTCGGGCGGTGGCACTGGACCCACTGCGCCGTCTTTCTTGGCAGCTTGGCCACGAACTGCTCCAGCACCACACGATCGATCACATCCTCGACGGTCTTTAATTGGATTAAAGTTTAATATTTTCATGAATAAGATGTAATTTATAGAAGACATTTTTAATTAAATCCTTGCAGTTGATTAAGTGAAATCAGTGAATTAGCTTTCATGGTGTTGCTTATAATGATGTATTCAGTTGAAACTAAATATAGAAATATTCATATGGTTGTAAATAAGTCAAATTTTACTTTTCAGATAATTCTCTGGGATTCTGCTTTGTCTCTTATTCAATTATAATTAATTTATTCAACTTAATTGTCAAATTAAAAAATAAATAGATTTAATTTTGTGTTTTACATTGACTTAAAATTTTAGAAATATTAATAAGAATATATCACCTTATCTCACACCTCTTTTAATATTTTATATTTTGTCCTATAACAGCTAAATTAGCAAATAGTTCTATTTACTGTAATAATTTATAATAATATAATCCCAATCTTACCATATTTATTTATTTTATTATCCTTTTTGGTCCTGTTTTAATAATTCTTTACAATTCTGGCATGTAATTGTAGTGTTATTTAATCCTGCCCAATAGATGTGAATATAATGGTAAACTTTGAAAAATCTTTAGAAGTTGACAGTGTTTTTCCCTTTCAACTGTTTTTTGGTTGTTTATATATTTGATCTATATGTCACTTTAGAGCAAAAAGTCTACTGAACCTTTCGTGTCCTCGTTGATACGTGGGCAGGGGTCCTGACACGATGATCGGCGACACGGGCGTTGTGCTACGCACCGTCTCGATCAGGCTCCTGAAGTCCCTCTTCTATGTGCTGTGATTGGCCAATGTTGGAGTCTGTCCATTTACCTGCAGGCTACTGTGAAGAAGAAATGATCATGCTTGATAACTCATATCATATTTAATGAAAAACTTTAGCTCTCAAATTAATTGATATACTGTTCTAGCCCGTATGCATGCATGAGGTAATGTGGATTTTTGTATATTCCTTTAATAATTCAAGTAGTCTTACATGCACAAAATTATGCTTTTTGGAATCGTGTACCATAAGCATAACTTTATCAACAATGTATAGTAAAGACCTTGTTTTTTGTGAACAAAGAAAACATCATGATCATGTGTAATAAATCATAAAGCATGATGATGTACTCACCTTACTTAATGTCTTAATTAAAGTGTTGTTCATCCATGAAGTCATGAATGAAAGACTATGAACTCATGTTAGATCCTGATAATTCATGAGATATTAATGCATGAAGTAATTCATAATTCACACATTAATTTATGCAATAATTCATGGTAATTTGTGTACCCTTACCGTAAAGTGTTACCCAAATGCTTTAAACCTCGCATGACAAGTTTAAAGTAAGGTGGCCAGACGTGGCACTTCGTGGGAACATGTTCTACACAGGATTTATGAGTTGCCTAAAATAACCAGGTGTTGGTTGTTTGCGCTATGCTGATAGCAAACAACCAACACTTGGTTATTTTAGGTAATTTAGAAATCCTGTGCAGAACGTGTCCAACATGTTGTGTAAACAGCCCCTTAATTCAGTACATGGAGCTCTTTTCTAATGAACGTATGATCTAAATTAGGTCTGTTAAATAAGGGAGACAAACAAAATGCCCAGAGCAGTGGGTCTCCAGGATCAGAAACCAGTGGTATAGATTATACCCACAGACATAATATCTGATATCAGCTTTTACTAACTTATTTATTATTTAAATCTTATAAAAAGTGAAAAAGTAAAATTTTAAAAATTAGTTTTTAGTTCCAGTAGCATTTATTATCGACTAGATATTTATACTACTTTCAAGAATTCTTACCAAGTTTGCTTACCCCATTGGCAGATATTTTTTGCTTGATTTTGGTAAACTTTTTTTTTGCGGTGTATGTATATATAAATATACATACTGACTCCAAGCTTTTGAATGGTATAGTGTATATTGTTACACTTGGAGTAAGACTGGAGTAATGATGCTGAAAATTTAGCTTTGATCACAGGAATAAATTACATTTTGAAATATATTCAAATAGAAAGCAGTTATTTTAAATAGTATTTCAGATTAAATAAATGCAGGCTTGGTGACCAGAAGAGAATTCTTTACAAAAACATTAAAAATCTGGTCAAATACTTTTGACTGGTAGTGTATGTCATGTTGAAATATATAAATGAACATCACATACCTGGCATTTTCAAAGTGTATAATGTTTATTTGCTCTGAAAAAAAAGAAAGAAAAAAAAAGAAGAGACTCATGGGAGTGTGTGTATCACATGGTTTTTTGTGTGTTCTAGTTTGATTTTGTGGCTGGTTTCTCAGAGCCTGTGGAACATGTCAACATCAGTCTCTGTTTTCCATGATAAACTACATTATTAACATTATTGTGATGTTACTAGGGCTGTATTACTCGAGTCCGGTCTTGGACATTTTTCTATCGTCTCGGACTTGTCTCGGACTCGGTGGTGTTTGCACTCGGACTTGTCTCGGACTTGGCCATTGGACTCGCCAAATGTTCTCGTTGGTCTCTAGCAAAAAAAAAAAAAAAAAAAAAATCATTCTCCTTCAAAACAAAACCACATTTGCATGATGTCGCGACTGAAAACGTGTGGAAACTGCTAGGTGCGCCGCTTTCTCCTTTTTTCCAAAGCACTCTGTAGCCTGCGCTCCAGTGGCGTCTGCTGTTGCTAAGCAACCATGACCTGTTCTCCATGAAGACGCAGAAGTTTCAGCAAAATGGATTTCCAGCACTAAAAATCCCTTGCAGTAGCTCTGCTAATAAATTCATTTTAAAAATGGCTATCCTTGTACAGCTATGATCAGCTGTTTCTCCATCTTGGCTTAGCTTTCAATTTTGTTACGGGAAAGGATGTGCATGACCAGCGGCGCACTTGCTGCGTTCTAAAAAGTTTAGATGTTTCTAATTTAATTTTCTACCTGTTAGATTGTGTTTTATTTACGCCTACACCAAGGTAGCCTTAAACTTACCCTTTACAATAATGAGATACTAATCAATGTTGTACAGTATAGGGGTTGCAAGATCACTTTTTATTTTTTATTTTAAAAATACTTGAGTTACTCGACTACTCGTGGTTCATTCTATTGTAAACGAAAACACATAAAATAGTTTTTTTTAATCAATAAATGCTTATTAATTTATAGCCTTACGCAACAATTACATATGTTAATTTGCAAAACTTTATAATTATGACATTACATATTTAAATTTTCATGTAACAGCCAGTATTTGTATCTGTAACAATCACAACATTTTTCGTATCTGCATCCGGATACAACGTCGTACAGTTACTTGATAAGACCGTTATGACTTTTTATCTTTTTTTTCATAGTTATCACTGAACAAGTATGTCGTGTTAAACTAAAATAATTGTTAATTTCTAAAATAATATTTATCATGCAAGCAGAGAGATGTTATGACAAACGTTTAGTGATCATTTGAACGCGATCGAATCCATTCAATGCGCACATTTTCATTGCGCAGAACTCTTTAAGCGAGTCTTAATGTTTAGTGAGCTCCACTTAACAAATGTGCGTGTGCCGCGCAAACCAGCAAAAGATAAAGATGCAAACATGTAGGTCAAGTAGAAAATGTATCTGTATCTAAGCTGATTATTAGCCTACTTTTGAGAGAGAACTGGTATGGTTTTTGAGAGACTGAGACGCGCAACGCGGCTGTTTGATTGGTGAGCGCGCTGTGCTTGTTTCATTCATTCTTTTTATATCGTAGCCTAAGGTTTTAAATCATTGCCTTTTAAATATAAACAAATAATAGAATGTGTATGATGTATTATTATATGAGATATTACTCCTGCCAAGCTCTGATTTCTGAGAGATGCACGGAGAGGCAACAGCAATGCGGTGTTTGATTTGCGCTCTTTTCACTCATAAAGTTTACATTCATTCACTTCACACTCGTGACTTTAGAGGTCTGTGTATAATATTGCTCTGATCCCCTGGCTCAACTGTTATCTAGCAAACACCAGACTGTGCCAACTTCCGCCGACTATTCAGGCAAAATTATTCCTTGTCCGTTATTCGTTTTTGAAGGCGTTATCCGTGCCATTCCGAATAAGGTATTCAGGCACAACCCTAATTATTACATTACATATTTTATTTTTACATGCAACATAGATAAGGTCATAGAAAAGTAACAGCTCCACGCAATATTGTAATCCTAATATTCACGTCGTACTTGCAAAACACTTTGTATGCATTATGGTTAATGCATGCTGGAGTAGTCGATTGTTTCCGACCCGACAGCGCCGATGCAAGCCCTAGTACAGTATGACAAAAATGTTGCTGTATGTATGTGCGCATGCCCAGTAGAGCCAAACGTATCGCTTCTAGCCTTAACTGCGCGCATTTGTCATATCCTGAGCTTTGCGTGTGTGTGTGCTGCGCCAAGGCATCAGTCATTTTAATTTTTGACCACGGACATAATCACAGCAACAGCAGCATTACAAAGTAAATTAAATGTAAATAAAGTACATAAAAATAATTTGACCCTACAGCTCCAAACTCGGGTTCTAGAGGGCCGGTGTCCTTTAGAGTTTAGCTCTAATTAAAACACATTGAACCAGCTAATTAAGCTCTTACTAGACACACTAGAAACTTCCAGATAGGGTGTGTTAAGGCCAGTTGGAGCAAAAACTTTTCAGGGCATTGGCCCTCCAGGATCTCAGTTTGGAGACCCCTATCCTACAGAGTTGTTACTTTGCACATGCTTTTTGATCATTAGCAAATAATAATGTAAAATTATTTCTTAGAATAGGAGATATGTTGTAATCTCGCATCACATACATTATCAGTAGTTAAGTATGTGGTCTTGAAGAGGATCCTTTTTTCTCTCATTTGGACTCGGTCTTGAGACTCGAAACTTTTGGACTTGGACTTGACTTGGACTCGAACCTCTTTGGACTCGGTCTTGACTCGGTCTCGACTAGTCCTGGACTTGGACTTGACTTGGACTCGACAAAGCTGGACTTGACTACAGCTCTAGATGTTACCAGGAACTCTTTTTCCCAGGAACTTTCCCCCCCAGACCTGTTGCTTTCTGTGTTTCCACCGCGGTCTAAAGTACCGTGAAGATTAGGCAAATTTGTCCAGTGACGTCCGGTGATAAAGAATTTATAGATGTCTAAGGATACTTTTTTGTACCGCTGTCGTTGATTGCAACCTCAACTGGAGGGAAAAGACACAAACTACAGACTTTGTGTACCCATCCAAAAAAGAATCGCCATTGTACTGTGGAAACTAGCGACCAACTCAGAGTACAGAAGCATATCTCATTTATTTGGAGTCAGAGTTGCTACTGTGTTTCACTGTGTTCACGATTGTTCACGAGAAGGTACTCATGCAAGAAGTTATTCAGTTACCAAACAGTGAAAAGTTGAAAGAAATGGATTCATATTTTGAATGCAGATGGGGGTTGCCACAGTGTGTAGGTACAATTGATGGGTCACACATCCCCATTCTTGGACCAGAGGACTACCACACAGAGTACTTCAACCTAAAGGGCTGGCATTCGATCATACTGCAGGCTGTTGTGGATGGAAGGGTTCTTTTTTGGAATGCACCAGAAAGCCTGCATGATGCCAGAGTGCTGCGTTTGTAAGGTTTGTGGGGCCTAGTGGATAGGGGTTTGTTACTATCTGACATAACAAAGAACATTTGTGGACATAATGTGGTGATGCAGCCTATCATTTGAAGAGCTGGCTGATGAAACCTTTCACAGACAACTGACACCCCAACAACTTGTGTACAACCAGAAAACAAGCAGAGCCAGGGTGGTGGTGGGGAATGCTTTTGGCAGACTAAAGGGTGGATTGATGTGTTTGCTAAAAAGAAAATGATTGCAGTATGCACACGGTCAAATCCCTGGTGATAGCATGTTGTGTTCTGCATAACCTCTGTGAAATGAATGGTGATGAGTTCAGAGAAGAATGGGTCACAAGCACATTAAACCAGTCTGACGGGGCACTGTTGGCCACTGTAGAGGCCGAGGGACTAGATGTACACACAGGTCTAATGCAGTTTTTGACTACAATCTAGTAAACTGCAGTATCACTACAATGTAATGTGAAAGGCTGTAATGTGTAATGTTTTTATGCTGTATACACCTGTTGTACATCATTGCAACATAAAAAGTGTACCGCTTTCTTTTAGTAAATACAATTTACTAAAAGTGTAAACTGTAGTATCACTGTAATTTTATGTTGTAGTATGTATTGTTTTTATGCTGTACACACCTGTTGTACATGGTTGCAACAGAAACAGTGTAGTAAATAAAATTTATTAATGCTGCATCACACTTTGATTTTAATTTTAAATACTCAGCTTATTGGTGTTTAATGGATAAACTGCCAGTCAGTACTTCCTCACAGCTTTATGAATATAATTAGTATGTGGTAACTCAAGCAGTATATCTTTTTACATATTGTATATGTAATATTGTTTGCGTTAAATGTTTTAATATCTAACCAGAACTTCAAACTGTACCTTAAGTGCTAAAGTAACTACTGAAATGAAAAGACACTGGATATCAAGAAGGTAACCTTTCAAACTTTATTTTACACAAGTATTACTTACAAAATTAAAATATAAAATACTATTTTACCAATAGAAATAAAACATTGGAACAATAAAATAGTAATGTGCAAATAAAAATATAAACTACGGATGTATTTCTGAATGGATGGACAAACTTTCCAATAACAGACCGCAACCCGGCCTAAAAGTCCCTCTGTTGCTTTCTTCAGCTTCTGAATGCAGGAATTCCAACAATATATAAAATACAGTAGTCAAGATTTGAAGTGGATCAAAAAAGTTCAGAGCTGTCCTAAGAAGAAGGTTTTACTGGCAACTTTGATGAAAGATTTTGATCCACTTCAAAATGTTGACTACATCTGTATATATAATCTCCAACTATGCAAAGAAACATAAATGTGTAAGTGCAAACGAGAGACCGTGTTCAGTCAAGCAGATGGGCAATGTGGCTACTTTTTGAAAGACTGTACAAACTCCAGACAGAAACCCAGCCTGAAAGTCCCTCTGCTGTTGTCTGCTTTTTTTAGCTTCTGACTGCAAGAATGCCAACTCTTGCCTCCTCATCTCTCTCTCGAGTAACAGCTGCATGTACTGGTCTCACTGTTCTTGTCCACGTTGCAGGACGGCTCGGTTAGCATCTTCCATGTCTCTAAGCACATCAAGGAAGTCACTATCCCTTTTCCTCTTTGCTAAGTGGAAGAATTGTACATAAACACATGACGATAAATACACAAGCCCACCCTGAAACAATAGAAACCATCAAATAATTATTTAAAGCATTTCCACAACAAAATCTTCATTTTAAACCATTTGTGTTGGACCATCATGTTCCATATTTTTCTTTGTTTTTTTATCATGGGCCATTTAAGTTTTAAATAAAAAATTAACACATTGGCACAAAATCATTAAGATTATAAATAGGTCAGTCTGGAAGTATAATTTTTAACAACAGACAAACATGGCTAATACCTTGGTGTGTGTGTGTGATTCAGTGGGAGACACGGGACGAGGGCTACCGGTGATTGCAGGGGAAAACATGCTGGCCTCTGTTGCCTGCAGTTCATTGGGGCCACTCGTTTCGTCTGGAAAAACATTGTGAAAAGTTAGAGGGGAAAACATGCTGGCCTCTGTTGCCTGCAGTTCATTGGGGCCACTCGTTTCGTCTGGAAAAACATGCTGAAAAAAGTTAGATGAGTCTTTAGTCACCGTAGGCACCAGAAAAGGACAGCCCGTGTCCTAGCAACGCATCCAAGAAGTCAACCAATCAGAACCACTTCTATTGTTGTGATCCTTTATTTTCTTGTAATCTTGCTTAATTTTTTTTACTTCTCTTTGCACTGTTTTCCAGTGTGCACAATGCCCAGCTCGCATAACCGACTCAATATTTTCAGGTATACCTTTTCAATGCGGGTCACCGTTTCCAGTTTCCACTGGATTTCCTTTTCCTGCAAATATGCTTAATAAAGCCTGCACCTCCTCGTTGGTCCAGCGGTCGTATTTTTTATTAAACTCCATTGATGAAAACAACTACTGTACGCACTGCAAAAGATTTTTAAAAATGGCGGTTAGAATACACTGCTGCGTGGAGTCGACCAATCAAATGCAGCATGAACTCAACCAATCAGCATGTTCAGCGCCCAAGTCCCACCCCAAAAGTTCCTGAACTTTGAAAAAGTACTACCTCACAAGCAGGGACTTTTCTGAGGGGGACATTTTACCTGGAACTTCATTTAGACCCTGGTTCCTGCGGTCGAAACACACTAAGTACCATCCAAAGTCCCTAGTTCCTGGGGAAAGTTCCTGCAGTGGAATAGTAGTTTTATAGAAAAAAGAATAATTACCACATACACACATATTTTACCATACAGTAAATAAATCAAAATTAAAGTGAAATTTGTAAAACAGTGAATGCACACTTACTCTATAAGGTTCTGAATGGAGATGAAAACTGAACTAGCATCCCCTTCCTGTGTGAGATGCAGGTGAAGGCAAGAGTAGGCCTATGTATTCACAGTCCTAAAAGAATGTTATAAACGCTCGTTAGCATTTATTTTTCACAGTACTTTAGTATATGCATAGGCCTACTTGATGAGAAAACATAATGCCAATAACAAAGAAACTATATTTTAACACTATCAATCACAAATTAAAAGTACAGTTACTTTATACTGTGCACTTATTCAGTACGATTTTCTAGCGAACTCAAAACTGAACGACACTCACGTGCCTTTCTTGTGCCAGATGCCGGTGACGAAAATTTAAACAGTTGTTATAGCAATTACCAAAAGATGCATTGCTGATAATAAATTGCATCATTGATGACAATGGCATATTCTTATGGTATTTATGTCTGTCGATGGGTCACTTATTTACAGCTTAATTGATACATTTACACCTCAAATGATCACGAACACAAATGACGGGGTATAACACATTCAAAACATTTACACCAGAGCATATATTCACGAACAGAAGCTTAGTTAAAGTCATTAACACAAACATGCTTTGTAGGCCTATTATACAATACAAAAACATTTTATATATTGAAAACTATAGTTATAAACATCTACATATATTCACGAACAAAGTGTATCACAGTAAAGTTTTGTCTAATCATTCTTACTCTAACATTAGGCTATTAACATTTGTTTTTGTGTGTATACAAATAAAAGTAGACCCTTTACAGATTTGACTGATGTATTGCTCTTATCTGTATGATCAAAAATGATGGAGTACTTAAAGTTCCTTTATGGGCTTTCAATAAAACTGCAACAAAACGCGCCGGCGCTTTTGTCGACCCAAGAGTGTTGGGGACCCAATTAATTAGTCTTTTATGGGTGATTAGCAGCGACCAAAGCATCAGTACATTTGCATACACAAAAAAATGGGCTAGAGGAAGTCTGGAGTCTTTGAGTAATTTTTAAGGAGAAATATTGGACCTCACTTTGCGAAGTATTGCCAGTTTACCTGCCTTACCAAGCGTTTTCCCATTGATTATTCTGACTGCCTGTTTGTGTATGATTCTGCCTGTTTTCCACGTTCTTGCTTCTTTGGATTGCCCCCATTGGATTTACTGCCTGATTGGACTGATGATTGTGTTTGACCCATTCATCTGCCTACTCATCTCTGCCTTTTGGATTCCCCTTGTGCATGTTAAAAGATCGGACTGCCATTATGGTACTGACTCTCTGCCTGGTTTAACGACTCTGTTTATAAGATCTTTCCCTAATAAACTTCTGCAAATGGATTCTAATACTGCCTCAGCTTCCTTGTTACACTTTGACAAAAATAATTCTAGCCACACACCTGAATCTAAAGCCTAAACCTAGCCCTAACAGAGGCTCTAGCCCAATACTTGAACCTATACCTAAACTTACCCCTAACAGGGGCAAATATAAGAAACTCTGAATTGAAAAAAGTGAAAGTGACATACAGCCAAGAACGGTGACCCATACTCAGAATTCGTGCTCTGCATTTAACCCATCCAAAGTGCACACACACAGCAGTGAACACACACACACTGTGAACACACACCCGGAGCAGTGGGCAGCCATTTATGCTGGCGGCGCTCGGGGAGCAGTTGGGGGTTCGGTGCCTTGCTCAAGGGCACCTCAGTCGTGGTATTGCTGGCCCGAGACTCAAACCCACAACCTTAGGGTTAGGAGTCAAACTCTCTTGAACCAGAATATAAGGAATTCTAGCTCTGCATCTAATCTTAAACATAAACTTAATCCTAATTGGGGATTAATCCTTAATTGAACTCTACTAATAACAACCTTTACAACAAGTGGAGCAGCCCCATCAAAAACATGCGCCAGCCAGTGCATTTCTGCGTCCTTCCTAATCCAAATTGAAATAACCATGGGAGACTATCTGGGGGAAGGTGCTGCTTTCAGAAACCCTAAACTAGCCCGTGCCTTCGGATCGAGGGGGGGCTGTGAAAAAATGGAGAGTTGAATTACTGAAATGATACTGATTCACTCAGTTTTGAACTGGTAATTTGGGTGGGGATCGAGTGAGGGAGTGAAAAGGAAGCCAATCTAGGCACCTGGGGGAGGCAAATGAAGACAGTTGGGTGGCAGCTGCATATTAATGCCAGAAGGTGGCTGTTGAAAGTTTTGAAGATTTTAAAAAACCATTATTGCAAATTGATGGAAATGGATTTGAGAAATGGGGAGAGAGCATTGTAGATTATTATTATTATTATTATTATTGGAGGTGGCAATCAGATGGGACAGGAGGGATTTCAGAAACATTGGAGAAGAGACACTGGCAGTAGCCATCAGTGAAATCCGAGGGCTTTTGGTGGGACGATCTTTAAACTAAAGGAGTCAGAAAAAAGGGAAATGCACAATTACAACATTTAGACAATGATCTGACTCAGATGGAACAAGAGGAGCAGATGAAAGTAGAGGATCAGGAGGGGGAAGAAATATCACGTCAGAATGACACAAATAAAATGTTTACAACAGGTTAACAACGGAAGAGCAAGATAACTGGCAGCAGGATCAAGGAGGTGAGGAAGAGAGCCTGGATCAACCAATAGAGAGTCGAGGACAGATCCGGGACCAGGTGGAGGACGAATGAGACATTTTGATTACAGAAGAGGAAATCTGCAGTAGACAAGACGTACAAGGGGTAATGGAAGATGGACAGCAGGATCGAAAGTCTGTGGAAAATAGCCAGGATAGATCAGTGGAGAATCAAGGGAAGGCTGGAGAACAAGCAAATGAAGAGAACATTTGGATTACAATGGAGGAAATCCACAGTATATCCGAGGAATTAATGGAACAATTGGGACATACGAGTGGGGTGGGGAGGAAAAAAGGGAGGAGGGGGGGATGGAATGCCAGAATGAGAGTGGGGAAGGGAATACATTGGAATTGAATGTATTACAAGTTTCTTTTTAATAAGCAGGAATCAATTTTCATATACATCATAGTGAATGGACTGATCTTGATAGCAGTTGACTAGTAACTCTGTAAATCAAATGCAAACATGATGTAACCTGTTCTGTAGGAACACAGACTAAACAAACCTTCAATATTACGATGTATCTATTTACAAGATTAAAGATAAAAACACTTTTTGAAAACTTTACTGTCATCCTTTAGTTTATATATATATAGATATATATATATATATATATATATATTATAATATATATATATATATATATATATATATATGTGTGTGTGTGTGTGTATGTGTGTGTGTGTGTGTATCATTACAGCCTGTAAAAAGGGTTCATATGTGTATCTCTTGTCATCACAAAACTAGTATCTGGAAAAGATCTACTCTATGAACAATGCATTAAATTACATTAAATAAAAACTAAAATAAATGAAACAAGCAAATTAAATAACTCATATGTATCTGGTCCACTGATGAAGCCATGTGTCAAGTCAAGTGATCGAGCGCAAGGATGTAGGGAATGATCACACGTGCAAGAGTTTGAAATGAGCTCACGGGCTCCCATTACCTCATGTCTGAGTCCATTTTCCTCACGCAGAAGTAATGTACCACACGCCAGCATCAGTGGTGCGCTTGTTTATTATGGCATTGATTTGACGCCATACACAGGTTTTAATTTGGTTTTGTTTATGTTTTTTTTTATTGTATGTTTAAGCGGTGTTTCTCATCTACTTACATTATAAGACTGATAGACTGCAACGGTTTGTGTTCTACTAGGGTGACCAAACGTGCCATTTTCCCAGGACAAGTCCATTTCTATATTGCCTAAAATATCCACATTTTGGCTTTGTTTGCGCTGCGCAGACCAATTGTTGTATGACAAA
Source organism: Cyprinus carpio (assembly GCF_018340385.1). NCBI lineage: Eukaryota > Metazoa > Chordata > Actinopteri > Cypriniformes > Cyprinidae > Cyprinus > Cyprinus carpio. The sequence continues at coordinate 10,233,669 of NC_056595.1, read as the reverse complement.
GTACCTTCTCAAAAGCTTCTACTCAAAGGCTTTTTGTGTAAAATTTCCTCCTTTTGGGTTTGTTCTTGTGATTTGTTTGTTGTTCTTTCTTTCTGTAGATCCACGATTGGTCGATTACGTAGAATGTATGCATGTTATTGGTCAAACGATCATTACCTTCATTAAGTATGAAAACAGGAAACCAAAGCCAAAACCTGGATATTTTAGGCAATATAGAAATCCTGGCCAGGACGTGTCCTGGGAAAATGGCATGTTTGTTTACCCTAATTCTACTGAAGAAACAAAGTCACCTACATCTTGGATCCCCTGGGGGTAAGCAGATAAACATCAAATTTTAACATTTTTGGTTGAACTATCGCTTTAAAAAGTAACATTTTCAATGACTTCCAATAAATAAATCAATTACATAAGTATATATATATATATATATATATATATATATATATATATATATATATATATATATATATACTTATATTGTTAAGACAAAAGAGAGGAATCCTGTCCAGAGACTGCAGTCTTTCCACTCTTTGACACAAAAAATAATTTTCTGAGGTAAATCTTCATTTCACAAGAAATATTTTCAATGACTTCCAATTAATAAATTAATTACATGAATGAAAAAATTACTTCTTGAGAAGAATTAAGTGAAAAAGAGAGAAATCCTGTCAAGGTATGAAGTAAAAACAAACAAACAAAAAAAAAAAGTGTCAGAGACGGCCTTTTTTTCTCTTCCTGACAGGAAAGTTCCATAAATCAATCGATTATATGAAGTAATAAATAAATTCTTGCGAAGTATTATGTAAAAAAGATAGCTCAATTGTAACTTTGCATGTACAGTAAACATACTGACTGCATTTTGTTCTGTTTGAATCACATGAACAAGATTCATAACTACCCTTTTTGTGTATTTTTGTCTTAGCATCACAATGGCCACAAACACTCCATACAGCCGTCCAGAGCCATTTAAATGCAAATGTGTTGCTACGCGTGTCACATGAAAGGCGGTATCCTATGTAAAGTGTGGAGAGAAAAGGGATGTGGAGCAACATATATGAACAGCCTTCAGCCTTCAGTGTTGTTACAGATGGCGGTAATACTTACATTTCATCTAAGAATGGTGAGTATAGCAGGAAAAACTGTGATCCATTGAGTAAACATCTGTATAATCATTAGATCAACAAAAAAAGAGAATCGATCACTGAACAACTCCAAACAGTGCACAACACAGATCAGGCAAGGCCAATGCAACTTTAGCAATCACATAAAATTATATTAAACTATCACTTAAGAATACACTATTTAAATGGGTCATGAAAAAAACTGCTTTTATTGAAAACAAGATACCAATCTGACTTATTTTCGACTTCCTCATGATTATAAGGTTACCAACGTGACAAAAACTGCATCAGATTCTTCTTTGCCTCTCTGGCCCTTCCACTTGGTGTTGGTGAATTCACAGATGAGAGAAAACAGAATTACTGGACTAAAAATAATATTACCTTTCAAATGATCCTAATGTAAAGGAAACGTTATCAAAAGAGTTCCACATGTAATACAGACTTTATATGAAAAGATGTTAAACATAACAGTTGGCATTTACATTGAAGTCTTTGAGACATGTCTTTTAATTGAAGTATTCAAATCAGAGGACCATTTTAAAAATGAAGTTCATGAAAATTTTTATCCACATACTGATAAATGATTGCTTGATTTATATTTTTTTGAGGGGATTAATTGATTTCCCAGTTTTTTTACTTTAAGTGATTTATGTTTAACCACAGGTGAGACCCCGGAGTTTGAAGAAAGGGGTCAGCTACTTGGTGAAAAACCATACCTTGTCAAGCAAGTATGGAAAGCTGAGCATCTTTGTTAAATCAGCCACCAGAAAATTTAAAACTCCCCCACTGAGCCTGACTGAAGATCGGGAAAGAAGACCCAAAGAGATCCTCGTTCCACATTCCCCTCTGGTCTCAGTGGACAAAGTGAACCCTTCAGAAGAAGGGTATGTCAGTCTCCTGGGAGCGATAGAGGAAGTAAGTACATTTAACAGAGGCATCTTATCTCATGTTTAATACAGTGCAGTGACTTTGTTAAGAGTTAATTCTCATGAATACAGAGAAGCACTCAGAAACTGCTGACGCACAATACACGCTTCTGCGTCAGATTCTGTGATGTTGTTCGTTTTTGCTTTTCAACCCAGAAGAATACAATATTGCTCAGAGAAAAACACAAAAATAAAAAATAACCAATTTCCACTTGGTGATAAAAAACGCTTTTGATGTTTTCAATGATGTAGAGCCTGTACATATCTGTTCACATCTGTGAAAAATATTGTGTTTTGGGGTTTCATGACTCTTTACAAATGTTGTCCAACGTGCATAATGTCATGCTAAAAATAAATTATATGATTTGATTGTTTAAAACCAAGACTTGTCTGATGACCAGAATTTAGGATTTTATTCACATACAACAAAGACAGGAAACTTCAGTCCTGGATTGCCACTGTCTTGCAGCATTTAGCTCCATTCCTAATCAAACAATTAACAAGCCAATTAGTGTGTTCAGGATTGCTAGAAAGATACAGGCATGTGAGTTTTATTAGGAGCTACACTTTGCAGGACAGTGGCCCTCCAGGACCAAAGGAAATTAATAAGGAAAATTAAAAATTGGAGTTCCAATGGCATTTAAGAGTACAAATTGTTGTAATTATGAAGGGCTCCTTGGAAAATGCTCTTGCTTGTAAGGGGTCCCTGACACTAAAAAGTTTGCGAACGCTTGCTTTAGAGGACACAAAATGCCATAGTTTATTTGCCATTGTAACATTAATATACCGATGAAATAACTTAATAAACAGTTCATACATTTGAATTGTGCTTACCACAGACCTTCCAACCTTGAAAAAAAAAAACTTGAGTACCATCAGCGTGTTTACCGTAACTGTTTAGTTTTTTATTTTGCTATTTAGTTTTTTTTAATGCTATTTAAAAAAAAAAGAAAAAGAAAAAAACTCCAGTACACTTCTGTGTAGGGCTAGGCGATATGACCAAAAATTCATATCTCTGTATGTTTTGGCTGATTTGTGGTATACGGTAGCCTATATATCTCGTTTTTTGTATTTGGATTAAACAAATAAAGTGAATGGTAGCATGTAGGCATATATTATGTGCAAAAAAGGGTTAAAATCACATTAAATTGTAACACTGAAATCTAAAAACAAAAACAACAAAAAATTTAAAGTAGAAGTTAAAGTTAATAAACTAAAAATGAAAATAATAAAAAGCACAGACTAATTGAGTAAAAAGGCTATTTTGATTATCCGATTACACTTCAGAGTTAGTGCTACCATACAAATACACTTGTAGGTTTAAAATTCTACATATGTCACATTTATTGTCCAACTACAAATATTTCAGCAAAATGTAGTTGTTGCGCTCCTATTTCACTGAGCTCTATCTGTTCGGTGCGCATGCGCGCAGCGGCACTCGTTCTAAATGAAGTCTGTGGAGTTTAGTGGAGAATCGCAAAGCAAAAGCTCATGCACTTCTGACAGCAAAATGGAAATATTTCAAAGGTATTTTTAACATTTACAGATGGAGAATATACCTGTGAAATGTAAGTTATGCATTAAGGAAACCAGCACACTAGAGGGCTGCATAGGGTTAGGACTCCCGCGGGTCAACGCAAATCTCGCGGGAGCGGGCGGTTTTACCTTTGCTGCGGGCGGGTGTGGGCAGTCAGAACATTTTCTGGAGACCCACGGGGAACTGTGGTGTAGAAAGGGAGTCAGCACAAGAAGTTGAGAAGAAAATTAAAGCTGCTGTTTACATGATGACAAAAGCAAGGGAAGTCAGAATCTGGGCTCATTTGTCACTGAAAAAAAATGGGAAAAGAGCATTTCCTGTCCTTTCAAAACTGAAAATTTTATGGGAAAGAGCGATCTTGTGCGCCGTCCTCTCAAAATTCCACCTTTTCTGGAAATGTGGTTTGTATAAGACAAAGTGGCAACCCTGAAGATTTCCTCTGGCGCCATGCTCTCTTTGGCAAATATGAAACATGCCAGATTCAACGTATTTTTCAGTTGCTGTTGTGGGAGTGATTGTATGATTTAAACAAGTATTTACTCTCCAGTTTTACATAAGATATATATATATATATATATATATATATATATATATATATAAATATATATATATATATATATAGCCTCTAATGGACAAGGTTGTCTTTGTAATAACTTTATGAAATTACACGGTTACACAATTTAATTAAATAATAAATTAATTTTACCGAAATCATATTTAAAATGTATGTAAAGGTAGGGTCTGACCATAATTAACTTGACATAATAAAATAAAAACTGATACATGATATTTAAGTATGAAAAAACGAACTTATTAAAACATTTGTGATTTACCCTTTGACCTTGCTGCCGCGCCATTTTAAACTGAGTCGGACAATTCTCATCCTCAGTACCTGAACCGCATTGAGGTAAAGTGTGTTGCTTAAGCTGAACTATGCTTTATTTTTAGTAATTCCATTAACTATCGTGCAAATAGCCAGTTACCTAATTATATTTTCTGTTGTATAGGTGGTAAGTTCCGTGTAAACTGGCATTATATGATATGAGAAGCATAAACTGTCCCGTTTTTTAATAGTTGTACCAGACCTTGGCGTCAGCATTTACTTTAGCTAGCTGCTAGGTTTAGCATGTTCACCAAACCGAGCCCGTTTCTCTGACCAAACCAAATGTTCCTGTACATTTCCTGACAGAGATTTCACAGGTGAATATCAAGAGCCAAGTAAGAGTAAGGTAAGTTGTGTTCTGTATGTTTTTAACTCTTGTTATGTTGCATTTTTTTCGTAGGCTATGTAAACGTCTTTTATATGCTAAGTAGATTTTATTTTCGTTAACGTGCCCTCATGAGTACCAGGCAGATTGTCATGGCAGTTTTAGATGACAGGAAATGATAAGAAAATTGCATTTGGCATATGGCGTATGGATAGGCAGTTTATTGGTATTATAATTGACAGACACCCTGAAGTACGTACACATTTTAGTTATTGTGATTTTTGGAAGAAAAAGTTTTTTTTTTTCATACACTGATTTTCAGTTTACATATATTCTACATGTTAAATGTAAAAGGGAAGCTGAAACTGTCATGTGTAAAGTACTGTCTATTGCTGAATGAGATCGGGACTCTTATTTTGAAAATGAGGAATCGTATAGAGGAGCGGTGTTGCGCCAGCGCCCTCACAATTGCTGGGGATTATGTGCGACACAGACACATTTGCTCCTGTCTCCTCAATTTTTTCCTGTGTTTTACAGGTTTTGACTTTCACAATAACAAAACAACCATCCACACGAGTTACTATCTATCTATCTATCTATCTATCTATCTATCTATCTGTTTATGAGTGACTGTACTTTTTGAAGATATTGAATATGCGTAGATCATCCGCCATTTTGTGAATGCTGTGAAATGGATTCATGTGATGTGTTCGTGAAATGCATTTAATTTGATTCATACAGGCTCCAGTTACCAGGTTATGATATTCATTATTTTTTATTCATGTTATATTTGTGTTTGTGTTAATCAGGAGTTCATGTGTGACATAAATATCAATGCACTTCTCCAGACACTGTTTCAAACAGACATTCCAGTGAAAACGAATGTAATGCAATTCTATTTCCTGTCAATATAGAAGGAAAAATTTGTTAATGTAACATGATGGCAGATCTATTCATAAGATCAGTGACTAGAACGTTAATGGTGTGTGGTTTACATATATTTCTCAGGTTCTTAGGCCTTACATGTTCAGTCATGTGTGTTGACTTTATGCACATCAGATACATTGTGACTTTTCTGAGTAGATTTAAAGGAGCAAAGCGCCTCTGGAATTATTGTAGATGTTTTCCATAAGACAGAAACAATTCCAGAATAAAAAGATGCTCTAAAAATATCAGTAAAAACTGTCACATTAACTGAACAGCACAATGTTTTAAGAGATTTCCACATATCTTATCTGGACCTGGGATTTTACGGGGATTGCATTTTCTAAAAATCTGACTGACCTCTGTTTCATTAATGTGAAACCCTTCACAAGAAATAGTGTCAGGTGATAACAGCATCACTGGAATAGCATAACCACCTCCTCTATCAAAATGGGAGAAATATTAGTTAAGCCGATTTTTCTTGACACAGTTGAAAATGTGAAAAAAGTATGTTCTGTTGTTACATTAATACTTAGTATATTAGTACTGAGTTTTGAAAATGTAAGTGATTTTTGTGAATGTTGATCCAGGTTGTGTAAATTGAAGCAAGGTATATAAAAAAAGTTTTGTTTTTTATATACAGGTATTTGAAAAGGAAAACCAAACAAACATAAACATACGTAAACAAACGTAAATATGTAGGGGATATTTCACATTGGGTTTAATTTGATTAGCCTAAGGAGTGCAGGCAGGAAGCAGATGGAAAAAGTGAGCAGAGTTTTTTTAATAATCTTAGTTTCCCCTTTTTGATGCTCAGTCTGACCATAAATTCATTCCACAAGTGTTATTATACCAAACATGTACTAAATTACTGCTTCACAACATAAAATCCTTGAGCCAGAAATTCCCTTATCTTTAACACATAAAGACAGCACAGCAAAGATTAAACATTAATGTAAAATAATACAAAATTAACAGCAGTAAATAAAAGAATATTGAATATAACATTAATATTAGGAACTGAATAGTGTACATATAGAGAAAATAAAGTAAAAAGATGAAGCAAAATTGTATTATTTATGTGTGTGTGTGTGTGTGTATGAATATATATATATATATATATATATATATATATATATATATATATTAGTGCTGGGCAATGATTATTATTATTATTATTATTAATCGCATTGTTATGCAAAAAACTAATAATACATTTAAAGGTAGTGTACTGTGCACTTTTCATTTAAAAGTAGGCCTACTGCTATATGAACAAAAGTGTATTAACATTTGTTTGCAAACACTTTAAACAAATAAGGTGCTTTTTACAGCGGTATTCCTTTTACATAGTAGCAGTTAAAATATCTATCGTAGCCTAAATCTCAACTTATAACATTATTGTAATTAAATTAAATATAAAACAAGCTATTTGTCACTGCCAGGACATTAACGTTTTTATAGAAAAATTTTTATAGTTATAGAAAAACAAGTTAGGCTCAGAGTCCAGAGCCTCAATCGTAACAGGCACCTTCCTATTAGAGACCTGCACGTTCGGGGACCCATCGCAGCAGAGCGCGGCGCGGGGCAACACTTAATGGGCGGGGGTAGAGACTCATTAGGGTGTGCTCAAACTAGGGAATCTTAACCATGCCGGAGCGTGTTTGACCCCAAAGTCTGGTTCGTTTGACTAGTGTGATCGTACTGTTTAGCAGTCCCTGGCTCGGTTGGAAGAGGTGGGCAAGAGATCAGTGAGTGTGAGCGCTCACCGCGCCGGATTGCAGATCTTCTGATACGTGCTGCATGATTGCGTGAATATTTCTGGGCAGCAAAAGTGATAGACCTGTAAAGCAATGGCTCGGTTGGAAGGGGACATGTGTTCAATGCGTAAAAGTCATGATTATGACGACTCAAAATAATGTTTGTGAAATGCAGCCTGATCGGAGCATCCCCTTTACTCACATTCGAGTGAGCATCCTAGGTTAACGCGCGTATATTTGACATTTCAATTTCTTTCAGACGTTCACCCCAACTGGAGTTTTTATTACAAAATTGTCCTGGCTCTTCTTTCCAAGCATTAAAAAGAGTCCTGGCTTCTTTCAGACGAATCCAACTGGAGTTATATTAAAAATTGTCCTGGCTCTTATAAGCATTGGGGTAGTGGTTGGTAGGTTTTTTTTTTCAAGGGTCCAGGGGTTGTTTAAAGGCCTCCTGTAGTGAATCCATGTGTTTTGACGTAGGATGTAGGCATCGCATGCGCGCACCTCTGAGATATGTTAGTTTCGCAAGTTTGTTTACAAGAACAAAGGAAGCAAAGTTTCCTTAATTTAGCAAAGGAAAACCAGTCTCCTCTTGGCTTATATCGAAATTCTCTGACATTTTTCTTTACAAATCCTCGGTTTGTACTTGTAATAAGTGACAGTCCTCGGTTTGTTTGTTCTCTCTCCACGTTTGTCACTAATCATGCAACACCGACGTCCTACGTCATCTGCCGGAACGGCTTCCGTGTACGACAGATACCAGAAGTGAGAGAAAAGTGTTTATTACGTTTGAAATATGGATATTTTTCTCACAAAAACACATCTATTCACTACAGGAGACCTTTATTCACCCCCCGAAGCCATGTGAGTCACGTTTTATTATGGATGTGTGCACTTTATTTGATTACTTTTGGACTGTTGAAAAAAAAAAACATAAATACATATAACAAAGACATTAGCTTTGCTGTGATTTTGGCTATACTTGCATTTAAAATTAGAGAAACAACATTATATGTGTTTAAACTGAAAGCGCAGCCACTCGCTGAACAGATCAGATGCAGAGAGAGAGGTGCATGCACTGGGAAAGAGAGACTTCGCGCTCGTGCATCAGTACCGGCGAGGAACTAAATAAGGTTTGTCCAAGAAGCCACTAGATGTGTCGCTTGCTATATATATATATATATATATATATATATATATATATATATATATATATATATATATATATATATATATATAATGAGACATCATGACATTAGATGTTGGAAAAAATGCCTCGAGTAGAAGTTCTGAAACTGAACTTTGTATAAATCTTCAAACTATTCTCTCTGATGTATTCTGTAAAATTTGCTATAGTGATTATCAAAAGCTAATTTCAGATTGTTTAGGGAGGAAAGGGGGACTCATTTAGCTTGTTAAATTAAATGTATTTATCCAAACTCTTTATAATATCCAGTTTTGTATATGTTTTCCATGCATCAGGTATCTCACCACTTCCCTCAAATGTTTTATTGTAGTATTTCTCAAGATCTTTCTGAAATTTGCACACAAACCACTTCCAGTAGGGCAGTTCAGAGTTATCAGGGGTGATGCTCCACTTAGCATATTTTCCTCCTGCTTTTCTGTATTGACTGTATAGGACTGATTCATCTGAGTCACTGGGATAAAAAGATCGATCACTTGCTACTGATGATGTACAGATGTTTATACACAAGTTCCTTGTCCCTCTGTAATACCACCCGTTCAGTCCAATATTACGATGAAAAGGAACACTGTGATCTCCACCATGGTTTTCTATGGTGTTGGTGCAGATGGCTCTACAGAATGGACATTGAACCCAACAGCACTGACAGAAGTGATTAATCAGAAGCTCATCTGGTCTGAATTTACAGTCCAGTTCTTCATCAAATGTATTTTTGGTAAATCTACCACTGATGTCAGACATTATATCAGGAATTTCTTGTCTTACCACATCTTCTAGGAGTTTCACCTCAACATCATTATGTTTAACTCCACTGAGGTCTTTTTCAGAGAAGATCGGCTCATCTGAGAGCTGCTGTGTGAAACTCTTCAACCACAAACCAACATCTCCACTGTTGACTTGAACATGTTCAGTAGATTCATGTGCTGCTCTCATGATCTTCTTCTGCAGGAGTTCAATGTTCTCCTTCATCTTGGGTAAAACACTGACACTTAACTTATCAGCGATGTACCAACTGACTTCATCTCTGATGAAACTCTTGAAGTAATCTCTGGGAGTTTTAATGTACTTCATGTATTGGTCAAAGTCTTTTTTTTCCGCCAGTGTCTTCAGGATGTGTTTCTCTAGATTTGATCTGTTTCCATTCAGTGATTCACAGTTTGATATCATTTCTTCTGTCAGATCTCTGGCAGTCTTCTTGTAGACACTCTGCTCAATGGGTTCTTTAAGTTTATGACAGATGATCTCACCAAAAATAACAGCTGACGAGGCTCCCTGACAATATTTCTGGAAAATACTATAGTACTCTTCTCTCTTCTTCTCAACATATATTTCAGGATCATTGGCATCTCTGAACATTTTGTGTTGGTCAGTGATCATCTTGTTTTTTCTCTCACAGATGGAAAAAACCAAATCCATGAAGAATTCATTCTTAAACTCATATTTCACTGGTCCTTCTTGATGTTCTGTTACTCTCTTAATGATATAATTTGTGAGTTGTTGGATGTAGCTGATGTTGTAGCCCTTCTCTGATATGTTAAAAGACTGAATCATTTTGTCTGTCTCCTGAGCAACATCTGAGACTAATAATATTATTTGGTGTTCATCCTCTGGATAAAGATTCTGAAAAAAATCACATTTTTCTTTTCTGCTTTCACTGTTCATAGCTTCTTTATTCCTTTTTGCATATCTCTTGAAAATAACATATTTTGAATAACTCTTCACAGTGAAAATATTGTGGTGCTCACTGCCCTCCTTCCAGTGGTCAACAGGGAGACGTTCCTTATAGATCTCACTGAGGATCACTCTTACATCTCTCATTATGTCAGTGTTTTTGATTGGAGGAGTGTCTGTCATGATCTTCTTCACATTCAGTTTCCAAAATGAATCAAACTCTTTCTTTAGTGTTTCTTCATTGTTTGCTTTGCCTTTTAGTATAAAGGCAACTTCTTTACTCTTTTCATAGAGAGTGTTTTCATGAGTTTTCCTCTGAGCATCAATCTTTTTCTTCAGATCTCGCTGCTGAAGAATCTCATTTAATTTCCTCTTTGTTTCTCTCACAATGTTTGTCTGAAGCTCTTTGATTTTGATTTCAAATGATGTTTTCCACTGAATCAGTATTTCTGCATATGTGTCTTTCTCAAAGAATTCTGTGATTGATTTTTTCACTTCTTCACTTGTCTTCTTCAGTTCTCTTTGAAGATCAGTTTCCTCAATCTCATGAATTGCTTCATTTGTTATTTTGTTGTGTAGTTTGTTCTCAATTTCCATCATGGCACTGCGAAGACTCCAGGACCACTTGCTGTATTCCCTCTCCAGTTTCCTATAAGCTGAGATCTCCAGAGAATTTTTGAAGCTGAAAACAAATCCTTCATTCATTAAAGCCTCCCAGAGATCTTTAATACGATCTTTTAAGTCTATCAGCATCATTCCATGTGATTTTGAGGCATGAGACATGATAATTTCTTTTAGTTCTTGAATATTCTCACAGTAGTCTGGGTTTGGTGGTGCCATGGGTGGACTGCCCTCCCAGAGCTGAGCAAAATACTTCACATCTTTCTGAACATCAAATCTAATGACATCACTGAAACATTCTGCATCATAGACTTCCTCTTTAGCAGCGAGTTTTGTCATCTTATCCAGTGTCTTCTGCAGTTGTCTCCTTCCCTCCATGTTTTTCTCTTCAGCTGTGATGTCTGAAACGTTCTGATGCACAAACACACAGCTGGGATTCAGTTTGACCTTCTTCATCCTCATGAAGGCCTGAACAACAATCTGAAGAATGTCCTGCATCTCAGCAGGGTTTTCTCCAAAGATGTTGATTAAAGTCAAATTTCCAAGACCAACAACAAATGTGGCCAATTTATTGTCATGATCTATTGTTGATTTTCCAGCCAGTTCTAGAGCACGAAGCCCCTCAGTATCAACAACCAGAATATAGTCAAAGTTCAGCTGTGTTCTCATCTCATCTGAGACTCTGACCAGTTGCATGAAAGCTCCTCTGGTGCATCTGCCAGCACTGACGGCAAACTGAAGTCCAAACATGGCGTTCAGCATGGTGGATTTCCCAGAGCTCTGAAGCCCTAAAACTGACAGCACAAAGACTCGCTGGTCTCCCAGTTTCTGGACGAGCTGATCTAGAACAGCAGATATCCAGATCACAGGAACATGAGCAGCATCTCCATCCATCAGCTCCAGTGGAAACCCAGAGATCATCATCTCTGCTGCAAGACTCGGGAGAGAAGAGAAGTGAACCTGCAGGTCTTTCTTGTTCTCATTAACAAATGAACATGATTCATAGATTTGACCGATCTCCCGCATGATGTGCTCCAAACCAAAGGTTGCAGCCTGATGTTCCTCAGATATTGTCTCAAAATTCAGTTTTAAGTTGTTCTGACTTGTCATGTTTCTCTTTCAGTTTCAAGACTGTTGACCACTTTTCATTATACTTGTGATGTAGCGCAGAAAGATCAGCTGATATATGTTCATCCAGGAGGATTCTAAGCCATTTAATAAAATACATCTTATGTTCACTAACACTGTTCAGTTCTTTTATAAAGAGCTTCATAAACTCACTGATGTCAGATTCATGCTGTTCTTGACGGATTTTCTTCATTTCTGTCTGTTTTCCACTTATTTCCTTTTCTATATCATCTGCACGAGGTCGATGTAGATCTTTATTCTTCTGACTCCACTTATGCCACAGTTTCCCCTGATGAGGCAGAAATGATTCTTTGATTTCTGTCAGATCTTTCTTCTTCTGTAGACTCATTATCTGCTGTGCTACTGCTCTTCCTCTCCTGCAGTCATCATCATCTTCCTTATATAATATGATGTGTTGTTTTTGTGTTGGGTCTTATATTTATGTATGTGGGTGGTGGTTGGTTGTGAGAGTCATTTATTTTTATTTTTTGTTATTTATTTAGATATGTCTGATTTCTGTCTTTCAGACCAATTTTGAATTTCCTTTTCTTTGTCTCAGTTACAGCTGATTTATCCTCAGTAAAAGCACAAATGAGTGGCTTTCTGTCCTTGTACAGGTTTTGTATCTTTGCTGCATGTTTGTCATTCCTGTCCAGTTTTGGTAGAAGAACAACATTGACTGAGGACATTTCAGTGAGGATCTGCAGCTGTTTTTCATGGTCTCCTGCATCACCGTGTAGATTACAGAATGCAACACAGTCAGTGAATTTATCATCATATGATCCAGATGGACAGTACCAGGCGATCTCCACCACTCCATCCATCAGTTCTCTGGTTCTGCTGCTGCCTGGGCAGTTCCTGTGGAAGAACGTGTTGTGTTTCTCATTGATCAGACTGTTCATCAGCTGAGACTTGGATGAGGACACAGAGCCAAACCTGAAAAATGACACCATTGGAGTTTCTGCCTTGTAGATTGGCTGGGTTTGACAGATGATTTCATTGTCTGTGTTTCTCATCTTCCAGCTCTTGTTTATTTGTCTGAATGTCCAAAGAGGAAACTCAATCTGTTGTGTGAATGGATCAGGAACAAGCAAAGGCAGAGCGTACTGACACTGGGACAGTTTAGTCACCATCAGCTGCTTCAGGAAACCATCAGCAGCATGAAACACAGCCATCTGAACATCCATTGGGTGAATTCCCATGGGCTTACTTTGGTTTGACAAGCCCACTGCTTTGAATATATCACTCTCTTCAGATAAATTAGCATTTCTTTGATGTGTGTGCTTCTGTCCATTGATCTTATTTATATGGATATTTCTGGCTCTGTAGTTCATTGTCATTATTTTTTGTATGAAAGTCTGAATCAGCTCCTCTTCAGCACAAAAATCTTGGCACTGAAATGAATGTGTAGATATCTGAAGAACATCTGCAACTGTCAATTTATTATGGTGCCTGCCTTCAAGATTAAGTTTATGAAATAAAACATGTTTTTCAGTCTTCTCCTGTTGTAGTTCATCTGGTCTGACACCTGTCCCAACAGCCTTCTTTTTTTCCTGTTAAATAAAATAAATAAATAATCATTGTTTATTTTGAGCATTAATTTTACTGTAAAGTGCCTCTATAATGCTATTTTAAAGGTTACTCATTTTGTTTTGGATGTCTCTTCTAGTAGGTTTAGATGTATCCAAGTTAAAAACACTTTATCATAATATACACTCTTAAAAATAAAGGTGCTTCACGATGCCATAAAAGATCCTTTTTGTCTAAATGGTTTCATAAAGAACCTTTAACCTCTGAAGAACTTTTTTGTTTTACAAAAGGTTCTTTGTGGTGAAATAATGTTATTCAGATTATAAAAAGGTATGAAAGAGATAGTTCTTTAACCTTTTCAGTGGTGAGTTTAAAATATTCTAGTGGTCCCCCCAGAGTGAGTTTTTTTAAGGCAACCGTTATTTTAGTTTCCTCTTATTGTTTCCATGGCGATGCGTCAGGCTTGTCACGTGACACACTGCGTTCACAATAACCGTGTATGACAGATGGATTGCTTTTATTTTGTTTATACTTTTTTATTTAAAATATTCACAAACTTGAAAACCATGTCATGAACAATCTGATATTCCGATTAATAAATATGTGAAAATGAGTGAGTTTTGTCTTTTAAAAACCTTTCTAAATGATCTTGATCGTGATCTGTAATGTGAGATGGGCGTTGCATTGTTTTTTTGGTGTTCTGTTATGTAAGTCCTGTCAGTCGGATTTACAGCACGTGGATTCATCAGTTTCTCCCGAAATACAAGTAATAAGTGGCCTGTGAACTGGGTGAAAAATAGAGTGAACTTTATAGTTACTTACACTATGTGTATCTGATATGAATAAAACACATCTGCAAATGAAATTTGAATGGATTGTTATTGTTGCTCCCATAGATGTATGTGTGTATTTTTAAAACTCTAAATGTATTGTTTTACTGGTACTTATGTGCATTTAAATGTCTGAAACCAAAAATTTGCATTATGTGGTTAATAACACTGCATATTTGTGATAATATGACGAGCAGTGCACGTCTGTCTCTGGCTCAGCGCCAGCCAAAGCGCAAAACCACAGTTTAAATTTGACAATTTTGCGACACCACCGAACGTTCTAAATCCCTTATGTGGGACCGTGGAAATAAAAATCCCATATGTGGGACTGTACCGCTCAAAAGGTTAAAGAACCTTTGACTGAATGGTTCCCTTTCAAGGGAACTTTGAACTGCGTCCTCTAGGGGTCGCTATGGGGGCGTGCATTTAAAACAGAACGGAGGCTAGTGCTCTGCTGGGTTCAGCCCAGGAAGAGCAGGAGATGTCTGAGGATGGCGAAGAAGCTGAGGCTGAGCCTTCTCAATCCTCCTGCCCTGCGTATGATGAGCTGTTGAAAAGTTATGGATCACGCTGCAGCAAGGCTGGACTTGCCGTATAAGCGTGCTAAGAAGGTGACGCTGCGAGGTCATCTAGATGAGCGTTATCTTTCTGGCCATAGCCCTCCAGCTGAGGTGAGCTGTTTTCCTCATGCATCCATCGATTGCAGCATATGAGCATGCAACATGGATGTGATGCGCGAAAACGGTTTCAGGATGGGGTAGCTGAATTGTGCCACACCACATATTTCGCCCTCCATGCTACTAAGCAGGCCGCCTCTGCCATTGGCAGGTCTATGGTGGCCATGGTAGTAATGGAGAGACATCTGTGGGTGAACCTTGCTCCGTTTCCGCCTTCCGAATTTTTTGGTACCGCTGTTGAGACGGTGGTCAAGAGGTTCAGGGAGGCGAAAGAGCACTCTGCGGCCTTCTATCCTTCACGAAAAAATCCAGGTCTGAGCCTGAACAACATAGGGGTCCTGGTCCGTCTCAGTCTGAGGATCAGAGACGGGCACAGAAGGCTAGTGTCGTGGCTCATGCTCCTCCCCCACCTGCAGGTAGGGGTAGGAGGAATTGCGGGTCAAAGGAAGGTAGGCAGAGGAATGTGATCCAGACAAGGCGTCATCACTTTCGTCCGGATCAGAAGTTCCTCAGGGACAGTATTGTTTATGTCCATTATGGAATAACTCGCGCTAAGAAAACTGCGTCTTGGTAGTAAAAAACAGCAAGGTTTTGTAGCGTACAGTGTCACCAACAGAATGAGACGATCCACAAAAAAAGAAAAGTCAAAGATAGGCAGAAGATTATTTGAATTCTGGCGCTCTCTCGTGATGTTGAACACTTTGTGCACTTTCTAAAATCCATGTAAGTGGTAAGTGTGCACGCTAGCACACTTTCTAAAATCCACATAAGTGGTAAGTGTGCACGCAAGACTCTGCACACTTTCTGAAATCCTGTATGGTAAGTGTTACACGCTCAGCTTCGTTTCCTTTCTCCGAGTTGGTTAGACCTCGGTACCTTGGGCTCCACTCAACCAGTGTGTCTATATTAATACACTTTCAAGCATCTCTTCCCTCAGCATGAAGCGCTATTATGAGCATGGTGCTTCCCCTTAAGCGCCCAAGTTCTCTCCCCTTCTGTGGAGTTGAATTCCTCGCTCCGTGGGCTATTCAGCAGTGAAGTTTAGTTTCAGTTTCAGTTTTTTACTATTTACCAAAAAGGGTTGTCTATGAGCGCACTTCTCTTTTCCTGAATTCGGAGTTCTCCTCTCACGTGAGAGGCGAGTTCTCTGTGTTCCCAGAGCACCTGGCAACCAGCAGCATCAGGTGAACTAGGCCGGTCCTTCGCCTCTCTGATGCGCTGAGTTTTTGGCTAGCTTGCAGTGCACTTACCCTTATGATCCTCACGATCAGGCTGTAGGTCGAGCCCCCTCTCTCGTTGAGAGTTGGGTTTGTGCTCCCTTAGCTAGGTAGCCTACTGCTGGCCGTTCCAGCATTGAAACATGCTGCAGGTTGAGGCCCCTCTCTGAGAGTTGGGTTGTGCTCCCTCAGCTAAGTAAATTACTGCTAGCTGTTCCAGCTTTGGAACATGCGGTAGATTGAGCTGCCCTCTCGTTTGAGAGCTGGGTGTTTGCCCCTCCCCTCAGTTAGATATTTACTGCTAGCCACTCCAGCATTATTACCATAGATCAAGTTGATGACTCTCAAACATATTGTTTTTGGGATGCACCATTCCATCTATGAGCTGCTCTTTCAGAGTGCCATGAGAGCTCCTTAGAACAGTATTTTATAATCCATGTTATGGTAAGTGTACACATGAAATCTTTGTGCACTTTCTAAAATCCACACAGTGGTAAGTTTGCACGCTAGTACTTTGCGTTCTTTTCTAAAATCCTATATGAAGGCTTCACGCGGTTGCTTCATGCCCTCTCTTGAGCTGGTAAAAGCCCTGTTCATCCTCGGCACCACTCCATCTATGTATCATCGGATATCTATCTAAACAGGGTGTTGCTACTAGGGATCTGTTTAGACAGTTCCTTCAGCATGCTTATGCAAGAGCAAGCGGTAGCCCCTGTGTGAAAGGCAAAACTTAGTATAATGCTAGGCTCTTTGCCGTATCCCTTTAAAGGAATCTTTCTTGATTCCAAGCCTTGAGCTCTATCCCGGTCCTAGGCCCTAACAGGTAAGTTAGGTATGTAGCCTAGGCCTTTGGCCATAAGGGATAATGTCACGGACAGCCGTCTAACATCCCAGGGGCAACTCCCATTGAAATGGTAGAGTTGGTACTTAGTGCTCACCATGATTCTGGCCTGCACTCCCCTCATCATGGCGGCGTGGGTATATTGTTCCACATAGCAACCCCTAGAGGACGCAGTTTGAAATTCCCTTTAAAGGGAACGTCTCAGGTTAAGAAGGTAACCATGGTTCCTTGAGTAGTGGACGAGACACTGCGTCCTTTAGCTTTCCTGCCATGCTTCGGATGCAAGCTTTACATGAAGAAGTGAATGACGTGTTCTCCCGGCGCCTATTTATACTATAGTCGCACAGGTTGTGACATCAGGGCTGTCGTCGGCCAACTTGTTGGTGTTTTTTCAATGTATGCTTCAGACACTGGTCACGATGAGGTGTTCCCCATAGCGACCTCTAGAGGATGCAGTATCTCGTTCCCTATTCAGGGAACCATGGTTACATTCGTAACCTGAGACGCTCTGTGTGGAACCAAAAATGGTTCTTTTATGGCATCACTTGAAGAACCTTTTTGAAGCACCTTTATTTTTGGGTGTACATTTAAAATCACTTAATTTCTCAAAGAGTCTCAAACTATTCATCTGAAGATTTGTTCTTTTTAAACCCTTTCTTTCCACAACCCTACTCTTCTATGATTGGTGAAATGACCCAATCTTTTGTGATTGGTCTACCGCTTACAGCACAAGTACGAAATAATAACTCTTATTACCATATCTGCTCTGAGGCTTGTTCCCTCACCAATTGTACACACTGTTCACTCTTAGATACCTTTGGGGATCTATAAGGAACCATATGTTTATTTACTCAGCATTAAAGAACCATTTATGCCAAAAAGGTTCCAACTGACAAGAACAAACCTTTTTTTTTTTGGCATAAAAGGCTCTTTAGGCTAAACTTATTTATTCATGTTATTTACATCATTCTGTTGCATTTTGTATTTTGCTTTTACTTTGCTTGGCTCCTTAGTAAAAAGTAAAAAAAAAATGCATTGAGCATATTGTTCAATATTTCTGCATTATTATTACTAGAAATTACTCAATTATATCAAACATATGGGTAATATTATATTAAATATAAGGGTAATATTTGTATCCTAGGATGAGGGGGTCTTCCCGTGAAAAAAAAAAAAAAAAAAAAACCTTTACTGCTAGAAACCAGGACAGGCAAAGTTAAAACATTGATGTGCCTGCTCCTAATATCAATTACAGATATAATTTCACTTGATCCAATTATTGGCAACGATTTTTACGGTAACTATTTTTTATTTATTTTAAAGGCAGGGTAGGCGATTTCGGAAATGCTAGCAATAGCAAGCTAGCTTTTAAAGCCGAAGATCCTGCCCTCTCTGCATAATCAATGTCCAATATCACGCCTCCTCCAAAACATATGAACATGCACAGGCAGACCAGATGCTAAATCGACAAGACGGGAGAGAGTCAGATTACATCATATCTCATTCACTGCTGAGAAAACATTACAGAACAAAGCACACAATATTACAGTAATACTGAATATTAGCAATTTTTCGCTCAGTCTGCATAACGGGAACGCACTGATGATGTATCCTGTCTGTGCAAACAGGGCGAGCAGATGTATGCAAATACATATGTTGACAGGCAGGTAATCATATCGTATCATAATATTTGGACCAAATATTTTGATTTGATGAACATTTTATGGTCTTATGCCTTCCACAGACTATATTAATACATATACCCAGATAGCATGTAGTAATCGGCCAAAGCTTGGCTGCCCCGCAGCATTGGTGTGTGTTATCCGGAAAGAGTGTGGCCCACAGCTCGCTCTGGTGCATGTGATTGTGATGCGGCTGTAAAGCACTGTGCTGATTCCTGTTCACATTAATATAGCAGTAATTTACATAAAACTGTTTTAAACTTGACTTAGGACCTTTATGGTGTATTATAATACAAGGGTTAAAGCAAAAAAAAAAAAAAAAAAAAAAACAGGAGCCTGAACTTTTTTTGAGGGGTTGCGGGGGCAGACACATACACCGGGTTATTTGGAAAAGAAAATGATTTTCCTTGAAACGAACTAGTAACGTATCTGCCATTAGCACTTGACAGGCTCAGACTACAGATTATGGAGGGATCTTTGAAACGGCAATAACAAGAAAGGTTACTCACTACAATATGGTGCAAACACATGTAACATTTAGGATGCTTTTGATATCAAGTTTTGCTGGTTAGCTTTGTCCTTGACAAGATACAAGATTACCTACAATCTAAAACATGAAATTTCTGAAATTGTTTTGTTCAAAAGAAATAATGGTAAATTAAATACTAGGAAATTAATATAAAATATGAAATGTACAAATACAGTTTACTACAGAAAACTACAGTTGAGTTCAATTAACAACGACAAAAACATTAAAATGGTCCAAGAACTGGTAACTAAACAGTGTTCGTACATATACTGCAAAATAAAATTTCAGGACTTTCAAGGACTAATTTATTTTGTTTCAAGGACTAAAATCAGATCTCACTTATTAATCAATATTGTTATTATATTGTTATTATCTTTCAAATTATAATAAATAAACTAATTTGGTACAAATAAAGTGCAGCACATGCAAAGAATGCAATGACTGTGGCAACTTTAACACATAAAAGGATACTATGGCAATGTTATCACTTTCCTTATTCAAACAGATTTTTTTTTTCATGAATATATGATTGACTTGAAGAATAAAAGCTATGTCATTCCCGTGGAAAATTATGAGCTTTATCACGCTCATAGACACTAGGGGTGTGACAATACTCTTAGCTCACAAGACAAAATGCCGATACTTGGTTCACTAGAACCAGACAATGTTTTAATAAATTTTCAAATGACAAAATGTTTGTCTTTTAATCACAAAAAGTAAAACAATGCAGCTGTATTTTGAAATGTTTTAATCTAGTGCTTAACCAATGATTATTTTGCTAATCAAGTAATCTGATTATTTTAACAAGTCAGTAATCTGATATTTTTATGTAATGCAAATAGAACTAAGTGGAAAACAGGCTTTATGACTATATTTATATATTAAGTAATGATGAGGCAATAATAATTGGCCTCAAAGTATCAATACCAAGTACATGGTTTTATTAAACAACACTGTTAAATATACAATGTAATATGTCTATATTATAACAAATACCTGCAGAGGGTGCCAATGGCCTGGTAATGTTTCATGTGATTCAGCGACGTTTAAATCCATTTAATTTTAATAATTGGCCACATGCAAAGTAAAAAACACAGTCTGAAGCAAGATAACCAACCAGCTCTTTCACAGAACAAGCTTTAAACATTAACACCATTAGAACAATTATTGACAACTTCAATTCGAGAAGAGATTTTCAAATTTGGGGCAAGTAATACAGATTGATGGTCAAAGAGATGCACAGCGTGACCATCACATGTAAACCCATGATAGTAATCATGATCACAAGCTCTTTGGATTGACTTCCCCCACCTAGAAGGAAACCAGACTGAAATTCCTAGAGACCTGTTAACCTCTCTGGTCTTCACAGGACATATCCTTACTCCACAGAATGGCACAGAGAATGCCTTCCAATGCATATATGCACCAAAATGAACTCAAAAAAGACTTCTAAATGGATATCAGTCCATTGCTTGACTCCATATCATACATGAACCCACACATTTGACTATAATGTTTCTAATCACTTATTGTGTATGTCTTTTTAAATAACTCTTGAATAGCTTAAGGGATCATATTCATGTTTAGTATGTGTGTGTTCGAATCTTCTTGCTTGAAACGTTTCTGACCATTAGTTTATTTGTCAAATGTATCATATTCTTGTTATAGGAATCATGTCCAAATTATACCCTGCAAGAGCGGGAAAATTCGGACCACGTGCTTAATAAGATAACATATGATTTATGAATGGGTGGGACAAACATCGCAACACCCCGAGAAAAGACAATATCTAATTGGTCAAGTCAACATTTGAGGTGTGGCCAAAAGGCCAGTTTAAATACTCAGGACACCATCAAATTCATGCTTTTAGCTTGCGTTTAGCTTTTGCTATCAGTCATGCCGGCTTTTAGCCTGCTTTTAGCTTTTGCTTGTAGTTTAAGCTTTTAGTCATCACGTTTAGCGTTCTTTGAGCGCGGTTCCAGCGTGCTTTGGCCTGGACGCCTGCTGCTACATAGCCACGATGAGAAGAAACACCACCTAATCACCACCTAGTCTAGAGTTTCGTGTTCTGAGTTAAGTTTTGTAACGCCGTGTCTCCAAGTCTGACCTCACGTGCCCGTCTGAAACTTCAACCAGCCCACAACTCCGCATTGTCAGCCTACGCCCAACCGTGGGCTTCCCAAGACGTCACTTCAACGACTACTGAACTTCCAGCCAATCAGCAACCTCAGGTAACCCCCTTTTCAGCGACAACAAAGGGAACCCCGTTACACAGCATCACAAGTAACGTACCTCCAGACTCTGATCTGTGCTGGTGTTATCTTATATAATTTTAACCTCATTGAGGAACTCAATGCGAGGGTTAATTAAGTGACTGATGGTTGTTCATGTCTATGCAATTTCACGTATTGCTGTAAACTTGGGATTTATTCTCTTAAACTCATTCTTTCCTAACTCTCTATCCTCCTGCCACTTTTGTGAATGTGTGAGTGCGTTTGCTTATGTGATAGATTAGTTTATATGTCTTAGATTTATCTAATAAAGCCTTATTTATATTGAAAAGATAAGTATCTTGTGTTTTGTGCTTACAAGTTAATGTCTTAAACTGCCGATCTTGTTACTGTGCTAATTATAGTGTTTACTAATAGTGTTTTCAGTATACTTTGGATATTAATATCCAGCGCTGATTTGATGTTATACGGCTCATTCAATGAATCGCTGGCAGTCTCAGTGATCAGCCGTGAAACAGTGATTCTGTTCAAATTCTCTTTAAATCTTAAATGATTCCCTTTGAGCTAAATTGACCTGTTTCCCTTACAATATGTTGATGTATTCTTCTGTGTTGGCATAGGTATAAATGATTTACACAATTTAAGTTTGTTTTCCCAGATGAACGCTGCAGAGGAAGAGTTTAGCCCCTTTCACACATACAGTCTTTACTGGTAAATTACCATTAAGAGATAATGTGTGAACAGGACCTTTTCAAAAATCCCGGTAAATTTGTTCTGGTAATCATATCGTTCATATGGAGATGACGTGATTACTCTGAGCTGCTTACAAAGTTCTGCTGCTTTTTTAATAGCTTTTCTATATAAATATGACGCTAGATGGAAATCTTTGAACATTGCGCATCGCAGCTTTTTCAGTATGTCGCACTCGAGACCCAGGCTTCTTTTCCATTCATCAGCTAATGCACGTCTCGTGTTTATAGCAAAAACTTCTGATGGGCTAGTAATGTTAGTTTGGTTGAGAGTAAAATCTGCATAGCAAATGCATAGCAGGTCATTCTTTTATACACTTGCTTGTATTTTAATCGCATTCATTGTGCTCTAGGTGATTCATTCAGTACAGAAATAGTCAAATAAAGCGTGCGCATACATAATAAAACATGCCTCACCACTGCTTAAATGTTATAAATACTTTTTTCTCACTTCTGCTGACTGTCAATGGCTAAGCCATTCCGGCAGATGACGCAGGACATATGCCTCGTGCACACACCTGTGAAATATGCTAGTTTTGTGAATTTGTTTACAGGAGCAAAGGAAGCAAAGTTTTTCTTTACCAAAGGAAAACCATTCTCCTCTTGGCTTATATTGATATCCTTCTACACTTTTCTTTACAAATCCCCATTTTGTGGTTGTAATTTATGACCAGCTTTTTGTTTAGCTCTCTCCTCCACACTTTCACGTTTGTCACTAATCACCGGCACATGCGCGATGCGTACCTCATCCGCCTAAATGGCTTGCACATATGATAGTCAGCAGAAGTAATAAATAAAGAATTTATAACATTTTAAAGTTGGATATTTTTCTTACAAAAATGCATTCGATTCAAAATTTTGCAACTCTAACTCCTCCTAGATCTTTAACTCTACAAATTCCAAACTCGGGTCAGACTTTCAGACTGTTCTGACTTGGTGTGCTATATTATTCAGACTGATTTGACTTTCAGTTTTCTTAAAAATTAATATTAAAAATCATAAAAAAACCATAGACTTACATTGCAGAGTGCTCAAATTGAGCCAAGACTACGGTGGCCCATTAGTGCACAAGCCAAAAATTCAAATCTAAACTCCCTGAAGCCCTAGACTCAATTAAACCACCATTCTATGGCTGTCTATCTATCTATCTATCTATCTATCTATCCTAGCAACATGCTAATAATGTTAGAAACAAGCTAGTCGAATGCTAATCATGCTAGAAACATGCTAGTCATGCTAGAAACATGCTAGCAACATGCTAATCATGCTAGCAACATGCTAATCATGCTAGAAACATACTAGTGACATGTTAGCAAACATGTTAATCATGTTAGAATCATGCTAGCAACATGCTAGCGACATGCTAATCATGTTAACGACATGCTAGCAACATGCTAATCATGCTAGAAACATGCTAGCAACATGCTAATCATGGTAGCAACATGCTAATCATGCTAGAAACATGCTAGCAACATGTTAGCAGCATGCTAATCATGCTAGAAACATGCTAGCGACATGCTAATTATGCTTGAAACATGCTAGCGACATGCTAATGAAATGCTAATCATGCTAGAAACATACTAGCAACATGCTAATAATGCTAGAAAATGCTAGCGACATGCTAGTCGCATGCTAATCATGCTAGAAAACATGCTAGCAACATGTAAGCCTAACTTCATGCTATTCAAGCTAGTGTTGTGATTGTGATATTCTTGCTAGATTCATGCTAGCGACATGCTAGTCACTTGCTAATCATGCTAAGAACTTGCTAAACATGCTAACAAAATGCTAGTCACATGCAAGTCATGCTAGAAACATGCTAGCAACATGCTAATCATGCTAGAAACATGCTAGCAACATGCTAGTCATGCTAACAACATGCTAGTAACTTGTTAATCATGTTAGAAACATGCTAGCAACATGTTAATCATGCTAGAAACATGTTAGCAACATGCTAATCGTGCTAGAAACATGCTATTCGCATGCTAATCATGCTAGCAACATGTTAGCAACATGCTAATCATGCTAGTAACATGCTAATCATGCAAGAAACATGCTAGCGACATGTTAGTCACTTGCTAATCATGTTAGTAGCATGTTAGATATCTTGTTAATCATGCTAAGTACATGCTAGTCAATTGCTAATCATGCTAGCAACATGTAATTTTTTTTAATGGATGGACACTTTTTATTTCACTTCTTTTGGACTGATGCATGCAACCCGCTGAGTGCCATCAAACAGCTTGAAAGATCAATTTCTTTCTTTCTTTCTTTCTTTCTTTCTTTCTTTCTATCTTCTTTTTCTTCTTTCTTTCTTTCTAATATCATTCTTTCTTTTGAACTAATCTATTTTTCTTCTTTCTTTCTTTCTAATGAATCTTTTTTCTTTCAAACTAATCTATCATTCTTTCTTTTGAACTATAACTAATCTTTCTATCATTCTTTCTAACTAATATATCTTTCTTTCTTTCAACTAATCTATCAATCTAACTTTAAACTACTTTAAACTTCGAACTACTTTCAAGCCAACTTAAAGTTTGTCTCAACAAACTTTTTTTTTCTAGTTTTATTTTGATTTCCAGAGTCCGCTATTTAGCTTATAGCCCGTTAGCATCGCCAATGTGGTTGCCGCAAATCCAGCTTCCATTGTTTATACTCTGTTCACACACATAACCATTGCTTTACTCACTGTTACTTGCTTTAATGGTGGATGTAAGTCTACCTTTAATTGCAGGTGAGGACACGAATGCAGATCGAGCTGGAGGCTGTGGAGAAGCAGATTCGCGACCTGGAGGTGAGGCAGGCCGAGCTGAGAGAGCGGAGAGCTCCGCTGGAAACCTCCCGGGCTGATGCTCACAAGTCCAGGGTAAGTATACAGCGTGCTGCTAACAGTCCCACAACCTCTACTCCGTGCGTTTCTCTGCACAGGCCCGGTGCACCCAGGATGAGATCTTCCCAGATGTGCTTCACTCTGGCGCCAGGACACCATGGACCCTGGGTGCATCCACAGCGGAGGACGCGAGCCAGGCCCCATGCGATGACTTCTCCTCCTCCGGTCTTTGAGATCTCCACCCGGAACCAATTCGCTCCCCTCCGCCAGACGGAACGTGACGCCATGATCGTCGGAAACTCCATCGTCCGACACGTCCGTGCTACGCTAGCCAAAAGTAAAGTGCACACTCACTGTTTCCCTGGTGCTCGTGTTCTCAATGTTTCTGTGCAGATACCTGCGATCCTGAAGGCCGACGAGAGCCCCAGCGCGGCCGTGCTTCATGCCGGGGTTAACGACAATATATAGTGATATTCTCAATGTTACCCAGAAAACAGGATACAGGTTTAACTCATTCGAAATACTTCTGCTTAATGTTACACTGTCAGATATGTTAAGTAATTTATTATTTTTCATATCATTTCATAATTATAAAGTCCAAGGCTAGTCAGACTTCTCTAAGTGAGAATCCCAGTGCAGTGTGTTTATGGGGAATCGAACCCCAAACCTTGCACCTGGTAACGCAATGCTCTACCACCTGAGTTACAGGAGCACAACATGATGTTCATGAAGATGTGATTGAACATGATTTTGGCATGTTAATCATACATGCTAGCAACATGCTAATCATGCTAGAAACATGCTAGCAACATGCTAATCATGCTAGTCGCATGCTAATCATGCTAGCAAAAAATAAATCTATTGTATCTCTTGCTCTGGCTACTGTATATAGACCACCAGGGCCGCATACAGAATTCCTAAAAGAATTTGCAGATTTCCTCTCAGACCTATTGGTTACCGTTGATAAAGCACTAATGGTCGGAGATTTTAACATTCACGTTGATAATACAAATGATGCATTAGGACTTGCATTTACTGACCTAATAAACTCTTTTGTAGTCAAGCAAAATGTTACCGGGCCCACTCATCATTTTAATCATACACTAGATTTAATTATATCGCATGGAATCGATCTTACTGATATAGATATCGTACCTCAAAGTGATGATGTTACTGACCATTTCCTTGTATTGTGCATGCTGCGTATCACTGATATTAACTATATGGTTCAGAGTTACTGTCTGGGCAGAACTATTGCTCCCTCCAGCCACCAAAGACAGATTTGCAAATAACCTGCCTGATTTATCTCAACTGCTAGGTGTACCCAAAAATACACATGAACTAGACGAAATGACTGGCAACATGGGCACTATCTTCTCTAATACATTAGAGGCTGTTGCCCCCATCAAATTGAAAAAGGTTAGAGAAAAACATACTGTGCCATGGTATAATAGTAATACCCACTCTCTCAAAAAAGAAACTCATTGTCTTGAGTGCAAATGGAGAAAAACTAACTTGGAAGTTTTTAGAATTGCGTGGAAAAACAGTATGTCCAGCTATAGACAGGCCCTAAAAACTGCCAGGGCCGAGCATATCCACAAACTCATTGAAAATAACCAAAACACTGTGCTAAATAAAAAGGTTTTTATTTAGCACAGTGGCTAAATTAACAAATAACCAGACGCCACCTGCTTCATATATTCCATCAACGTTTAATAGTAATGACTTTATGAATTTCTTCACTGATAAAATAGATAACATCAGAAATACAATAACAAATGTAGATTCTACAGTGTCTAATACTTTAGTTTCATCCATCGCAACCAAAGATAAACTGCAGTGCTTTACAACTATAGGACAGGAAGAGCTAAATAAACTTATCACTGCATCTAAACCAACAACATGTTTATTAGATCCTGTACCCACTAAATTACTGAAATAGTTGTTACCTGTAGCCGAAGAACCGCTTCTCAATATTATTAACTCGTCGTTATCTTTAGGTCACGTCCCAAAACCTGGTGGTGGTTATTAAGCCTCTTATTAAGAAACCACAACTAGATCCTAGTGAACTGGCAAATTATAATTATTTAAAATCTTCCATTTATGTCTAAAATCTTAGAAAATTTTGTGTATGGTTGTGTCTGCTCATTTGTGCTAATTAATTGATATGTATGATGTGTTTGAGTAATTTTTGTGGGGTTTCTGTAGAATTTTGAATGCACTTGTTAAAATTACAAATGACTTGTTTCTTGCGTCAGATCAAGGCTGCTTCTCATTGCTAGTTTTGCTTGATCTTAGTGCTGCGTTCGACACCATAGATCATGACATACTCATAAATCGATTACAAAATTTTACAGGTATTCAAGGGCAGGCTCTAAGATGGTTTAGATCCTACCTGTCCGATCGCTAACATTTTGTTTATTTAAATGGGGAGTCATCTCATTTATCACCAGTAAAATATGGAGTGCCACAAGGATCTGTCCTAGGTCCTCTGCTATTTTCAATATACATGTTGCCGCTTGATAATATTATTAGAAAATACTGTATTAGTTTCCATTGTTATGTTGATGATACTCAACTATATATTTCAACAAGACCAGATGAAAATTCTAAATTATCTAAACTAACAGAGTGAGTTAAAAATGTAAAAGACTGGATGTCCAATAATTTTCTCCTATTAAATTCGGATAAGACAGAGATATTACTTATTGGGTCAAAAAACAGTACACAGAATCTCGTAGACTACAGTTTGCAACTAGACGGATGTATTGTTACTTCCTCTACAGTCAAAAATCTGGGTGTTATATTAGACAGCAACTTGTCTTTTGAAAACCATATTTCCCAAGTTACAAAAACCACATTGTTCCATCTTAGAAACATCGCCAAGCTATGAAACATGTTACCTGTTTCTGATGCAGAAAAGCTAGTTCATGCATTCATGACCTCTAGACTGGACTATTGTAATGCAGTTCTAGGTGGTTGTCCTGCATCTTCAGTAAACAAGCTACAGGTAGTCCAAAATGCAGCGGCTAGAGTTATTACCAGGTCAAGAAAATATGTTCATAATACCCCAATTCTACAGTCCCTGCGCTGGCTACCTATTAAGTTCTGTATCAATTACAAATTATTATTACTTACCTATAAGGCCCTAAATGGTTTAGCTCCTGCGTACTTAACTAGCCTTATACCCCGCTACAATCCATCACGCTC
Source organism: Cyprinus carpio (assembly GCF_018340385.1). Lineage (NCBI taxonomy): Eukaryota > Metazoa > Chordata > Actinopteri > Cypriniformes > Cyprinidae > Cyprinus > Cyprinus carpio. The sequence goes on along the minus strand of NC_056595.1, from coordinate 10,205,246 downwards.
CCTAAGGTCACAAAACGCTGGACTTTTGGTAGTTCCTAGGATAGCAAAGGAGGTAGAGCTTTTTCGCATTTGGCTCCCAAACTCTGGAACAGCCTTTCTGACAATGTTCGGGGTTCAGACACACTCTCTCTGTTTAAATCTAGATTAAAACACATCTCTTTCGCCAATCATTCAAATAATGCATCTCATAATTTGTGACTGCAGTTGTATCTGATCAAATGTGCATTATTATTCTTTAGCTTGGGTTAAACTAATTAATTTTACTTGGTTGGAAAAGCAGCTATGCTAATTATGTCTCTATTTGTTTCTCTGTTTTGCCACGGAATTTACATCCTGTGGTAACTAGGATTTACACAAGCTCCAGTCTGGATCCAGAACACCTGAGAAGAGATGATGCCAACCCCTCAGAGGACCTCAGATGGTGCTAACCCTGAAACAACATACAGAACTATCACATTTTGCTATAAGTTTGATTACATAATTGCTGTTAATAGTGTTAATCGTCTTTTTTTTTAAGTGTTTTATTGTTTTTCTGTAAATTTATGTTATATGCTTATGAACTGACAGTCACCACTGATAAGCTACTTCTAAATTTTGTAGAAACATAATTTTCTGTAAAGTTGCTTTGCAATGATTTGTATTGTAAAAAGCGCTATACAAATAAACTTGAATTGAATTGAATTGAATTAACTTGAACTTGGACTTGAATTTAAATTAGTGTAATGACTTGAGTTAAACATGTCAGTTGTTGCTAATTTGTGAATAAATAATCCAATGTGGAGATGTGCTTTAAAGATGTCTGTGTATGATGTGTGTTGAATACCTTGAAGAAGACTCCTAGGCCAAAAAGCGTTAGTACTTTTAAAGTATTAAACTGCCCTTCATCACAAGTAGTGCTGAATTCTTTTTTCATATTTTTGCATTCAGTAGTATACACACGTCTACTTGTGTATGCAAGTGTTTTTTATGTATATATACATGAGATCAGTTTGATTTAAGCCCTACACAGCACTCTCATCATAAACAACTAAGTGCAGATAGTCTACTTGTGTATGCAAGTGTTTTTTATGTATATATACATGAGATCTAGTTTATGTGAAAGTGCATAAGTGAATAATATACTGAAAGCAAACAAATGGTTTGTCTCAACAACAAATGCTTTTTTTTCATGATGTTTTACATGAACAAACCAGCTACAGTGTTTGAGGGTCAAAGTAGACATTGATTGCGGGCAGCCAGTGATGAATATAGACTGGCATTATGCAAATGCCAGCCTATGAATCTACGTAAATCGGTTATGGTTACTGGAATTCCTGACAATTGATTTGGAATTTACTTATAGGAAGACAATTGATGGAATAAGATTAAGTGTAGATAATGTTCATTTATTAATGCAGCTAGTACTTAATATTTACAGGCACTCACCCTGTGTTTTTTTCCAGTGTCTGATGTGTTGTCCCCCATTCTTGTTGGTTTATCTTAATGGAAAGAGAAAGGAAACAGATGCAATTTGAAATAATGATTTTAAACACCCAAACTGTAAAAATTATCTTTTATTTTAACAGTTACTGAAATTACATCCAGTGATAGAAAACCGAGTGTCGCTTACACATGCCTTGTTAAATGGTAATAATGATTATACTCAGTATAAAGGACAATAATGGTATGAATTTCTATTAAAAACTTAATAACAACTGAACAGTTTATTTGCAAAAACAGATAACTCGGAAATCATGTTTTCTTTTGTAGTGCATTCCAAGTTATATCAATCAAACTGCAGTTGGGTTGTTTTGATTAAGTAATAATAATTTAAATACAATTAACTTACAAAAATTTAAGTTCATTGTAAGTATTTTTATGTATTAAACGTTTGTTTTATAGCAAAAGCAGATAACTCCACATTTCAAGTTTCAGAGTTGAAAAAAAAAAAGAATCGTTTTACCTTTGTAATCTCATCAGCTGACAATGTAGACGACTGACAAACATTGTTGTGATTATAGACTGTTTGGCTGTGATTACATGCAATACAGGGAGCAGCTTTTTATAATTGTAACATGCTGGTTTAGCATGGTTCAGTGAAAAAGTTTCAGATTTTATTATCCTTTTACGCCTGAAGAAGATATCACAGGTTCATCAAGTTCTTTGAAATTATTCATCCTCAATCACTTTAGTCAGTTTTGATGAAACTCCTCTCAGCTAGCGCATCTTTTCAGCCTTGACTGAGACTGTCAGCCTTATCACCTGATCTGAATACTATATTACATTTATATTTAATCATTTAGCAGATGATTTTATCTAAAGCATCATAGAGAAAAATATAAGCAATCAAACCAAAAAAAAGAGCAACTATAAGAAGCACCCGAGCAACAAGTTGCATAGACTTAAATTCAGTAAAATCAAATAGGATATCTTTGGATATGTCATAAAACATGAGGGTGGGAGTGTATGACTTAGGACAAAAAAACAATAACAACAACAAAAAAAACAAAAAAAAAACAAACAGCCATCACATATCACATTAGACACTTCCTAGCCATGCCCTGTCATAGAGACATGGGGGTAGGTTTATATCATTCATACTGGCAAGCAGGATTTGGAGAAGATCATTTCAGTAGTATCATTATTGGCAGCTGCAAAGCCACTCCCTTGCAACAAAACAGAGTACCTTAGCAACCGTTTTAGCAAGACCTCTGTCTCTGTATCAGAATATGTGACCTGTGCTGCCAAAACGAGTCACAATGAGCAAAATTGTCAAAAATTATATTATTTATTGATATTATTAATATTATAATGTTTTTTTATTTTCACATTCACCATTAACAGTGATGTATGATTTGTTGGAACCGGATAAAAAAATGACTGAACTATCCCCCAATTTAAGTCGATAGAGTCAATTTTGAGAAAAATCAAGTTTCCTTTTGCATGACCGTTGTCTGAAGTTTGAATTAAAAACGACAATGTACTTGACATTGGCAGGAGGCAGCCTATAACATAATTTATGGAGTGACTGCGAGTATAAAAGGGCACCTGTGGAATATATTATCCTCTTCTTTGTTTTCAGAGTCATTTGTTTTTCTGAAGTGTGATATAGGTAAGAATGATGTCTATTGTAAGGTGTTTTAGGAAGTGTGTGGACCCGTGTCAGCGCTATCTGACACCCGATGACGCACACGACCTATGCGTTATGTGTTTGGGCAAAGAGCAAGAACGCTCTGTTCTTTAGGGAACAAAGTATGTTCTTTGAAAACGTTTCTCACTGAGGAAGCTCCTCTCTTGTTTGTCACTCTTCTTGAGGGAACTAGGACAATCATCTGCCCCCCACAGCTCTGGTCTTGTCACTGCCAAGACAGGAAGGAGACTGACAACATGGGAATCACAGATAGAGCTTGCTGACAAGTTTGAGAGAGTAGTTAATCTCTTGCGCTTATTGGCGGCTGACTAAGGTAATTTGCTGAGGAAGGATGTGCTGTCACTTACATCCTTGTATTCTTATCTAGCGCCCAAACTCTGGAACACTCTACCTAACATTGTTTGGGAGGCAGACACACTCTGTCAGATTAAAGCAACACCATACCTTTTTGTGTGTTTAAAATTTTAAAAGTACATCATAAATTCATCTACCCAGTGTTAATTTCGTTAAGGAAGACGACGACGAAAAATATTCGTTAACAAACATTTTTTCTGACTAAGATGAGATGTTGACGAGCTAAAATTAATATCTGATGACGAAATTATGATGAAATTTATGCCGCGTCTTCGTTAACTAGACGAGACTGGACTATAATGTTATTTGAGGACTACCGGACATTCAAAATGCATCCTATAGTCTATTGTCCTTCAAAATGTGCGTCCCTGTCATTGGATTGCGATCAGATAAGGGGTGTTTGCATATCTAGTCAGTATAGCAGCCGCAGTGGATGGATAAGCTAATAAAACCTGAACTAGCGATCTGAAACAATGGCCTCAGCACCCGAAGGGGTAGGGATAAGGCAACCAGACGTCCCGTTTTTCCCGGGAGTCACAATTCGTTGTCAATTAACTTAAAGGAACACTCCAACTTTTTTGGGACTTTAGCTTATTCACAGTATCCCCCAGAGTTAAATAAGTCCATACATACCTTTTTCATTTCTGTGCGTTCTGTAAGTGTTATTTGACGCACCCACCGCTAGCCTAGCTTAGCACAAAGACTGGATGTAAATGGATAATGGTAGCATAGTAATCCCAATAAGTGACAAAATAATGCAAACATTTTCCTATTTACATGTTGTGATCTGTATAGTCACAGCGTGTACAAATAACAAGGCTATATGAGACAGAGACCATTTTTTAATCGTATAAATACTGGGAACTATATTCTCACTAGGTGTAGGAGCACAGCTAACGTTACTTGGGCGGAGTGGCTACTTGGGCGGAGTGATTAGCGCAGCACACGAGACGCCCTGTTGATGGTTCTGTAAACAAAAACAAACGTGACTAACTAGCTAGACGTGACTCGTGATCATGGCTGACTTTGAGGAATTGTCAGACTCAGAGGAATTTTACTGTGTATCAAGCCAAGATCCAGAACCATATAGTTTTTTGAGCCAGAATACACAGACGAGGAGTTACAAAGTGCTGTAGAACACTCATCTCATCCTGATTAATAATTATCACAGAAAATGTATAAAGAATTATTACAGGAATTGATATATTTGAAATGCAATTTATTACAGCTGACCAAATATATTCAACAGCATATAATACAGTAATGTTAGATAATTGCATTACAATAGCCAAGAATATGGGGAAAGTAATAGCACAAGGCAAATAGTGTTTGCACAATGAACCCACAGACAGTAACGTTAGCCTACTATTTCACAAACATTTTCTCAAAAAAGAAAACTGTTTAGTGAAGTTAGTTGAAGGCGGGATAGATGGAATCGTGCTGATAGAACTGTTCTCTCTCGCACACTCCACTTCCTCAGTTCTCATATACAACGTGCGATTAGTTCTCAGCGCTCAAATACACACACAGCAGTCCAAATGTTTATCGTGTAGAGTATCTCACGTAAATTTAGTAGGTTATGGATTAAGTGAACGTGAACAGGTGGGTGAAAACTGAACGTGTGTCAGTATTTCATGTATTTCCCTTGATTCAAATTTCTCATAACAAGAGAAGAATTAATGATTATTTTAGTTTAAAGACTACAAATAAAAATAGCTACCAAAATAAATTTTGGTAACTGCAGTTTGGCTAAAACTATTGACTAAAAGTAATGACTAAACGTTGACAAAAATGCAATGACTTTTCGTCGACTAAAACTAGACTAAAACTATGAAAGACTCAAATGACTAAAATGTGACTAAGACTATCAAGCATTTTCGTCTCAAGATAAAGACTAAGACTAAATCAAAAATTCCTGCCAAAATTAACACTGCATCTACCAAACCACCTTTTTGTCTTATCCCAAATCACTAGGGTTACATTTATAATAAGTGATTAGTTTTGGACTATTGAAGCCTGTTCGAGTCATCACCGCTGTGGAGTAACACATTCCTGCATGAATCACCATAGACACAAACTTGGAGAAGTAGCTCCTGTTAGAATGTTCTTCTGCGGGATGCGTACAGTTCTGTTTATTAACCGCTAGAGAGCCAAAATTTACATAGTGTTGCTTTAAATCTAGATTAAAGACCCATCTCTTTAACTTGGCATACACATATCACACTAACACATTTCTAATATTCAAATCTGTTAAAGGATTGTTAGACTGCATTAATTAGGTCAACCGGAACCGGGAACACACCCAATGTACTTGTTACATCATAAGAAGAATGGCATCTATGCTAATATTAGTCTGTTTCATTCTTATTCCAAGGTCACTGTTGCCCAGTGATTATGTCTTTCATGTGGTCATTTGTTTGATTTGCTCTTATAGATGAGCTTTTCAGCCCTGAATGTCAGCGAAGACCTTGTCACCTAGATGGCCATTGGCACAAGACCATAGGAACCAGATAGCTCCTCTGCACAATCTGACTTTGCTGCATTCTGGAATTGAACTGCTGGTTTTGTCTAGCCAGCGGAGAACTTGCCCCCACACTACTGCTAGTTTTGACCTTCAGTGCAGGCACAAAAAGGGGAAAACTGCTTGCAGTAGACTTAATGAGCGTTTTCTATCCAGACATAACCATCCAGCTGGACCAATGATGAAAATACCTCTGATGTTTTACTTTGATTCAGTGTTTTTATGTTTCCTCTTGATTAAGAGAGACATTTTGCTGAAGCCTCCACTCTCCAGAGCTCTGCTTAGGCAGTAACATTAGTCTGTAGGCTCTTTCTTTTTTAGCCTCATTAACTGTCTCTGGCGTTGAGTGTATCCAGGGGTGTATTCCAGGTAGCAGCTGTGGCCTAATGTTTAGAGAGTTGGACTTGTAACCCGAAGTTATCTGGGTTTGGGTGTTTGTGGTGTTGGTGGTTGTAGGTGTTGTGGATTGGGGGGGAGTAAATGAACAGAGCTATCTTCCACCCTCAATACCCATGGCTTGAGCAAGGCACTGAACCCCCAGTTGCTCCCCGGGCGCTGGATATAGCTGCCCACTGCTCCAGGGGTGTGTTCACAGTGTGTTCCACTTCTCACTTCTCACTGCTGTGTGTACACTTGGATGGTTTAAATGCAGAGTACCAATTCCGAGTATGGGTTACCATACTTGGCAAATGTCACGACTTTAACTCTTTTTTTTTCACTTTCAGAAAGCAGGATTAATTTACTGTCAGCTAAACCCTGAACTTTCAGTTGATTAACCTAAAACCTGCTTACTCGATGTATGTGGGTTCCAAAAACATGTCCGGGAGTAAGTTCATTCAAGACAGAGTATGTTCCTGGTTAAGATTCAAAACATTCTCAATCGACGAGTCACTATGGAAACAGATGCTAAGAAACTTGATGTCTTGCTTGAGCAAAATACTACCACATAAGGTAATATTATATTATAATATCATAATATGTTGTTATATTTATTCTATTATCATTGAATAGTTTATTATATATATATATATATATATATATATATATATATATATATATATATATATATATATATATATATAAAATATGTATTATAAAACACTATTATAACAGGGTAATGTTTATTTTATTTTAATATACTTAATATACTTTATTGTCATAACTCTTTATTTTATATTTTTTTTATATATTTAATTTTTTTTTTTATTATTTGATTAGAATCAAACAAACACCATACTTCTTCAGTGATTAAAAGATTAAACAAATGATTGCACAACCATCAATTAGGTGGTGATATGCACTAAGCATGTAAACGACCATTGAACAAAAGAAGAAGAAATAAACAGCATTACATGCTTTTTCTTAGTGTCTGTTTCCAGAGTGACTCGCCGATTCATTGCTCTGTTGAGAATGTCTTTGAGTTTTAACCAGGAACATACTCTGAGTTGAATGAACTTTCTCCCGGAAACTTTCTCCCGGTTTTTGGAACCAATATACCTTGAGTAAGCAAGGTTTGGGTTTAATCAACCCAAAGTTCAGGGTTAAGCTGACGGTAAGTTAACCGTACTTTCTGGAAGATATCCCTGTTCAAACATAGATGTTTATAATGTGTTTAACAATAATTATTAAGTTTCTCAGATACTAATTTTTTTTTGTATCGTATAATACAGTGCTTCACAAACCTGTCCTGGAGGACCCCCTGCCTTGCACATTTTGTATGTCTTCCTAATCAGACACACCCGAATTCCACAAAGAGGCCCAAGACAACATAGATGATCATAACTCAGATCCTAGCGCTATCCAGTCTGAAGTAAGCCTAACCAACCAACTCTTTCACAGCTTAAACAGAATCTGAACAGAACAGATTGTCAAATTTGGGGCAAGTAACCAAGATTAATGGTCAAAGAGACACATAGCATGACCATCACCATCACCATAGCAGAAATCACAAGCTAAAGACTTCCACAGATTGACATTTAAGCTTCAGACACCTGGAGGCATTCCCCATAGCGGCCCCTAGAGGACGCAGCATCTCGTTACCTATTATCTGAAAACGTACTCGGTTACTAACGTAACCTCGGTTCTCTGAGATACGGGAAAGAGTACCGCTTCTGCTAAGACCCTATTGGAAAAACTCCTTTTCTCCAAGTACTGAAGCCTTTTCAATAACGCAGTGTAACTGCATGGCCATTGGTTTCTTGCAATTAATTAAAAAAAAAACATACCAATGGCTCACCAGCGGAGCTGCACAAGCCTATGGCAACAAAACCCGCCAAAGCCCACAAGAATGGGCAGGAACGACTAGTACTTGAATTTGCTTTGAGCACCAAATGGGGCCCAGAGGGACCAAGTATTTTCCAGGGAAGCCCCGCAGAAGGCAATAGGCCTAAATGCGCAGAGGTTGGCCTATTGCTGAGTAATCCTTCCAAGAGAAATTGTACAGCCTTGGAGCCCAAAGGGGGCCAAGAGCATACAGTGAAGGTGGCAAATGCCTGAAGCACTGGTTTTGCCATATTGCCAGAGTAAGTCTGTTTAAGCAGAAAGGACATGAGCCTGTAAGGCTGGGACATCCAGATTATAAAACCTGGTAAATATGAGTAGTGAGGACCAGCTGGCTACCACACAAATCTTAATGGACACATCACTAGACCAAGCCCAGGAAGAGGCAACACATTACTCCCATGGGGCATTGTAGAAACAAAGAAGAGTATGTTAGCATGATAGCATTGATTATCTATTTGGAAAGTCTGCTTTGTGACCGGAGATCCTTTGGTGTGGTCACCAAAGCATACAAAAAGCTGTTCCAACTGCCTCAATGGGACAGAATGCTCAGTATATATTCTCAATGCCCTGATGGGGCAAAGTAAATTCACCTCTTGGTCCTGCTCTGAAGGAAGAAGGCACCCTCGTAGAAGGTTGTATTTAGCATGCTCTCTAAAAGAGGTCCGCAGGCTCCCATCAAGAGGCCAGAGGTGGAGAGCCCACAGCTCGGGCTGGGGATGCCATATCGTTTTGTTCGCCTGAGAGAAGAGGTCTCGTCTCAGGGGAATTGACCACAGGGCTGCTGAGAGCAGCCGAGACAGCTCTGGGAACCAGTGTTGGTTCCTCCAGAGTGGGGCAACCAACAGAAAAGCGTAAAGGAGAATGTTGGGCCAGTCATAGGCCAACGCATCCCTGTCCTTCGAAAAGTAAATTGGGCAGTGAGGTTGCCTTCTGAGACGAAGAGGTCAACCTCTACTTTGCCGAAGGTCTCCCAGATTCTCAGAACTATTTGTGGGTGGAGCATCCAGTTCTCTGAGGGGACTTTGCTCTGAGATAGCATGACTGCTTCTTGGTTCAACCTGCCCAGCACATGCGGTGCCCTTAGCGAATGCAAGTTGAGCTGAGCCCATTCCATGAGGTACTCTACCAGAATAAAGAGGCACTTTGAGGAGAGACTGCCCTGGCGATTTATGTATGACACCACTGTCATGTTGTCTAAGGGGACTACCATTTGGTGTCCCCTTAGGTCTGGCAGAAATGTGCAGCGTCTCCTCTTTCGACCAATAGCCAAAAGCCGGTTTGTCATCGCACAGCACTCCCCAACCCATGTCTGTCGAGACCACCTTCCTTCTGCAGACCATTCCCAGGGGCACGCCAGTTTCATCCACTGAGAGTCTTTCCAAGGGGCCAGAGCTGCTAGGGATGCTACGGTTGACCTTTTTACGTTTGTGTGCATGATGCCAGGTGTGGGACGGATCTCGTGGTTTCAGTCCAAGGGGCCAGAGCGCATGTGAAGCAGGCCAGCTGAAGTACTGTGAGACACAGAGGCCATGAGGCCCAACATCTTCGAAACACCTTGAGAGAACGAGGGGCTCCAACTTTGAATGAGGCCGCGATCTGCTAAATAGCCAGTGCACAACGCATGCGTAGTTAATGGCAGTTTTGGTGGTTGTGTAGTGGTTTTATGTTCGGGTTATAGGTCGTTTTTGGACTGGGCCAGGATGAGCCAGTCGTAGAGATAATTCAGAATGCAGATTCTCATCTGTCTCAGCGGGGAAAGAGACGCATCCATGCACTTCGTAAAAGTGCGAGGAGCTAGGGACAGTCCAAAGGGAAGGACCGTGTATTGTTATGCCATTCCCTCGAAGGCCAATTTCAAGAATTGCCTGTTTCTACGGCTCATGTTGCCAGAGAAACACAAGAGCAATGGAGGTGGGGCTCAGTGAAGCACACACAAATGCGAAGCTGCCAGCAATAGAGTTAACAGCCTTCTGCTCCAATCTGCCTTGGAGGATTAAGCCCCTCAGTATAACGAGGGGCATTGATTTCTCATGTGTGGGACATAGCGTCTTAGCAAACGCAGTACGAGTGAAGTATCGATAGGAAACCATGGTTATATGCATAACCGGAGAAATTTTCTGAAGGTTCCAATGCAAATTCACCTAGCAACATTTCATCTTCCTCCAGTTCTTTTAATAATGTTATTTACTATATTAATAAATAACAATATAGCATTTTTTTCTTTTTCTCAAGTTTTTTTTCTTAATAATAATTACTGTATTAATAAATCACAATATAGATATTTTTATTTCATCTTTATTATTATAAATAAGAACAGATGCAAAAAAGTACAACAAATATAAGAAACAAACATATAATGCATTACCTTTTTCATTTTACATCTAAAAAGTTTTCAAGAAAAACAAATAATCAAATGTAAAAATCCCTTTAATGTGTTCATTACAAATTAATTAAGAATTATTACTACAAAAGCAGTTCAATCAAGAGCAGTGAGTGATTCCCGATTTTCTTTTTTTTTTGTTAGATTAACATTAAATGGATAGTTTACCCAAAAATGAAAAATTTATGTTTATCTGCTCAAGCAGGTGCATTAGGCGTCGTCTTCTTGCTTTACGACGGATTGCAGACTTATAAGTGCATTACCCCCACCTATCTCTCAAGTGACATTGACACAGAATGGGAATGTGTCGTCACACTGGCAATGCATTCTGGGAATTTAGGTCATGGGAGCTACAGCACAGACTGGATATTATAGTGAATGAAGATGTTTAACATTATTTCATGTTTATATTATTCTACTTAAGATCACGTTGGAGTAGTTAAGGCTCACTTTACATCGTTTACCATAGCCCTTTGCACGGCCGGTGTGAAAAACTGCTTTTTCAGCTTTCTAACGCTATGCCATAGCCCAGGGATAGGCAACTCCGGTCCTGGAGGGCCACTGTCCTGCAGAGTTTAGCTCCAACCCTAATTAAACACACCTGAACAAGGCAATCAGTGTTTTCGGGATTACTAGATAGATACAGGCAAGTGAGTTTTTATGAGGGCTGAAGCTAAACTCTGCAGGATAGTGGCCCTCCAGGACCGGAGTTGCCTATCCCTGCCATAGGCCTTATCAATGTCTGCGTGAAATACCTCTGCTTCTGATTAATGCTATGTTGACACAGTAAGTGTTAATCATTCCAACCCGATCTTAAGTTGAATCATATAAACATAAAATAACATAATGTCTGCATTCACTACAGAACTCGGATGAAAGTTAAACTGAAACTCGGTATGGTAAACAACTCAAATAACTCAAGATGTGTCTTAATAATTGATCTCTGTAGATTTATTATATATAGTGGTTGCAAACTCAAGTTTAATGGGTGGTTCATGTTGTTGTTATAAAAAAATTTTTTTTTTTTGGTGTAATGCAATGTGTTTATGTGGTTTAAGGTTTGAAAAACACATTGTTTTTCATATAATGTACATTATTGTTTCTCCTCTGTGCCCCGCCTTTGTAAAACGCGTCAATTTTTACAAAGCTCATGAAAAAGCGAGGTGTGCTCTGATTGGCCAGCTATGCAGTGCGTTGTGATTGGCCGAATGCGGAAATGTGGCGGAAATGTTACGCCCCTTAACATACTATGCCATCTTCCTGGCCAGCAGCACGAGAATCAGTCCAGCTGCTCTGCTCGTTGTTATTGGCCGAATGCGGAAATGTGGCGGAAATGTTACGGTTTACTGTTAGGAGTAACTGAATAACTCAGGATATTGGTTTATTTTGCGCCAGAGGGAGTGTCAGGCACATTTATAAACCGAATAACTTAAGTAATTTGTGGATGGGTGCTTACTGGAGATGTGAACCGTTTCGAACGATTCAGTTCGATCTGGTGATCAGTCCAGCTGCTCTGCTCTGCTTTAATGCAATAAACAGAAAGATTTGGTCGTGATCCGGACATCACTAGACGAGACAAAACCAATAAAACCCATTACAAACAAATCATTTGTTGCATCCAGTGGGGACATAATTACTAATTGTAAAGACTTATACTGTCTTCTTATGCGTTGTGTATCATGCTGCGTAAACATAAAACCATGTCTGCATTTGTGATCTGAGAAACAACAACCAACAAGCACTACTCTGAACTCCTCAAAACTCACGTTTGGATCATCAGTGGCCAATTAACTCACGATAAAAAACATACTTACAGGCTGTAAGTCAGAAGCACCAGACTGTCCTTGCATAGTTTGAATTTCCAAACTTTATACAAACAGCCATTGTGCCACAGGTGCATTGCAAGCTACTGGTTCTGGAAACAGTCCTCATCCTCCATAAAATGCGCAGCACACATCTGAATATTTGGATTGGACTGTTCTGGAACAGTGTTGAAATACAACTTAACCACTGATTTCTAGTCCTTTCCTCTTTTGGAAGGCCAAACAAAGTAGTTTCTCTTTCACAATGAAACAAACTGCGGCAACAGAGAGAATGAAAGATACACCTTTTTTCTTTGCGTGAACATTTGGCTGCCGTTATGCAAATCTTCCCACATAGAGACGTAGAGATGTGGGGCGTGTTAGAATGAGCCGTTTTAGGGGGATGTGGTTGACTTAACTTTATAAAGAATATCTCTTTTGATTTGAGACTTTAGTCTTTGCAACTGTACAGATTTTCTTTATGCACCAAGAGCTTGTAACACTCCAAAGAGAATGTAAAAAATTGAAATCGCATAATATGACCCCTTTAAACTGTAAGCCCTCGCACTACAATTAGAAGAAAATCCTATATTATGGACACGTTATCTTGCGGCAGCTTGTTGATACCCAGAATGTAAATAATTTTAGTAGAATATTATATATTATGGACACGTTATCTTGCGGGTGTTGGATTTTTTTTTATTAAGAATCTTTAGTTTGGTTCAAGTCAAGGTATTTATTTGCATAGCATCCACAATACACATCATGTCAAAGCAGCTTCTAGTAGGCTCTGTTACCTCTATAATCAGAGGTGGGTAGTAACGAGTTACATTTACTTTGTTACATTTACTTTTACGTTACGTTACATTTTTGGGGTATCTAATACTTTTGGAGTATATTTAAAGATGGGTACTTTTACTCTTACTTAAGTACATTTTTGGGGGGTAATCTGTACTTTTACTTCGTTACTGTGCGCGATGCTCCTCTCGTTACTTTATCTTAATGCAATAAAAGTTATAAATGCTTCAGTTTATTCCTACTTTTCTCTGGGCAATGAGCGATGCCCATTCGCGAATGATTCATTATTTTGAGTCAATTCTGTTCAAAAGCTTGATCAAACCAGTTGGCAAACCAGTGAATTGGTTATTGATTATTTTTGGTTGATTCTTTTAGTTAGCTTGATCGAGCGTTTTGTCGTCTGAAGCGGTTCTAACAGAAAGTTTAAGAACATCAAGAGCGTTGAAGACGTGGCTTTGGATCTTCACTGAATTGATCTGCAAAGGCTATTGTTTGCTATCGATGAAGATCTTTATTAGATGAACACCGCGTGTGCGTTCTACGGTTCGACAGGTATAACTTAGGCTACATTCAATTACAGTACACGATACCAATATGACATTAGTTTGTTGTACGTGTAACTTATAACAGAGGGGAGCCAAGTTGAATGCAGCTTACAAAAGACAAAAAATAGCCGATTAATATTTTCTATATTTGATACAATCACCCATTACAGTAAACGGTGTCATATTCATATCATCAGCTGCTAAATTCAGATCTGCGTTCGCTGGCTGGAGCTGAGCCAGAGACAGACGTGGTTTTACAGCATTGCGCGTTGTAACCAATCACACAAGATTCTGTTGAGCTTATGAATGCAATGGCCAATCAGAGGTGTCCAAATGAGTCATCGCTAAACTGCCGGTGCTCCCTTCACTCGCTCGCTGACTGAATACCTCTTTCTGGCGAATTCTCTCGTTAGAAAAAACAAAGTGCAGATGTGTGTACTGGCACACCCCCTCACAAACGCCGCAGCCGGTTGAGTTTCTGGATGAGTTTGCTGGACCCTCTCAGGCTCCTGACATCTCATTCGGGGCTCAGGAGGAAGACCTTATGTCGATCGCCACATCACAAGGCATGCTTGAGTCCTCGGGAGATGAGGATTCGGCTGCGTTGCCTCCCTCGGGAGTGCCAGCGTTGCCCGAGTCTGATCCCGAGCTGACAGCTGTGCTTTCCCGGGCAGCTAAGAGCATCGGGCTTGAGTGGAATCCTCCACCCTGTCCCGAGCGCTCGAGGCTGGATGATTGGTTCCTGGGGGCTGCTCGTGCTGATAGCCAGCACCCCCTGCTGGTTCCTTTCTTTCCAGAAGTGCACCAGGAAGTTACCAGTTCGTGGAAGGCACCTTTAACTGCCCGAAACCGTTCTGGTGCTTCTTCTGCCTTCACTGCCCTCGATGGCGGAGCGGCCAAGGGGTATGCTGGGATTCCCACAGTGTGCGATGCAACTGTGTCCTCAGAGCACCTCCGCATGGCGTGGTGGTCCCAAGCTTCCCTCCAAGGCCTGTAAGTTCTCATTCACGCTTGTGGCCAAGGCTTACAGAGCTGCGGGTCAGGCCGCTTCTGCCCTGCATGCCATGGGCACCCTTCAGGTCTACGAGGCCAAGGTGCTCAAAGAGCTGCATGGGGCAGTGCTGACCCAGGGGTTTTGCAGGAGGCGCGCACTGCTACCGACCTCGCTCTCCGGGCGATGAAGGTTACTGCGCGTTCCCTGGGTCAGGTGATGTCCACTTTGGTGGTCCAGGAGTGCCACCTATGGCTGAACCTGGCAGACATGAGGGGGTCTGATCGGACTTAGCTCCTCAACTCCCCAGTCTGGCCTCTTCGGCGATGCAGTGGAGAGTTTTGCCCAGCGTCAGGTGATCGCCCAGAAACAGTCTGAGGCCAAGAAAAAGCACACTGCCGCTGGCGCAGCCACCTCAGCCCCCCTGCTCGTTCGTCGTGGGCACCCCCCTGTGGTCTCCTCCACTCCCGCTCCGGCCACAGCAGCAGCCTTTCACCCTGGCCGCAGCGAGGAGATGGCTGCAGAAGGGCAGCGCAGCCCGTCTCTGCCCCTAAACCTGCCAAGCGTCAGGCCAAATGGCGTTCCTGAGACGGGCGACCCGGAGTTGGGGATGTCAGCTCATCAGGAGATGGTAGCAGGACCACTCCTTCCCCGGAGAAGGGCCGGGGGAGAATCCTTTGTTATCGTTCTCTTTTCATTCCGCCACTGGCCCCTCGGCCGGTCCCACCCAAACCTTCATTAATTGAGCTGTTTCCTCTACCTCCGGGTCCCAAGAGGCCACAGACGACAGTTGGCGACGTGCTTCCTTGCTGCTCTCTTCCCTTGCCAGTTTCCATGCAGAGCTGGCTCGAGAATGCATTGCCTTCTCATGCCCTCTTTGCCACTCTGAATCAGATGAGTGATTGCACTCCGCCCCCGCTAAGGGATGCTATGCCTTCCATGTCGGGGCTGTCTGTTCCACCTCGCTGCCCCACTGTGGGTACGCCTGTAGTTCCCTTGACCCCGCTGGATCCGTTTCTGGGAGCCTGGCTAGAGCTCCCCAGGTTGTCCTGCTGGCTCATCCGAACGATCAGGCTCGGCTACGCGATTCGGTTCGCCCGGCGTCCCCCCAGGTTTCGGGGTGTTCGCGCAAGGATGCTCCTGTCATGCATGCAAAGGTCCCGACCCTGCTGGCAAAGGGTGCGATAGAGCCGGTCCCTCCAGCCGACATGAAGTCCGGCTTTTACAGCCCCTACTTCATAGTACCCAAGAAAACAGGTGGGCTACGGCCAATCCTGGACTTGCGTGCCTTGAACCGAGCTCTTCACAGACTTCCGTTCAAGATGCTAACGCCCAAGCGCATTTTCGAATGCATTCGTCCATTGGATTGGTTTGCAGCAATCGACCTGAAGGACGTGTACTTTCATGTCTCCATTCTTCCTTGATACAGACCGTTTCTTCGGTTTGCTTTCGAGGGGCAGGCATACCAGCACAAGGTTCTCCCATTCGGGTTGGCCCTGTCTCCCCGTTTCTTTACAAAAGTCACGGAGGGAGCCCTGGCTCCTCGAAGGGAACAAGGTGTCCGTATCCTCAACCAACTCAACGACTGCCTGATTCACTCTCAAGCACGGTTGTGCGAGCACAGGGATCTGGTGCTCAGACACCTCACCCATCTGGCGCTTCGGGTCAACTGGGAAAAGAGCAAACTCTCCCCTGTGCAGAGGATCTTTTTTCTCAGTATGGAAATAGACTCGGCCGCCATGTTTGCGCAGCTTACGAGTGAGCACGCACAATCACTGCGGAATTGCCTGAGTCAATTCCAGGTCAAGAGAGCGGTTCCACTGAAACTGTTTCAGAAGCTCCTGGGGCATATGGCGTCCGCAGCAGCAGTAATACCGCTTGGGTTGCTCCATATGAGACCGCTTCAGCACTGGCTTCACGACAGAGTCCCGAGATGGGCATGTCAACAGGGCACGCTCCAAGTGACCGTCACTCTGGACTGCCTCCGAACCTTCACCTCGTGGTTGGACCTCTCGTTTCTACGGGCTGGCGTCCCCCTAGAACCAGTGTCCAGACATGTTGTTGTGTCAACAGGTGCCTCTGCCACGGGCTGGGGTGCCATGTGCAACGGGCATGCTGTGTCAGGTTCCTGGACAGCACCCCGACTTCAATGGCATGTCAACTGCCTCGAGTTGCTAGCAGTATGGCTTGCTCTGCACCGCTTCAGGGCCCTGCTGAAGGTCAAGCACGTTCTGGTCTGTAGCGTACATCAACTATCAGGGCGGTCTACGCTCCCGCCGCATGTTGCAACTTGCTCGCCATCTCCTCTTGTGGAGTCAGAAGCATCTGAGGTTGCTTTGTGCCATTCACATTCCGGGCAGGCTCAATCGTGCCGCCGACGAGCTTTCACGTCAGCAGTCTCGCCCCGGGGAATGGAGACTCCACCCCCAGTCGGTTCAGCTGATTTGGGAACGCTTCGGAGATGCTCAGGTAGACCTGTTTGCCTCTCCAAAAAATTCCCACTGCCAGTTGTTCTGGCGACAGGAGGAAGACCTTATGTCGATCGCCGCATCTCAAGGCGGGCTTGAGTCCTCGGGAGATTCGGCTGCGTTGCCTCCCTCGGGAGCGCCAGCGTTGCCCTAGTCTGATCCCAAGCTGACGGGAGCGCTTTTCCCGGGCAGTATTGTATGTCATCTATATTGTATTCTGAATAAAATATTGAAATTTGAAACTTCCACATCATTGCATTCTGTTTTTATTTCACAACTTTTTTTGGAATCGGGTTTGTACAATATTGTCTTACCTCTTGCCAACAAAGGTTTCTGCACCAAGTACTAAGTCATGTTTTGCTTTGGGATCAAATACTTATTTCACTCACTGAAACACAAACACATTTTTTAACCTTTATATAATGTGTTTTTTTTCTGGATTTGTTGGTTAGTATTCTGTCTCTATCCACTAAAATAAACCCACCATAAAAATTAAAGACCCTTCACTTTTTGTAAGTGGGAAAACTTACAAA
This sequence comes from Cyprinus carpio, assembly GCF_018340385.1. Classification (NCBI taxonomy): domain Eukaryota; kingdom Metazoa; phylum Chordata; class Actinopteri; order Cypriniformes; family Cyprinidae; genus Cyprinus; species Cyprinus carpio. Next base: position 10,187,441 of record NC_056595.1, on the reverse strand, counting down.
ATCAGCAGGGGATCAATTAAATATTTTTCCCACTGTAAATACATAAAGACCACTAAACTTAATGGTTGCTGTCGAGATGTGAAGAGACTCTCGACCAGAATGACAAAAAAATGTTTCTGAAGACAATCACCTATTACACCTTTAAGTTCAAGGTGGGCTGATCTCATGAAATACCAGCATCAGCATGTTAATGAATTTGGTAAAAAAAATAAATAAATAAAGGTCTACTGCATTTTACATTTCTGAAACTTATCAAATTTGTCAAAACATGGCTATAATGTATAAAAGGGTATATTTTTACTAGTATGCATGTTGATAATTATAGTAATGTTACAAAAATCACAACATTTGTGACTGTAGTATAGATACATTTAAACACATAATGCAAATTGATAATTTCAGTATTTAATTAGATTATAGTGATTGAATTTTTTGTTACTTCCTTTGTTTGTTTTTTCAGTTTGGTTATGAGCTGAAAAATGAAAGTTATTTTCCAAATGTGTGTCTATTTATCAGTTGTGATGTGAATGCTTCACATTCTTAAAATCACCTGACATGGCATAAAAAAAGTGAAAGTGATTGTGTTTTTGTATTCATGTCTTTCAGCTGGTTTTTATATCCTGAATGTAGATGTGAATGTCTGTACTATTGCTGTTTTTAGATTTAGTATTATTTATTATGATAATAGTCAATATACAGTGGGTAAGGAAAAGAATCACTCCCCTTTGAAATAATCACATTTTCTTGCTTTGCAGCCAACATGTCAGAGAGAAAAAAAATTAACAACAGAATCACTGAGTTGGAAGAAGGATTACCCCCTCCTAAAATGATTTGTAAACTCAAACAGGTTTAGGTAATCACATTCTCAATGGCATACGAAACCATTTGAATATCAGCTGTGATCAGCTGTGGTCATTTTGATTAGCTCAGCATTGAAAGAGCTTTTCTGGAGCATTTCAGGCCTTGGTAGTGTAAGCAAACAATCAACTATGGATGGTGGCAATGCACTGTCAAAAGGCAAAGGCTTTATCAATGCCTAGATGCACAGTGAAGTCTATTAATAAGAAGTGGAAGGTATTTGGTACAACACAGACCCTCCCTGGATCAGGACGTCGCTTCAAACTGGATGAAAGTTCCAGGAGAAAAACTGGTCAGAGAGGTGACCAAGAGGCCTACAGCAACTCTAAAGCAGCTGCAGGAAGTTATGACAAAAAGTGGTCATTGTGTGCATGTGACAACAATATCACAATTTCTCCAAAAATGTGGCTTTTATAGGAAGGATGCAAGAAAAAAGCCACTCCTCAAGAAAGGCTTCATGCAGTCATGACTGAGCTGTGCCAAAACACACCTTGAAGGCAGATGAGACTAAAATGTAATTATTTGGAATCAACACCAAATGATATGTTGATATGTCTGGTGGAAATCGAATACAGCTCACCATCCCAATAGCAGCATTCCTACATTAAAGCATGGAAGTGGAAATATTCTGTTATGGGGGTGTTTTTCTTTAGCAGGTACTGAAGCACTTGTCAGAATAGAAGGAGAAATGGATGGGGAAAAATACTGTCAAATTTTTGAGAACAATCTGCTGTCCTCTGCCAGAAAGTTGTCAATGGGAAGAAGGTTTACTTTCCAACATGACAGTGACCCAAAGCACACAGCAAACCTGAGCACACAGTGGTTGAGGAGAAAAAGGTGAATGTCCTTGGATGGCCTAGTCAGAGCCCAGACTTAAACCCAATTGAAAATCTGTGGAATGACTTGAAGACTGCAGTCCACCAAAGGTCACCACCCAATTTAACTGAACTTGAGCAGTTCTACAAAGAAAAGTAGGCAAATATTGTAAAGTCTAGATGTGCAAAGTTAGTAGGGACATATCCCAACAGACTAAAGGCTGTAATTAAAACAATAGGTGGTTCAACAAAATACTGACACAAGGGGGTAATAATTTTTCACAACTCAGTGATTGTTTTTTTTTTTTTTTTTCTGACATGATGGTGTTATATTTTTCTCTTGGATGTTATAAGTTGCACTGAGTAAATACAGCTGGATGAAACAAAAACGGTTTTCCTCTTCATTTCAGGCTGCAAAGCAACAAAAAGTGATTATTTCTGCAAAGCAACAAAATGTGATTATTTTAAAGGGGGGTGATTCTTTTATCTACCCACTGTTAGTAGGTTCATAGATAATATACAGTGATGGGTTAAATTATATACTAGACAAAACTGAAAGAAATGTTATGGGAAGCTTTAAAAGTGTAACTAGAATAAAATGTAGAAGAACCAGTATCAGGGTTCTTTTCCACATTATTATTTCCTTATTCTTTTACTCGTGTCTAATTTTCCATCCTATCAAGTCCGACAGGTTCTCAATGTTGCAAAGGTAACAACTTCAATGAGTTTCTCATTGTCTTCAGAATCTAAATTATACAGTTTCTTTTTTGAGAAATAGAACTGAATGTACAGAACAAAGATACAACAACATTTACAATAAACACATAACATAAACACTGCAGTCACAATAACAGGACCTGTAGGGCAGGCTATTACATGATAGATTAAAACGCAGTCAGATAAAGACCCCGGAAGCTTTTATTTTACCTTGATCGCGAGTTTGATTGTTGGATTGACAGCAGACATGGGCTGTGTTTCCCAAAAGCACCATAAGCCTAAATTGATCGTAGAACCATTGTCACCAATAAAGCTACAATCAACTGAGGCTAACAATGCTTTTGGAAAACGCAGCCCTGAAAGTGTGCGGAGACCGGCCAAGAAAATGACTGAGGCTGGAAAATGCTTGAGGTCATACAAATATTGCTATGAATGTTTATGTAATAATGTCTGTCTTGAGAGTTTAAAAATATGCAGATTTCAAAGATGGCGGCTTGAAGGGAGGCTGTGTGTAGTTAAGCGGTAGTGTCACTTTGTTGAGTTTCCTACTACTACAACCTGCATATTATCATTTTAGCATGCTCATGTCTTTCATTTACCATCATGAGCATAAATAATTACTTTTTGAGACAATCAGAAAACATGCCTCGCAAGAAAACGCTGATTGCCAACAGCTCCAATGAGGCCGATGAGCGAGCTGACATTGCTAGTGCTAACACGAGCTAGCCTGCGTCTCTGCTATCTGATGTGGTTGCAGAGATTACAGCCAATATCTCTAAGCTCATCAAAGAAAAGATGGACCCGATATCGCAGTTGCTACAACTTCATCATTCTTAGCTCGATGAGCATGATAAGTGGATCACTGAAGTGGAAACCAAGATATTTACTATGGAGAACATGGTAACCCCGATCAAGGCTAAGCTATGATCCCTTGAGAAACTTGTGCATGACATGGGTGAACCGGCTGAAGACCTTGAAAACAGGAAAGGAGGAAGAATATCCACATCATTGGGTTACCTGAGGGTGTGGAAGGTGACAACCTTACACTGTTTTTAGAGTCATGGCTTCCTAAGACTCTTTGCATTGCTTTGAAAGCGGGTTGTATAAAGCTAGAGAGAGCACACCGATCACTCGCCCCAAACCTTTCTCTACGCAGCAACTGCAATCTTGGTGAGGTTTCATGATGCCTAGTTCACACTACAGGATTTTGAGCCCGATTTCAATCAGCGGGTGATCGGTGCTCTGCAATTTTAATGTGTGAACTACACAACAACGCATCAAAGAGGCTCACTGACATGTTGCCAACACCTCGCTGATGGCAAGCAAATATCTAACATGCCAAATATCTGGACCGGTTGGCCGACTTGACACGTGGTGTCAGGTTTTGTGACAAGCAACAGCCAATGAGAGAGCAAGGCATGGGTTGAGGTCACCGGAAGAAAAACAACAGTGGCAAACGTGGCTTAAAGAACAGTTTGGACACAATAAATGCAGCACTAATTTCCCCCGACATCCATTTTCAAATAAACAACTCCTGTTTCATGTGTTGTTTCACATCATTCCCATTCCAATTGTCGTGTTTGTTTTCATGACAAAACTGGTTTGTAGAGTCTTTAGGTGACAGAGTTGTTGTCAGATTGTGTAGTGTGTAACCCCCAGTTGTGGATCATTTGCATAGAGTCATGTAGTGTGAACACAATGACTTAAAGACAGACAATCAAGTTATGTAGTCTGAACAACACAGTGATCTGCCGACATTTAGAGTTGTGCAGTGTGAACTTGGCTTAACTTTCAAGACAAATAGTCAGTATTAAATGATGCGCGGGAGCTGGGGATCAGTGGCTCCCCTCTAAAATTTGGAGACAGCACAGTGATGTTTTTTCAGGACTTTTCTGCATCTGAAAACACAGTTTGACAAAGTTAAGAAACATCTAAAATCCCTAGGCATTTGAATACAGGAAAATTTACCCTGCCTTCTTCAAGGAAGTTTTTTTTTGATTGGTTGGTTTGTTGTGCGTTTTTGTTATTTTTTATCGCAAAATGTGTATCAGGGTTTTTCCAGATAATTATACATTGTGATTGTATTTTTGGTGTGAGTCCAAATATTGAAAACTTAACTGAGACTTTGAGACATGTTGGCTTGTTGTGTTTATTATATTGTTTATTAATTTATGCTGTAATGAATGGAGGCACTACTGCTTGACATTCTGGTTGGATATTTCCTCATTTCCGTTTGTCATTAGGGGACCTCTTTTTCACTGATGCTCTCGTTATGCAACAGGAGGTAAAGTCATTTCATTGATGTTTAACAATTCCTGTTTGAGTTCTTTGTATCTGTTAATTTTGTATTTTCGGTCCTTTTTTATTCTGGCTCAAGGCTTGTTCGTTTGGCTGACATTTACATCATTCAAATTGTACATTTGGATTGCATTATGTCTAATATATATGTTAATGGTATTCATACAGCTATTAAGAGAAGAAAGCTTTTATCTTATTTAAAAAAGGAGGGGTTACATATCGCTTTACTTCTGGAGACCCATTTAAATGATCAGGAACATTCAAAGCAATCACGGGGGGGGTTTGGTCAGTTTTTTTTTTTTTTTCATCTTTTACTTTGAGGAGCAGAAGCGAAGTTACTTTAATTAAGAAAAGTTTTTAAGGACACAAGTGGGTGCTATTTAATTGTGAAGGGGTTATTATGTTGGGAAGAAATTGCTTTTATGAACATGTATTGGCCTCCTGGTATTTTTTTGTATTTTTTTAATACAGCTTTTGCCAAATTGGCAGATTGGGGAGTTAAGACATGATTTATTGGGTAGATTAGGGACATTTATTGGCCTCCTGGACATCCGGGTGATTTTTTTGACTGAAGTTTTTGCCAAATTAGCAGATTGAGGAGTTAAGACATTGTTTATTGGGGGAGATTTTGAGTGTCATTTATGTCCCATTATAGATAAATTCCCAACAGGTAAACCATTATTATCAATTTAAGCTAAAACTGTTAAGGCTCTTTGCAAAGACTTTGACTATGTAGATATTTGGAGGGCCTGCCATCCTGCAGAACGAGTAATATTTTTTTTCTAGGGTCCACAGTTGGTATGCTAGGATAGATTACTTCTTTTCTCTGAAAAATATGTTGGAGCATATAATGTCTTACCATATAGGCAATATATCTATATCTGATCATGCAGCAGTTTTTGCCAAATACTCCTTTGGGAACCAAAATACTAAGTATAGTAGCTGGAGATTTCACCCATTCATTTTGGCACACCATAATTTTATATCATATTTTACAGTGGAATTTATCCTTTCAAGTCCATTAATTCTGCCTCAACTGAAGACCCATCTTTATTAAGATTTTTCTAGAGGCCTTGTTATAGCATATACACTAAGTGAAAGGTGCAAACAAGCCAAACAAAGATAGATTTTAGAATCGAGAGATTATACATTAAAAAACCTTCACCTGGATGGAAATCGTCTCAGATTACGTATGTAACCATGGTTCCCTGAGAAGGGAACGAGACACTGCGTCCTCTAGAGGTCGCTATGGGGAATGCCTTTAGCATGACTGGTGTCTGAAGTATATATAAAAATGACAATAACATTGGCCGGTGATCAGAGTATAAAAGGGTGCCGGGATAACACGTCATCCGCTTCTTCATCTGAAGCTTGCATCCACAGCATGGCAAGGAAACTAGAGGATGCAGTGTCTTGTTCCCTTCTTAGGGAACCATGGTTACATGTATAACCTGAAACGTTCCCTTTCGAGGGAACAAGACACTCCTTCCTCTAGAGGTCGCTATGGGGAACGATATACCCACGCCACTATGCTGAGGGGAGTGCATGCCAAACCACAGGCAAGCACTAAGTATCAACTCTACCAAAGCTATAAGGAATTGCCCCTTGGACGTTTAGACGGCTGTCAGTGACATTATCACTTACGGCCAAAAGCTTAAGCTACATACCCCATAAACTTACTTGTTAGGGCCAGGACTCCTGGGCCCAGGGTAGAGCACAAAGGCTTGGAATTAGGAAGAGATTCCTTTTAAGGGGATATGACCTAGCGCCTAGAATCGTAACTAGGTCTTGGCCTGTCACCCAGGGGGCTACTGCTTGCTCTGCATGAGCTTGCTGAAGGAACTGTCTCGACAGACCCCTAGTAGCAACACCCTGTTAAAGTAGGTATCACTGAGGATTCATAGGTAGAGTGGTGCCCAAGGTGGAACCGGGGCCTGACCGACTCAAAGAAAGGGCACAAAGCCAGAGCGCGTAACCCCTACCATACAGGATTTTTAGAAAAAACGCAAAATGCTTGATGTGCAAACTTACCACAGCGTGGATTTTAGGAAGTGCACAGAGACTTTGTGTGCACACTTACCATAACATGGATTTTAGAGATACCATTGCTAAGGGGCACTAGAGACTGTTTACCAGACAGACCTAGAGACCTTGTGACCGTGACACTCTGAGGGAGCAGTCCATAGCATACACAGAGCGCACATAGATAGAAATGGTGCATCCCATAGAACAATACATCTGAGAAGTCACCAACTCATCATCATGGTCATAATGCTGATCTGGCTAGCAGTAAGTTACCTAGCTGAGGGAGCATAACACCCAGCTCTCAGCTGAGAGAGGGAGGCAGATGCTCTACCTACAGCATGTTTGTAGAAATCCTGAAGGGTAAGCGTACTGCAAGCTTAAAACTCCGCGTATCAAGGAGGCAGAGGAAGGGCCTAGTTCGCCTGAGGAAGCAGCATGCTCATAATAACCCTCTACAGTGAGGGGAGCAATGCTGATTAGATTAAAGGCATTGCATTGAAACCCCAATCCAGTCTCGTGCTCTCTACCCAATAGCGAGCTTCATACCTCAGGGAACCCAGTGTACCCAGACCCACTCCTCAGAGGGGCGATTCACTAGCTCACCATGATGACCATACAGGATTTTAGAAAGTGCGCAGAATGCTTAGCATACACATTTACCACGATGTGGATTTTGGAAAGTGCACAGAGCTTAGCGTGTGCACTTACCATAACATGGATTTACACTGCTCAGATAAATATCAACAGAGATACATTAGTTGAGTGGAGCCCAGAGCGAGTACCGGGGCCTAAGCCAACTCAAAGAAAGGGACGAGGCTGACCGCACATAATCCTTACCATACAGGATTTTAGAAAGTGCGCAGAGTGCTTATCGTGCACACTTACCACTATGTGGATTTTAGAAAGTGCACAGAAGCTTAGCTTGTGCACTTACCATAGCATGGATTCAGAAAGATTCCGAAGCATCTGCTCATAGATGCCCAGAAGTCCTCAGACACTCAATTGGGAGTGGCAGGCTCAAAGACAACCCTCTGAGGTGAGGGGAGCACTGCCTGGCTTGACCAAAATAGAGGCAGCTTATCAGGGAAGCAGCAAGCGGCCAACTACCTGATGTCACTGCCACGGAGCTCAAGAGCGAAGGTTTCAACCCCTAGGGAAGAGAGTCAGGAACCCAACTCGACTGAAGTGACCAATAGCCCAGGATAGAGGACCTAACTCTCGAGTCGAGAGGACTTGCCCAGTATGCCCAGGACCAGCAAGCTGAAAGGGAACAACAGGGTCCTAACATAAAGGCAACTAACCAAGGAGGCAACGGAGATGGGCCTAACACTTAGTTTGTTGCAAATGGGCTCCTTTGGGAGCAGCGTTCTTAGCTCTCAAGCTGAGGCGGCCCTTACAGCACATACTGGGAGTGACTCATAGCTAACCCTCACAGAGAGGGGAGCACTTCTCAGCTCGACCAGAAGGAGGCGATAAATTAGAAGGGGTAACCCAGCAGGGCCCAATAAAAGACAGTCCACTGGTGCAACTGGACACAGTCTCATGCCCTCTATCTTGATAGAGAGCTTAGGTCCCATATAACCAGACCCGATATAATCTGAAGAAATAGCGGGACCCAATAACCTTTCATGCGTATAGAGCTTACTGCTCCTCAGAGCAGAAGCACAAAGGAGGGGTTCCCACAGACACACAAATCCCTCTTACCTCAGGGAACGCAGTGTACTCCAGCCCATTCCACAGAGGGGTGATTACTGGTTATACCATAAGGGCATTGTGACAGTGAGGACCCACGGGCCCGACCGTCTATGGAGCGTTGAGCTCCTCAACGCGTCAGCGAGAGTAGCTCTAGCTAAGAGAATGTGCATGAAGGTTAACCTGTTATCCTGCACCCCCAATTTTGGGACTCACAGCTGAAAATGACATACGTTTTGGATGTGAGAATACTGCAGTTCCTGACTTCAGTGTGCTACACACACAATTTTGGTGTCTTTTAAAAGTAGACCCTTTGGGCTTTACTATCCAACATCAAAGTTGATAATGCTCAAATAGATAAAAGTTATAGACAAGTGTCTTAAAAAAAAATTTTTTAAGATTTTTTTGAATAATCTGAAGATACCATGAAAAATTAGATTCCTGCAACCATTTTCTGAGACTATGTCTAGTCCCCCCCCCACCCCTCATGTTTGGAGAAAAAGATTTACCAAATGTATTGAAGGGTTCTACAAACTATTTTAGTCATTAAACATACCACTGCATAGTTTTTCAATTATAAAACAATAGAAAGAATCTAAGACACCGTTTAAGTGATTTATTTGAGCACTAGAAAAATACAATAATAATAATTGGTAACACTTCCTAGGAAGCCCGTATTTAAAATACATTATAAGGGTATTCTTATTATAATGAATGCATAATGCATTATAAAAAACCTTATAATATGTTGTATCATCTCATGAATATTCATAAGAACAGTTTTAATATATTATAATATTTACTTTTTATTATTTTGTAATGTTTTATTATATTATATTTTTTTTTTTTTTTTTAGCTTTTAAGAGAATGATTATTTTTTTATATTTCTCATAGTTATAATTTAATTATAAGCCTCATATCTTGCCAATTTTCTTATGCTACTTTACTTAAAGCGGTCAAAGACCACTTATAAGTAATAATAATAATAATAGTAATAAAAAAATTCGCTCAAACAGCCATAAGATCAGATATCAGATCAGATGAATGTGTAATTTGACACATTTGCTTTGAACTATTTGTATTGTAATATCAGTTTGATTATTTTGATGGTACCCTTTAGACAGCTGTTGATAAGTAACTCTGCAACTACATATAAACTAGCAGTCATTGGAGTATTAGTATGTCTGCTACTGTAAATATTAGGTGTGTTGTACATAAGATACAATAGTGAGTATCTAGATGTTTTGTTTGTAAATTACGTTTTGATTGTCAAAAACGGATTATCGATATTTAAAAAAGAAAAAGAAAAAAATCATACAAGATTCATGGCAGTTATTTCGTTTTGAGTTTATATCCCTACCGCTAGATGGCAGTCTTCATCTCTGAGCAAATCCTGAGTGATAGGAAATACTAGCAGTAAGGCACACCACTACTGTTAGCATTAATATAGTTCTCTGCTAGTAATAGAGGAGGAAAGAATGGTCCCAGTTCCTGTTTCGGTGTACGAAGTTGAAGTGTGCCGTCATTTGGGCTTTTGTGGTAACTTCCACTGCGGGACCGTGACGTGGGCGCCGCCTCGGTTCCGCCGATTGCCGCGTGCAGTGGCTCACCACGCGGCTGCAGTTTTCTCTCATTTTGGGGCCGTTTTGTGCTGTTGGGGTAGTACTCATGTAGCTGTGTCAGCGATTCCACGCGGAACATAAATACAAACTAAAAAACCTGTGAAATCCAAGTGGAAAGGTTTAACATCTGTAAGGTATTTATTTTATTGTTTTGTTTTCCTTAGGAATACTCAGGGTTTCCGCGGGGTCTTAAAAAGTCTTAAATTTAGTTCTATCATATTTAAGGCCTTAAAAAGTCTTAAATTGTACAAGAAAGTCTTAATTTTGATTTCAAGAGGTCTTAAATTTGGGGACGGAAAGATCTGAATTGCGATATGGCTGATTGTGATGATTAAACTTAAAAAAGGCTATGATTTCATTGAATTAACACGAGCGCTGCATGTTCAAAGACCGGTGCTGCGCTGCTTTGTGTTCTGCTATTACCAGGTAAACAGTTATATTTTCTACCAAACGCTCCACCTGCTGTCAGAATGAATGAGCATTTTCAATAAAAATGTAATTTTGTTCAGAGTTCAGACCAATGCGAAAATCGACCCATGTTTTTATCCTGCAAACACACAGAGCTTTAAATGTGAACTGGTGGATCGATAAGCATGCATTATAAAAATCTATACAATGCATTATAAAAATTTAAACATAGGGGTGTGCGATATGTAGATATGGTCTGCGATAATATCGTAATTGTTGTTTTTAACGATGTGCGATTTAATATCATTAGTATATCGCAAAAAGCAAACACAAAACACACCTACAGAGTACACCCATACATTAGGTGATGAAGTCTAGTAGGTAAGACTAGTGCCCGTGCGCATTAAGAGTGCGTTCTTTCACTGGATGCTTTAATCAGTATATTAAAATGCATTTAGAATTATCATATAATTTAAGATGGGGGCAGACAATTTATATATTTATATAATTTCATATAGTTAATATCACACAAAGAGTGCCGTTTTTTTACCTCCAAAAGTAAACATGATTACAAATGTAGCAGGGCGTCGCCCCCTCACTCGAACTATCCCGCCCCTTCACCCAAGATGGGTGTGAAAATAAATTTTAATTATGAAATTTAATGGTTTATTTAGGGTGACCAAACGTGCCTTTTTCCCAGGACACGTCCTGGCCAGGATTTCTATATTGCCTATAATATCCATGTTTTGGCTTTGTTTGCGCTGCGCAGACAAATTGTTGTATGACAAAGTACCGTACTTTGATGTCATCAGTATGCTCAGTGCTGCTTCAAGTCGAACACTAATATGTACACGTATTTGCATCGCTTTGACCGTTCTCTGTAGATCCCACCTTCTCACGCACCACGATTAGTCAATTACGTACAATGTCTGCATGTTATTGGTCAAACAATCATTACCTTCATTAAGTATGAAAACAGAAAACCAAAGCCAAAACATGGATATTTTAGGCAATATAGAAATCCTGGGAAAATGGCACGTTTGGTCACCCAAGGTTTATTTAAAAAATATAGTTGCCAAATGCATAGGCTTTCTAGCATTAATATGATGCTACTATAGCAACAATTTAGGACAGTCCGTTTTACAAAGTCGCATTTTAATTGTTACTCTGACATAAATTCCAGTGTAAGCGGTGTAACTAAGAAAGCAGCACTACTGAGTAAGCTATGATTAAATATTTTTTTCATGTTTAATAGAGGGCTAGATGATCATAGTTTGTTAATTATTTCGCTGTATTGTTATTGTTTGTTGCTGTTCAAGAGCTGTGCGCATAATTCTTGTGCATAATAGCCTACATCATTTTAAAACACGGCGCTCAAGTTCAAAGAAATTCAGCTTCTAAAACACGTCTCTAGACCTTGCACTTTAAAAATAAAAAATAAAAACTTCCACTGTCCTGCCTCAGGACCAAATCTCTATCTGTGTGAACCCTGTATTCTAATAGTTGTAGTAATATCAGTCCGACAAATACGTGATTGGGCCACAAAAATTTTTTTTTTTTTTTTTTTTACTCTGTGCTATGTCATCACCCCCTTTCGTCACCTCAGCCACCCCCTCATCAGTGCTGCGCTTGCGCCTGCTCTGAAATGTAGTATTGATTTTATACAACAGTTCAATAAACAAGTAGTTTATATTAAGAGACTTACATTTTAGATGCCATATTTCCTGATTTTGCTCTATTTCTTCGACAAATATCATGTCTCTGAACAACAGGACGCTGTTTTGTTCCTGAATGAATCAATCGTTTAAATGATTTGGTTTAAATGCAATGACTCACTTATTAACAGTGACTTGCTGCCGCCTACTGGTGGTTTTAATTTCACATTTAAGGTACCTTTTCATTTTTTAAATAATTTCAAACATCAGGTTTTGACTCAAAAGATGGTGCACACGTTTTAGAAAAAAATGGCTTAAAGGTAAAAATGCCCATTCAACTTGTTGGAAATTATTAATTTCTATCACTGCTGTGAACTGACCACACAGAATATGAAGAATATAAAAAAATTCAAGAGTCAGCTGTCCATGGTAGTCCTTAAGATATCAGCACAATAACACACTCAGCAAAATATTGTTTTGATAATAATTGTTTAAATTAATATAATAATTCATACTTTTGACTCATCCATTTTCTTAACAATGGTTTAAAGGCTGAAATGTAAAGTTTATCATTTTATAAAACTTTGTTTTTGTGAAAACTTTGTTTTTGTGTAGACATTGCCCTACCCCGCTCATATGGTATTCATTTTATTTGTACAGGTCTTAAAAAAGGTCTTAAAAAGTCTTAAATTTGAGCTTAAAAATTCTGCAGAAACCCTGATACTGTAAGCACTTTATTTTTTATTGATATTAAGCTGATGTAATTCTTTTGTTCAGATCCAAATGTTATGACATTGTTTGTTACAATTGTAAACTTACACTGTGAACATTTAAAGCAGGGTCTAAAAATATATATGGTCTTTTTAATAAAATACTTTTTTATACATATTATACATTTAACTAAAGGATCCTGCAAGCGCTTTATTTTTTCCCCCTTTACTCATACTGCACAAAAAGTGGTTCAATAACATTGAATGTTACAGGTACTGATTATTGCAAATGCAGATCCCACTGTGTTCTGGTTAAATAATTTGTATTTATTTATTTATTGCTAAGGTTTGCATATGGTGGTGTGTTCTTAATGACAGCTTTTCTAAAAATATATCCTATTCCTAAAATAAGAAATATCCTAATATATCGCCTTGCTTACAGTATCGCAATGTATCACAACATATTGTATCGCAACCCCTGTATCGTGATATGTATCGTATCGTCAAATTCTACTAGGGCAATACACAGCCCTAGTAAATATATGCTAACACTTTATTTTGATGGTCAACCAACAGATAAACTGACTATAAGTGTCTTTGCAAGTACGTCAACTTATTCTACCATACTAGATTTTACCATTCTTGAGCATACTAATACTCTAATGAGGGTTAGTTGGCATGTAGTTGCAAAGTTGCTTATAGCCGATTGATTAAGGGGACCATCAAAATAAAATGTAACCATATAAAACATTGCATTTTTTCAGTTGGAGTATTAAGCTCACATCAATTAAAGGGGTCATATGATGATTTTTTAAAGATCATTATTTTGTGTATATGGTGTAACAAACTATGTTGACATGCTTTAATGTTCAAAAAACACATTTTTTTTCAAATACTTTACATTATTGTAGGTCCTCTATGCCCGACCTCTCTCAAACGTGTTGTTTTCTACAAAGTCCCTCCTTCCGACAAGCACAGTCTGCTCTGATTAACTGACCCAATGCATTGTGATTGGCCAAACACCGCAAGCACTCGTAGGAAATGGAATGCCCCTTTCCATAATTGCGCGCTTCATCTTTCAAAATAAATGTAAAGACAGTTAATAATGTCCTTAGTTTTACCTTCAGTTCAAGCTCTTATGTGTTTGCAGTACACAAGCCATGGACGGTTAAGACAGCTGACTCCACTGTGTGACCCTGTCTCACTCTTTCAAAGTCAGAATTACCTCCTCTCCTAGTTTCATGAAAGGGTCATCTATAAAATGCATTGCTGTTCTCTTGTAAGTAATTTTAAAGATTCCTAAATGCATCTACTTTCGGAAGGCCAAATAAAGTGCTTGTGCTTTCGCCTAGATAGAAGAATATATCTTGGATTTGGGACTTTAGTCTTTGCAACTTTACAGATCTTCTTCATACACCAAGAGCTTGTAACACTCCAAAGAGAAAGGAAAAATTTAAATCGCATCATATGACCCTTTAAATCAACATTAGCTCAACAGGAAACACTCAAATAACACTCAACATCTAACCAATCACAAGCTGTAGTAAGATACTGTGCAGATCATAAATAAGCTATGTCAAGATATGATACAGTCCATTATACTGTAAATGAAGTAGATTTAATATGGTGTTCATTGTGTGTTATAAATAATCATACTCTTAAACTTATAACCACAAATACGTAAGTATTATTATGTATTATAATTGTTGTTATTATTATTCATACCCTTATAATACCCTTATAATATATTATAAATATGGGCTTCATAAAAAAGTGTTTATTTTTAATTTTTAACCACAAATAAAAAAGGATTAACTATGTATGCCAGGACAGTACATCCTGAGATTGCTAGAAATACAGCATTCACATTGATAGATGCTCATACAGTCAGTTATCACATGCTGATGGCTGGTACGTCCTGAGATTGCTAGAAATACAGCATTCACATCGATAGATGCTCATACAGTCAGTAATCACATGCTGATGGCTGGTTATACAGATTAGCCATATAGTCAATAATCACACTCTATTCATATAGTCCGCATTCACACTGATAGCTGTCATACACAAAGTAATCACACGCTGAATGTGCGCTCCATACAGAGGTAATCATGCAAATACAGCCACATTCCCCACACAAAACACACACGCATATACAGTATATGAAAAATGTTGAAGAAGAAAAAAAAAGAATTATGTGTTAAAAGCTGAATCGCTAAGTTACCTCCCCATCAGATGACAATGCGTCCACAACGCACATGAGCCATCAACGAGAGCGCGCCAGAATTCAAATAAACAATATTCTGTGTATCTTTGACTTTTTTTTAGTGGATGGTACCATTCTGTTTGTGACACTGTATGCTACAAAAACATGCTATTTTTTACTACCAAAGACGCAGTTTTTAAGCGTTAAGTTTATTCCATAACGGATACAAACCATACTGTCCCCGACAAAATGAGACTTAAACAAAGGATTACTATCCATATTAAAACGTTATTGCTTCATTGGACAAAAAGTGCTCTTTGGGATGTCATTCAGTGGACCCTTACCTTTCTAAATATACAGGGATTTACATCTGTGGGATGTGTTTATGAATCGTTATTTCGATGAATCTGGTATCGTACTGCGTTTTGATTATGCATGTTTTGATGTGTAACTGCTTACACAATTTTATCAAATACATTCCTTATAAGCTTTCCATTGAAAACAGTGATCTGTTGTCGATGCTTGAGGCTTAGACCTTTATAATGATATATAGTTTGTAAAGATTAATTGATGGCATCCAGGTGCGGGTTAACAGGTTAAGGAATGATTCACATCTTGGAAGACCCCTCAGGATGAGAAATTAGTAGTTTGCCCACCTGGCCAAAAGAGGATAATGGAGCATATCGCGAAGCATGTACTCAGAAGAGTACTAGCCCACGAGAAGGACCCACAGGTCCTGAGGTTGCAGCGTTATACTCAGGACCTGATGCTGGGAAACTTCCTCGGAAGCCCAGGTTGCGTGTCCAAGCCGAAGATAAGGGCCATCACCAGCCTGGAACCAGAACCGATGAGTGAACCATCACTCTAATCGGTCAACAGCAGGAGGTCCTGACTTAGCAGGTGAGTCAAACCAACCATGGCTCCCTCGCATGACTCAGGTCTCCTGATATAGGCTGGATGCAAAGTCCGAAGCCTGGACCCTTGTGGAAGGATGGATTTAAAGTCAGCTGATCATGACATTTCTTATATAAACAAAAATAAATCACTCATAGGGAGAAATTTCCCGTCAGGTCCTTTCCATGTTATCACTGTGACAGCATGCATTCACAGCATGCATTCAGCTCCTGCGGGAGCTAAACACACTCCGCCCAACCACTAGATTACCTCGGAAATCAAACGCGAACTAAAACCACTGCCGCGAATGCATCACTATTCCCGCGAGAGGCGAAGGCACTCATGCAAATGCCATCTACAAACTCAGGTAATGGTGGAGGTCAGGGCTGGTACAGTGTGACATATATGTAACACTTGTTACGAAATAACTGGTCTGTGCGATGGATAAATTTACCACTGTAGCACGCATGCAATACAGTTTTGCATGTTCATAACACATCCGTTTATGTGTGTAAGATTGATTATACTTCGTAGTTAGGGGTGTGCTATATGACGCTTTTTGATCGTGGACTGTCTCCACAATCTTCTTTTGTAGAGATATTGTAGTAGCCTATCGTGCTACAGCGCACATTCTATCAGTTACAGTTCTGGCACTTCCGTCTCAATATACTGTACAACACCACATACTGTGCATTCACATCATCAGTGTTAATTCTGCAGTAGAGTTTAAACTCACAGGACACTGCATTTATGCGCATCATCACAAAAGTACATTATCTGTCTTTAAAGTCTTACCGGTTTTAAACATTTAATTACACCGCCTGTTCTGACGTGCGCTTTTTCTGAGTGCATACACATGAAGCAGCGTGCACACACAGAGCCTGTCAAACAGAGCTGATTACTAGACTAAGTTGTCTTTCCGCGTCTAATACTGTCAAAAACACACAAGGTTTCATATAAACACAGTTTTGTTGACTATGTCTAAATGAAAGTAAACAGTTGAGAGAGAACGGATGCGTGCAGCTCTTAACCCATACAGAAGTCACATAGATCGAAATATATTTAAAATAAATAAAATTTTTATATATTGAAATATCTTAAATTTAAAAACAATAAAAAGAAAATATATATTTTTGTAATATATTTAAAATATAATTTACATATATTTTAATAGAAACATATTTCGAAAATATTTGATTTTGGCCGCTTTTTAATATTTTCCACATATATTAAACATGTAAATATAATTTTTATTGGAATATTTACATATATTTATTTCCCCATATGTAAATCATTTAGATATCAGGACTATGTAAATATATTCTTTGCAATATATGTCTATGTATTAATTTCTAATATTTGTTAAGGCCATCTTACATTTCAGTACATGTAAATATATATATATATATATATATATATATATAATAGATAATATATATATATATATATATATATGAATTTAAACATTCAAATACTGAACCGAAAATTGGAGACTGAAAAATGTACAAATCCCCAGACAATGCAACTTAAAAAAACTGTGACAGTATTAAAATTCACTTGCAAAAATGAGCAGTATATTCAGATGACATAACACTGCTATAGAAAAATAAGAATTTTTATTGACATTGACAAAAGAACAGAATGCACATAAACTGCCCACAGTTAAAAACATAAATCAAACCAGCAACTTTACTGAAATTGCTATTATGAATACTAAAGGATGATGCTAAAACCTGAAAAGTAATTCTTGAAGAGAATTTTTTTTTAATTAATTAAAGTCTGTGTTAAAAAAAAAAAAAAATTTTTTTTTAGAGTTGTCTAATAGAGAGGGTGAAAGAAGAACATCCAAACCCTGCACTGATTTCTTCAAGATTTTATGGATTTTATAAATGATGTTTTTTCTAAAGTAAAGGCAGTGGCAAAATTAACATGACAATTAACGTTGATTTTTTTTTTCTTGCAAATGCAAATTGTATCAAATTGGTGTTTTTGGAGTGTGTGTGTGGTTTAATTTGTAGAACAAAAGGAGTGTCCTGTTAATTTGCCACTGTCTTTACGAAAAAAACACCATTATATAAAGCCATAACAAATCTTGAAGGAAAGCAGGGCAGGGTTTGGTCTACATTTTGAGTCTTCTTCCTTCTGGACCACCTCTCTAACCGACAACTCTTAAACTCGTTAGACAGGTCTCCTTTCTTCAGTTGAAAACTCAGTTCCGCCAACTTGGAATTGATGGCCTGTCCAGGTGTCCAGCAGTGCCATTTCATGGACGTTTCATGACAGCATTTGCAAACAAAACAAAACAAGAAAGAAGATAAAAAAACATTTTGATTAGTCAGTTGTTACTTTGCCATGATTCTGGTCAAATGTTTGTACCCTAACCCTTAAGGTCCTGCTGCACACTATATTAATACAGATATTTTCACACATTAAAAAATAAAATACGGACCTTCACGTTGTGTCAATCACATTTACACAATGCCTCCGAAACTTGTGTCCGTCATAAAAAAAATATTGGATCTTAACCACTGAAAGAAGACTAGGGACATAAGCCGCGTTCCACACCGCGGGAACTTTACCCAGGAACTAGGTACTCAAGGACTGGTACTCGGTGTTGTTTCCACCGCAGGAACCAGGATCTAAATAAAGTTTCCCTCCGGGTTGGTTAGACCAAAATGCCCATCAGAAAGAAAGTCCCTGCTCACGAGGTAGTAGTTTTTTCAAAGGTCCGGAACTTTGTTCGGGGTGCGGGCGGAGGGGACTTTGAGCCGCTAAAAGAGCATGCTGATTGGTTGAGTTCATGCAGCATTGTGATTTCAACCACCATTTATTCGGATAATTTTCAAAATATTACTGTTATTGTATCATGAAATGTAGTTTTAAAAGTATTTCAGGTGAGAATGTAGTTGTTTAAAAACTCAAATCTGTGGTTTTATTTATAAAGACAGCGCCTTTTTAAAAATGTGTTTCACCGATTTCGGAGACGGTCAGCTCCACGCGATCAGCGGGAGCTCAGTGCTCATGTATCCGCCGAGAGCAGTCTCAACTCGGCTAGTCCTTCTGATGTGTGCCGCTGGCTCTGATGTCTCTTTAGTGGTTAAACTTAAAATATAATCAATTTTGTGTAAATCTAACAGGCAATCTTTGGTCTTCATTCAATTGTGCGACTGACTGCTGTGACAGTTGACGTACAACGCTGCTGATGTGTTTTCTTTGTTATTGGGCGCACCAGAAAACACGTCAGCAGCGTTGTACGTCAACAGTCACAGCAGTCGCGTTCACATTCAGACCCGGTAGTAGAGAAGACAATCCTGACCTGAAAGTCATCATTTTTGTTATTTTTGGACCAAAATGTATTTTCGATGCTTCAACAAATTCTAACTGACCCTCTGATGTCACATGGACTACTTTGATGATGTTTTTATTACCTTTCTGGACGTGAACAGTATACCGTACATACATTTTTAATGGAGGAACTGAAAGCTCTCGGACTAAATCTAAAATATCTTAAACTGTGTTCTGAAGATGAACGGAGGTCTTACAGGTTTAGAACGACATGAGGGTGAGTCATTAATGACATAATTTTCATTTTTGGCTGAACTAACCCTTTAAAATTAAAATAAAAAGGAAATTGATATTATATTTCATTTCATTGTATTGTAGGCTGTATATATACACATTTCCCTGAACTAAGTACATTTCTGCGGCTATTATTATGTTTAAATGAAAACGAAAGGAGGCAGTGGTATTTGATATCATAGCCTATTTCGTCTTATTGTAAATATACAGTGAGGAAAATTGCCAGTAGCCAAGGCGAGCTGACTGATGTTAAAGTACGCTGTTGTTTGCAGAATTACCGGACTTGCGTCGTTTCATCCGCGGGAGATCACACTCCCGAGTCGAACTCGCAAGGTCCGAACTACCGAGGATGCAAGTCCAAAATGTGCATACTTTGTATTGAGAAACACACGCAGGTTTACGTCACCAGACTATTTGCCTAATCTTCACGGTACTTTAGGCCGTGGTGAAAACGCAGAAAGCAACAGGTCTGCGGGGGAAAATAGTTCCTGGGGAAAAAAGTTCCTGGTACAATTGTTCCGGGTCATTTCGGTGGAAACGTGGCAATAGATTTGACTTTATGGATATACAGCAAATGTGGGGGAAATTATGATTCACACTGGTGCACTTCTGAATAGATGTATTATAGCAAACCGGGTTTAATGAATCTCACACCTAACATACAGCATTATGGTCCATTTCACACTGCCACCAATTTTGTTTTGTTTTGTCAGTGCGTTCACCCTGTTGAAGTATGGCAAGTGTGAAAAGTTCATTTGCAAAAACTGATAAATGACATTTTAAAAAAAAAAAAAAAAGTGCATTAATTCTCCACGTATAGCGCGATCTGAACCCTAAATATTAGGGATGCACCGATCATGATTTTTCATGGCCGATTCCGATACCGATTTCCGTTTTTTTTTTTTTTCTTTAAGCAACAAACAAGAAAGAAGGAAAATATACATTAAACAAGATGTTTATTTGGTATTTAATAGGCCAAACTGGATTTTGGCTATTGAAAACAATAACCGTAACCATCTGAAATTAACGGCAGTGACTGCACAGTAAGTAGCCTACATTCAATACAATCATAGATGGTACAGACATCAGCATTTAGCTTTTGTTTTGAATTGGTTTGAAACTACATAGAACTGGCCTTAAATTAAAAGATTAACTGTAACCATGTGAAATTAAAGGCAATAAATGCATAGTTCTTCAATCCAAACCAACACAATCAACACACATTCAAGATGTTTCTTAATCAGCATTCAGTATTTGTTTAGTTTTTAAATTGGGTTTTAAATAAAAAAGGTATTTACCAGTGAGACTAAATAAAAGTATGCTATATAAATAAATTATTCCAAAATGTTCAAATCATGTTGGTGCGAATAAAACAAAGATGCAAAGTGTTTCATTCGTCCAATTAAATTTAAAAAAAAATAGGGTAATGATTCACATCTGTATTTTTTTTTACTTGAGCCAATGAAAAATAAATAACTATTGGCTTAAGTTAGATAGACGTGAATCATTACCCTAAAAAATTTTAATTGGATGAATGAAACACTTTTTTTTTCAGTGTGCTACAGCAGGTGAATTTTAAATCAAATTAAGTTAATGTAATTTTAAGGTAAAATAAAAATAATCATCTTATACAGAACTGACGTTTATTCTGGCTTTTCAAACGTTTATGCAAGTTCTACTTTACAATAAAAAAAAAAAAACGCATTTCAGTTTTGTCACAGTTTAGTCCGTTTCATTTCTCATCCCAACACGTTAGAAGTTGAGCTGAACATCCCTTCACTGTCTGCGCTTGTGCAGGTCGCGGACAGGTACAGTACACTCGTGCAAAAAAGGGGCTCTTATTTGTGCGCCAGTACACCAGCGGCTGTTCACTTCCTGCTATCTGTGCCTCAGACATGTAGCTCTGCACTTCCAGTGCTGAACGGCTGCCCGTGTCCTGCGTACAGATTTCCAAATACTTCCACACAAATGACATGATAGCGAATGATTACAATGCAGTCTGTGCACGCGGGCGTACTTCTGGAAAAAAACCGGCCGCAGACATCCCCAACCAGCAAAAAAGTCATTTCAGGGGAGGTATCCCGAAGCCAACCCCCCCCCCCCCCCCCCAAAAAAAGGGGGGAAAAGGAGGACAAGGATATGACATTTTCACCACAGAACATGACTTTACTTAAAAAATATAAAAGCATAAACTATATTATTTCTATAAGCTATAGGCCTGTGCAATTATTCGTTAATTATGTTTAAATATGTAGATTACTTTTACTATTTATATAAGCTGCTTTATACTATTTATGTAAACTGCTTTTATTTATTTTCCATTGCACCCTCCCTCTGCCATTGTGCTCCTGTTTCTAGATAGACATAACTGATTAATTTGGTTCGGGAGAAGAGAGATAAAAGCCCGCCCCCACTGACAATTGATTGGTTGATTTGCCGAAACAGGCCAATCAGGATGCTCTCTGTCTTACGTGCGCTTCGCACACACGCACACTAGCACATACACTCAAGGTCTCTCGCTCCGTCTCCCTCTCTGCCGTGCGCGCGCTACACGATTTGAAACACAGTCTCTTCTTTGCGCGCTCTTGCTCGCTCGCTCTAGATTCCGGGAGATTCTAACTAATTTGCGGGCATCAGGGAGCCGCTATCAATATGCGGGAGACTCCCGGGACTTCCGGGAGACTTGGGATGTCTGCGGCCGATTGCCGATCGCGTATTTTAAGCAAAAACCGGCCAGTTCCGATTTATGGCCGGTCAACCGGTGCATCCCTAGTAAATATGTTTGGTCAAAAAATCCGGTATTGTCCACTATCAAGGCATAATATTATTCAATATAATTCAAATATTAACGATGGTTGTTATTAGGGATGTCAAATTTTGATTATTTCCATGACCGATCGTCGTTTAAATTAACGATCAATTAATCGATTAATCGTTAATCTGCTGCAAAATGCGTTTGTTGCAGGCACGCAGTCACTGATATGACAGGATGTGCAAAAGCCACACGCGCACACAAAACGCTTTCTCGCTTGAATTAAAGGGGTTTTAGTCTGAATAAAATGCTAGTAGCAGGGTTATAAAATAAATAGATGTGATTATGATGATTTCATAAAATGAAGAGAGCGCACCATACTTTTGAGGTCATTTTACTTTGTTGACCGTTTCCTATCCTGCACGGAGACCGCTGAACGCGCCTCTTTAAATGGTTTTGTGGCGCTCGTTGTTGTATTTTAAAACACAATTGCAATGTTTTCAACTGACATTACGGCATTTAAAATAAAATTATCCCAAATGTAACTGTGGCGCGCGTGTGACTGCGCTGCACATTAAGTGAACTGCTTACATCGGCGCTGCTGCAGCAAAACACTGTTGCTCACATTAATTTGATCCTGCTGGATTCTGTCCTAGAAAATGTCAGATTTTTAAAAATTTAAAATCCGGTATACAGTGCATCAGATCGTGACAGTGCGTGCGTGCGTGCGTGCAGACGAGAACGAGCGAGCGAGAGTGGCTAAATTTATTTGGAGGTTATTGCTCATGTCTCATTAGGCATAAATCAAAATGTTTCCATATTCGCAATGCATTTGAATGTTAAACTATTATTTATAATGTAAACTAGGCTTGTATTTTACATGCATTCGCATGTAGACGGAAAAGATCCTCTTCACATGAGCAAAAACGTCCTTGGAATAACAGCAGAGTGAACCGGTATACTGCGGTCTATTTAAACTGACCAGTGTAACCTTTTAAATCTTTAGTGGACTATTTTATTTTGATAATGAACAGACTGCGATGTAAGTTTGAATCGCTAGAATATATGTGTGGGTCAGGCTCCGGCGCGATCGAAACAACTGAGACACAAAAAATAAAAATAAAAAAACTTTTTCCGCAAAAGTGTTTACTTTCATTTGTGCACACTCACAATAAAAAACAGAAGATTTGTGTGCTCTTGTAAAATAAAGCAAACAAACAGAATGCGTTGTCATCCTTTTTTTTCTTTTTGTGAACCTTGTGGGAGCGCAGCCACACTTCTGTTTTAAATCCGTTATCTTAATTATTGAAGTCAGATATATTTCGCATATTTAAAAAAAAAAAAAATGAAAACAAATTGTTATTTTTATTTTGGGCCTATTATTTATATAGGCTATACATTTACCTTAAAGCATCCCATTTTTGTCCCAGGGCTTGAGAACCTGTGCACTAGTGAGGTCCATGCAGAAACTTGTGAACGATGCTCGGCGTCACCTTTAGTGACATCACTGAATGCGCGTGGGAAAACGTATTGTGTCGGTGACAGCGCCTATTAATCGCTGTTTTGAATCCAGCAATTATTTATTTACAAATTATAAGCTCTGATTATGACAAGTGTGGTATAAAAGTTTTGTTTATTAGAGGAATAATAGGAAATGTTAGATCGCGACCATGCCTCTGGATGCGCTCGAGCCCATAGCCTTCATTTACACGGCTTTGTTCTGGTTTGCCCGTTAGTCACGAATTTCCACAAATTCAATAACATATAGGCATTGTTTCTTTTCCTAAATCTTCACAGTCTAATTTCGCAGGTTTATTTTATTATCTTTCAGTTTTAATAACTGTTTTCGCATCTCTTACTGTGGTAAACATGGGAAGGGAAATTAAAGATTTCATGAATTAAGAATTCGTTCGATTTATTAATTTGTTACCTTATTTCACTTAAACCATGGGTTATTTAGGGAACAAAATTAATGAAACATGGTCAGTTGCCACAAATTAATGAGTCGTAGGAACGAATTAACAAGTTGTAGGAATGAATAGACTACCTGTCCTGTGTCCCGCAGCCCTGCAAAGCGCACGATATGAAACCGTTATCTGATGAAATGATTAGTTACTACATTTCTATTGCTTTTTATGTTGAAGAACTTTTATGTTGTTTCTATTTTAATGTACTTTAAAGTTTAAATCACATTAAAAGCTTAATTTGTACATTGTGAATGAATGATGATGCTTTTATATACCGTGACCGTCACTCAAAGCCGCTCGCAAGTGTTTTGCGCATGAGCCGCACGCAGCTCAACATAAAATCGGTTAACCGACCATCGACAGCCTTAATCGATTGCATCTCTTATCGACAATTAATTGATCATCGATTAATCGTTGACATCCCTAGTTGTTATAAATGTAATGTGAGGCTTTTACATTCACAATGCTCATTTTGACCTTGGTGGTGAAGTGTGCAGAAAATTCTGCTGGACTGAAATTTAGTCTTTGGTGAACAGTTTTCAAGAGTGCAAATAAGATTTTAAGTTTAAAGCACCTTTCAGGCTTGTATGAGGTTTCCACAAGCAACAAAGTCTACTTGAACAAACACTTAACTATATTTAAAGTTTAGAAAATCGTACTTATAATTCCCACCTTCACCATCGATCTGGCACGGCAGATGACCATTACAGACAAAGTTTCACTTTGAAGTGAGGCACAGTCACAGTACTCGGTTCTGTCTTACCAGTATTAATTTTCATTTCAATGCACTTTCTTATTATCATCTGTGTCTCATTTTGAATTATGTTGTACCTCTCTGGTTGTAGTGTCCTCAGTGCAGCAGTTAAAAAGGATGGCCTTGTAAGACATACAGGACTCAAAAAAATATCTGATATTTATTTGACATATTTTTAATATCTGATAAAACTTCTGAATGCTTGAGGTTTTTCTTTACTAGTCAGATGGTTCATAGTGCCTGGAGAAGTTCTTCAACAAGAGGTCTGCTCCAACTCTGCTGCACGGTCATCAGCATGGAAGAATATAGGAAAATAAACAATGTGTCACAGAGCCAACAATACGTAGTATACAATGTCAGATTTATTAGAAATAAACTACAGCAGGGGGTGAAATGCAGAAAAGAGAAAGAATAATGTACAGAACATACAAAAAAATCTTAAGAAAAGAGAATTTACGTTTTTAGGTTTTAAAGATGCTTGATGATATAGGTGAAATATATTGTATACATACATATATATATATATATGGGTATATATCGTTTAGATTTGTAATGTTTTTTAATGGAGTCTCTTATGTTCATCAAGGTTGTATTTAGTTGATCAAAAATACACAAAAATAGTAATATTGTGAAATATTATTGCAATTTCTAATATTGGTTTCCTTTCTTATTACACTTTTAAATTTCATTTTTATTAATTTACTTCTGTGACGCAGCACTGTATTTTCAGCATCATTACTCAGAACATCATTCTAATATGCTGCATTATTATCAGTGTTGATAATATTATCAACTGTTGTGATGCTTAATATTTGAACCTGTGTTCCATGAATAAAATAAAAAGTTAAAAACAACAGAATTTATTCAAAATAGAAATTTTGACAATATTCTAACAGTATCACTTTTTATCCATTTAACACCTTAATCCTTGCTGAATAAAAGTATTCTAAAAGTTTCTTTAAAAAAAAGAAATGTACTGACCAAACAGTAGTGTATATTTAACACACACACACACACACACACACACACACACACACACACACACAAATATATTTTGAATAAATACTGTTATTTATACTTTTTATTTATCAAAGAATCCTTAAATAATATCACAGGTCCCGAAAAATATTAAGCAGCACAACTGTTTCCAACACTGATAATAAATCAGCATAAATTTAATGATTTCTGAAGGATCATAATGATGCTGACAATTTAGCATGGCTGCTTTATAGGAATCAATTATATTTTAAAGTATATTAAAATATAAAACTGTTATGTTAAATTGCAATGATAGGCTATTTCACAAAATTACATTTTTTTCTTTATTTTATCACATTTTTAATTATCTGTTCACATCTTATTTTTTATTATCTGTGTGTTGTTGTCTCTGTGTTCTGGAAGCTTGTGACACTAAAACAAATTCCTTGTATGTGCAAACACACTTGACAATAAAGCTCTTTCTGACTCTGATTTGCGTGTGTGTAATAGCTATACAGTAGGCCTAATACAGTACAAATGGAAATGCTTATTTTTCAATTAAAGATAACATAGAATTAATGGACTGCTTTGGGTGCTTGACACTTCATTGGTTGTTTTGTTGTTTAAGAATGATATTCAAGGTTAAGAGTACGCTGTAAGTTATTTAAATATAAATTGTTTCATCTAGGTATTTAACAACATTACCTACATTAAAGAAAGACGACTTTCCTTATTGAGTATGTCTTCCCTCAGGTAAAATGCACGTTTTCTTGCATGGCTGGATGTTGGAATCACGTTGTTTGCATTCTCCCAGACTGATTAGCTGTTAGCTGAAGTCGAAACGTGGACGCTAAAAAACCTAACTCGGTTAGCGCGAGTTGAGCTCGCTGTGAAGCAGGAGCAGAGGATTCCGCTTGGTCTTAAAGCCTCCCTCGAACAGCTATGCTCACAAATCAAACACTTGTCAAAAAAAGAAAAATAGATGCTCAGCTTAGAGTTTGGTATTCGTATGGCCTCATACGGCATATGCCTTAAATACGGGACAAACTGCGTTCCATACAGCTTTCATAATGCTTCATTGACGCCTTAAATATGGGACGATTCCATATTATACAGAACGGTTGGCAACCCTAACAGTGCATACTTTTAGGTTAAATTAATTAGCTTTTCTTAATTCATCCATTAACAAATTGCCAACAAAACATTTACAAAGCTATAAAAAAACTAATCTACACATAATATGTGATTTAAAACTTTCATAAATAAGAGCTCAAATCTATAGCTAGCTTACCTCTTATAGTTAGCCTCTGTTAGCTCACGGTTGTGATGCTAACGGACTTATTCCCATTACACTGAACCATTTCTGTAAAGTAAATATTCAACAGAAGCGTGTCAATTACATGTAAGAAAGTGTCAGAAAAAGTTCTATGTATTATTTGTGTAATTTAAGGGACTAAACTTACCTGAAAGCAGTAAAAACAACAGTGAAAGACGGAGAGATTTGCTACTTGTCAGCTGAGTTGCCCCGTTTCCATGGTAACTCCCTCCACTCCAGTTTAAATGCGCGTCGAATGTTCAACGCGCGCGCCCATCAAACACATTACACAGCTTTTACATAGTACATAAAATTATAAACTTGTCCTGACACTTGATAACATATTGTTGAAGTTGATAGTAGGCCTAAATAGAATTAGAATATAGGATCTATATGATATAATATAATATAATATAATATAATATAAATAGCTTTAAAAATGGTAAACATAGTGTAGAAACAAAAATGCATTGCTGCACTGCAAAAACACATTGATTAAAAGTTATTTGAGGCATGAATATAATGTAACACACACACGCAACATATGTATTTTTAAAATATATTTTCAAAATAGATTTCAATATATTTAACAGTGCTTCACATATATGTGAATACATTACCTTTCCGTATGGGAAAGCAACAGAACTAAACATGCTGCCAACTGTCATAAAGGGATTGTTCACTCAAAAATTACATTTCTGTCATTATTTACACACTCACATGTTGCCCAAACATGTATTAATTTCTCCCTTGTGCTGAACACACACACAAAAAAAAGATATTTTGAAGAATGTGTCATTATTTACACACTCACATGTTGCCCAAACTTGACAGCTGGGGGGGGGGGGGGGGGGGATACTATGAAAGTAACTGGTGGACCAGCAACTGCTTGGTTACCTACATTCTTCAAAATAACTTTTATGTTCAATAGAAGAAAGAAACTAATTCAGGTTTAAAACAACTTCAGAGTGAGTAAATAATGGTACAAAAATAAAACACTATTACAGAATTGACAGACAGATGACAGCTTTTTCATTTTTGGGTGAACTATTCTTTTAATGTTAATAAAAACAAACTTTAAATATATATATATATATATATATATATATATTCTCACTGCACTTGATTGATGAACTTTAATATAGTTGCTTTCAGTACCTGAAAAATATTTTTATCTTCACCCACTTTTGCCTAAATTTCTACCTTTCTTTTTTTATTATATATTTTGTTGAGGTGTGTTTCTACACTCTTCTACTTTTAGCAAACTAAGTAAAAACTTTGTCTAAAACAATTTTTTGTGATGGTTTATATTTTTTGTGCTCTGTATGGAACATCAGTGTCTAAGTTATGAACTCCATTACTTGTGTTTGTTTTCAGACATGATAATAGACATTGTATACTTGTGCTACAACTGTTTGGCCTGTGCTACAAAACTTTTAACCTTTGTAGCACCAGTGCAATGTGCAAAAAAAGTTAACGTACAGCCCTGTGTGTGCAAAAAAAGTTAACGTACAGCCCTGTGATGCATCACGATGAGCACAAGCCGCCTCCTCATGAGACGAGGGTGTTCAATTCATGCTTATCCTTCAGTGCTTGCTCTTCATCACACACACACAACAAGCGAGCCGTGTGAAACTGCAGGTATCAGAGCAAAGCCTCTGGCGAGAGAACATGCACTCCTAGTCATGTTAAGCTTAACGCGAACATAAACAATTGGTCAGTTAAGACGAAAAAGAGGATGACGTGTTTTTATACTGTGATCGCACACGGTAATGACATCATAAGCTGTCGCTGGCCAGTGTTATTGTCGTTTTCAGATATATGCTTCAGACACCAGTCATGCTGAAGGCGTTCCCCATAGCGACCCCTAGAGGACGCACACCTACTTTAGATTCTCTCTTAACAAAACAAACAAAAGTAAAAATTTGTTTTGCTAAACAGATAATATATGAGCGTGGGGATAAAGTGGGGGAATATTTAGCATACCTAACAAAGAAAAAAATTCAGACTCTCAATCTATCCTGTATATTGTGGATAGTAGCGGTAAACTTTTTAGACAGCTATTAATACAATTAAAGAATTTATATAAATAATTATACAATTAATACAATTGAGAATTTATATAAATCAGAATTAGAAGGGGACACAACACAGTCCACAGAATTTCTCACTTTATCAGAGGATCAGACCTCCTTCCTCAATGACCCTATATTTAAAAAGGGAGCTCTAGAAGCTATAAAGAGTTAACCAACTGGGAATGCACCTGGCCCAGATGGGTTTAAGCCCTATTCACACGGGATTAGTATAACCTGGTGACCTCCAGTTATTTGTAATAATTGCAGAGGTTGTATGTGATCTTAATCCATTGCGAATCTGACATTTCTTTAAGTTGTAAAGTAAAAATTCCTCCGCTAATGACCTACCATATTTCGCCGAACACCGAGGTCCAGTGATAATATTAGTCCCCGGCGAATCGGCATCTCTGTGATTTGGCAGGTCGTATATAATTTTTCAAGGTTTTTGGTTTCTGTGCACATTTTTATCCATCTTTCGAGAAGAATGGAGCTGCATTGTGTTTGAGTGTTTGATAGCATTTTGGGTGCTGTCATATCGCTGTACCATACAATTTGCAGAAGGAGAAAGCTGAAAAGGTTTTGAGGTTAATGTGTTACAAATAAATCAAGCATAAAGCTTGAGATATTATTTTAACCTGGTGAAATGTAAATGACACAGCGCAAGAAACTATTAATTTCTTTTTTAAAAATCCATCTGGACCATAGAACGGGACTCTCGAAGCCTTGACATCTGGGTATCCGGGAGATAAATCAGTAAATTCGAGTGAAATCACAGGCTTTGCTTATCCCGTGTGAATGCACCACACGAAATTCAGATGTGGGGGGTAATTTCAAAATCACACAAGGTCCCTAGATAATACTAATCCCGTGCGAATAGGGCTTTATAAGTGAATTTTACAAAATGTAGTCATTTATTAGTTGACCCCTTATTAAATATGCTGAATGGCTCATTTGTAAAAGGCCATTTGCCACAGTCCCTGAGAGAGGCAAATATATTCTTAATTTTGAAAAAAGGTAAGCAAGCAGAGGACTGCTCGTCATATCGACCTATTTTGCTGCTAAATGTTTATCTGAAGATTCTTTCCAAAATCCTAGCAACACAGTTCGAAGGCCTTCTCCCTGCTCTAGTAAAGGATGACCAAACAGGCTTTATTGTAGGATGCAGCTCTGTCAATAACATGCGTTGCCTGTTGAATGTGATACAGTTTTCTAAACAGCAGTCAATAGATGGCCTTGTGATCTCTCTAGATACGGAGAAGGCAGTCGATTGAACTGTTGGCAGAAGCTATAAGAACAAATAATAAAATTTGTGGGTTAACGGTAGCAAACGATCAACATAAGTTTGCCCTATATGCCGATGATATTTTGATATTCATGATGAATCCTGATACCTCTACACAAGCTCTTTTAGGCACGATTGACAAATTCAGCACATTTTAAGGATATAGAATTAATTATAATATGTCAATGGCAATGCCTATAGGTGGCTTAAAACAAACACCCCAAACATTACCATTCTTTCCTATTTAGATGGGCCCCTGAGGGTTTAATATACTTTGGCATTAATGTTAACCCCTCCTTTTAACAGATGTATAAAGTAAACTTTCTTCCACTTTTTGAACGTATTCAGATGGACTGTTCCATCAGAAAGGTGGAATGTTCGTCCTATTTCTTGGCTGGGGCAGATCTCCGTTCTGAAGATGAATATTCTTACAAGATTACTTTACCCCATTCAAATGATTCCAATAAATTTTACACATAAAGCCATTAGGAAATTAAATGGTTGGCTTAGTTCCTTTATATGGGCTAAAAAAAGCAAGTATTAAAGTTTGGAAGTCTCGAACTTCCAGATATTTGGAGATATCAATTAAGTATTCACTTATGTTACATCTCTGATTGGGTACATAGAGGGTCCAGAACAGTGTGGTTTGATATTGAAAGTTCACTTACTTCCTTTATTAAATTAGCTTTTTCTTAAAAAGTTTAAATCTGAAAGTTGCTTGTGGTAACCCCATCACAATTTGTGCTATCAAGCAATGTCAGGTTATCAGACGTTTGGAGAGCCAACCCCAACTCACCTCAACTTTACTCCTATTTGTGATAACTATGACTATCTGCCGGGGACCGTAGACTCAAATTTTCAAGTTTGGGCACGTAAAGGTCTGACCACTTTGCATGATTTATCTTATGGGGACATTTTAATGTCAGTTGACCAATTGGTCATCAAGTATAGTATTCTACAACTGGATTTTTTTTCCCGTTATTTACAATTAAGAGATTTGTAAAAAAGGACACTACTTTGCTCACAAACCAGGACATTTTGGCTGTGAAGAGAACGCTTTTTTTCACAAATGAACAGTTCTACAAGTTCTTTTTACAAGGTCCTCAAGGATTGTGGCTCTTCAAATACGGAATCCCTGAAAAGGACATGGGAAAGGACACTTGATTTACAAATCACAGACGATCATTGGGAGGAAGCACGGAAGAATGCAGGGACCCTAAGCATATGTAATAAAGTAAAAGCAATGCAGTTTACAATTTTGCACAGAGCTCATATTTCTCCTTCCCTGAGGCACAAGTTTAAAGAGGGCTGCTTGATAATGTGCCCGAAATGTAAAACAGAGGAGATCTTATTCACTGTTTCTGGTTTTGTAGGGAGATTCAGAAGTTCTGGGTTATGGTTGAACAAGAACTTAATTTCATTTTGTGTATTAATATTGGCTGTGGTCCAAAAAACAAATGTTGCTTGTAATATATGATGATACACAAATGTTACCGGCCTCAGACCTAGGGGATATCTGGGCCAGCAGCAAATGATACACAAGTGTTATGCACTGTGGATCAGTGAATAAACTGTGAAAAACATGAGAGGACAAAAGTTACATCTTTCTACAGCGGCAGTCAGAGCCCGCCAACCAGGGGGAAGTAAATCTCTCGCGTCTTTCACGAGTGCCTGATGCGCCATCTATTGGCATGGCGGTGTAATGCCACAAAGATATGCCATTTTACCTTAATTAGAAAAGTTTTTATTTTGTAAAAATAAAAAAGACAGGTACACACAAATACACATATATTGGGGGGATCACTGTTTTCAGTAAACTCATAAAGGCATTTTCTCAACCCATTACACTCTCCCCTGCTTTTAGAGATGTCTCCGCACATCTGCAATTAACTAGTTAGGTAATTACAGTTGTCACAAAAAGTGAACTATAAGGTTGTTGCTCATGGTACATATGTACATGTACTGTGCTCTCACAGATCTAAGATGGCGGCTCCCGTCTGCTAGATTAAAAACAACTCCAGTTGAAAATACCTACTTTTTTTTTTTTTTTTTTCCCCTCCTCTCATTTCGTTTTTTTATTATTATTATTATTTTTTTCTTCTCATTCCAAAACCGGATTTTAATATTATCAAACCTGGATCATCTCGAAGAATATATCGACGCGCACTACAGCACATTCTGCAGCACCATGAACAAGGACAAACCAGATCAAAACAAAAAAAGTAAAGGTAACCCGACTCCAAACTCCAAGAGGCCTCGTCCCGATTCACCTTTTAGCCCAAGCACAACACCATCCACATCACCAAAACCACCGTGCTGCACTGAGGTAAGCGACATCTTGCTCTCAATCGAAAATAAACTTACCGGACTTGATACCAGGATTGCGCTAATAGAAGTCATACACAAGGAATTTCAGGAATTGCGGCACAGCTTAGAATTCAGCCAAGAACAGATAGACACTCTCACTAAAGAAAATAACTTCTTAAAGGACTCCGTCCATGCACTGACCATTCAACTCACTTCCGTTGTCGCCGAAAATAAAACCATGAAAGAAAACATGTTGGACTTACAATCGCGCAGTATTAGGGACAATTTAGTTTTCACAGGCATCCCGGAACAAACTCCAGACGACCCCGAAAAATCAGTCAAGGACTTCATGATAAAACAACTCAAATTACCAGCGGAAACAGTACAGGACATCACCTTTTACCGTGTTCACCGTATCAGATCCAAAAACAACAACAACCGACCACGAGCAATCATCGCAAAATTCGAACACTATAAACATAAAGAACTGGTTCAGAGACAAGGCAAACAACTCAAAGGCACAAACTATGGACTCAATGAACAATATCCTAGGGACATTCTCGAACGCCGGAAACAACTCTTCCCAATCCGAAAACAGAAAATAAATGAAGGAAGAAAAGCAGTCATTACAGTGGACAAATTATACATAGATGGACAACTATATCGCGATAAGGACATTACCCCCTGGCTTTTCTGAACACTTCACTTCCATTCCTAAGTTAATAACTGCCATAATCATAAATTGACTAAACACTCATTTTCTGAACTAAACACAAATTTTTTTTTTTTTTTCTCTCTCCTCCCCTCCTTTAATCTATTAGATGGTTCCTCTTTTTCACCTAGGTCTCGTGTCCCCCGTTCCTATGTTCCATCATATGTTTGTATCTAATGGTTTTTGTTTTGTTGTTGCTGTTCTGCTGTGTATATTCTGTCAATTGTGTTTATGTATTTTTGTTAGTCTACCAACAACATTGCATCACTATGCACACACACATAAACACTTCTACACCCACTTAAATACATGCACTCACATGTATACATATATATTACTAACAGGCCCATACATTAATATACATTTATTTCTATTTTTCTCTAAAACATGTCATCTATCACTTTTGTAACCTGGAATGTTCGTGGATTTGGTTCTCAGACAAAGAAGGTCAAAGTTTTTAATCATTTAAATAAACTACAAGCCGACATATGTCTC
Organism: Cyprinus carpio; assembly: GCF_018340385.1. Taxonomy (NCBI): domain Eukaryota; kingdom Metazoa; phylum Chordata; class Actinopteri; order Cypriniformes; family Cyprinidae; genus Cyprinus; species Cyprinus carpio. The sequence continues at coordinate 10,153,325 of NC_056595.1, read as the reverse complement.
CTGCAAGAAACACATCTATCCGAATCAGATTATAACAAAAATTAAATTATCAAATTACAGTCATTTATTCTCAGCTCACTACAACTCAAAACAAAGAGGAGTATGAATTCTAATAAATAAAAAAATCTCTTTTGTTCATAATACCACCATTACAGACCCTGAAGGACGTTTCATTATCATAAACATCTCCATTAATAATAGCCCAGTCACAATTGGCAGCTTGTATGGCCCAAACACAGATGACCCATCCTTTTTCCAGACCTTTTTCTCCTCAATTTCAAATTTTTCTAATTGTCCAGTCATAATTGCAGGTGATTTCAATACAGTTCTAGATCCAACAATAGATAGATGTAATAGTTTAGGCAATAAACGCATTTGGAAATCTGCAGAAACCATAAAACAGTTCATGAGTGATTTTGGTCTTGGCGATAGTTGGCGTCTACAGCATCCTAACAGTAAGGAATACACATTTTTCTCACCGGTACACCACTCATATTCCCGCATTGACTTCTTTCTTACCAGTAATTCTATTATATCAAATATTTTTAAATCAAAGATCCATCCAAATAGCCATTAGTGATCATGCTCCGGTAACATTACAATGGAACACAACTAGTCAACATAAACCCACTACCAGATGGCGATTTAACACATCTCTTCTGAAAGACCATGATTTTGACAGTTATCTCAAAAGAGAATGGGCATGCTTTCTGGAGTTGAATGACTCCCCAGAAACATCTCCATCTCTTCTGTGGGAAACAGGGAAAGCAGTATTAAGAGGAAAAATAATTTCATTCTCAGTTTACAAAAAAAGAAAAGAAAAAGATCAACAAGCAGAATTGGAACAAAAGATCAAATTACTAGAAGACATTAACATAAATAACCCAACAGAAGAAACACAGAATTCATTAAGGAAATATAAACTCAAATTGAACGAATTAATCAATAAACATACACAATTCCTAATTCATAGGCTAAGACAAGAAAACTTCCATCATAGTAACAAATCTGGTAAATATTTGGCAAATCAAATCAAACAAAATAAAGAAAAAGCTACAATACCAGTGATTATAGACACAGCAGGGAAATCCACCAACTCACCAGAAGAAATAAATCAGAACTTTGAAAATATTTTACAGTAAATTATATTCCTCTGAAAAAGACCCAGATCAGAAAGACATTGATTCATTTCTCAATAATATCAACCTACCACAACTCAGTAAACATCAAATAAATACTCTTGAATCTCCCTTATCAGAACATGAACTTTTTTAATGCCCTCAAACTTATGGCAAACAATAAAGCACCAGGCCCCGATGGATTCCCTGCTGAATTCTACAAACATTTTTGGTCCATTTTATCGCCACTTTTCATCCGTATGATTACTGAATCAAAACAAAAATCAAAACTCCCAGATAATATGAACACAGCCACTATTTCACTCCTTCTTAAACCAAAATAAAGACCCAACATCACCGTCAAGTTATCGTCCGATTTCCCTAATCCATGTAGACATCAAAATCATCGCCAAAGCACTAGCACATAGAATAGAAAAAGTCACACCATCTATAATCCATCCAGATCAAACCGGTTTCATCAAAGGTAGACTTTCGTCCAATAACACACGCAGACTTTTTAACCTAATGCATTATTCATCAACTCAAAAAACCAAAACCATCATAGTTACTCTCGATGCAGAAAAAGCTTTTGATAGGGTCAATTGGAAATTCCTGTTTTCCACATTAGAGAGGTTTGGTTTTGGGGAGTCATTCATTAATTGGATCAAAATTCTGTATACATCACCTTCAGCCACTGTCATCACCAATGGACTAACATCACATATCTTCACACTACAACGGGGGACTAGACAAGGATGCCCACTCTCCCCTTCATTATTTACCATTTTCATTGAGCCATTAGCAGCAGCCATCCGACAAAACAGCTACATTGAAGGAATTCAAACACTAAACATGCACCACAAAATTAGTCTTTACGCTGATGATATATTACTATATTTACAAGACCCCCCATCATCATTACAAGAAACAATTAAACTCATTGATTCATTCTCAAATATCTCTGAATACTCCATCAACTGGAGTAAATCGGCCATACTTGCATTACATTCCAACAGCATGGATGTGACATCCCAAACACCACCTATTCCTTTGTGCACCAACTATATCACATACTTAGGCATTAATGTTTCCCCCAGGCTGTCTGAGCTTTTTGGACTTAACTTTTCTCCATTACTTAAAACAATAAATGATGACCTTCATCGCTGATGAATTTACCACTATCCATTATGGGCAGAATATCAGTAATTAAAATGACTATACTCCCTAAATTAAACTATTTATTTACAATGATTCCAGCATTACCCACCCTCACCTGGTTTAAATCGCTAGATTCAATCATCACTAAATTCTACTGGAAGAAAAATAAGACCCCAAGAATTAAATTATCTACACTACAGAAACCAAAAACACAAGGAGGACTTGAAGCTCCACATTTATACCACTACTTTTTGGCCAATCAGCTCCAAAATATATATAAATGGATTCATCCTAACCCATCAGAAAGCACATGGCTAGATGTGGAACAGTCAGTTTGTAAGGACATTAACATTTCAGATTTACCCTTCTATAATCAGACAATCAAAAAGCATAACTGTTTTAAAACACCAACAATAGCCGCAGCTCTGACAGCCTGGTGGAAATTTCATCAAATCACAAACACACCTCTTGCACCATCTAAATACACCCCGATTTGGAATAACCCAGATTTCATAGTTAACAAGAAGCCACTCAACTTGCGCACATGGGTAGATAAGGGCATCACACAACTTCAACACATCCTCCTTAATAATAACTTGGCACCATTTTCCCACTTGGTCCAGAGAATACGGCATTGGGAGTAATTGTTTTTTGGAATACTTACAAATCAAATCATCTATTCAATCAAAAATTGACACTCAGACAATTAATCTAGACCTTCCCCCTCCAATCTCAGAGCTAATTAATATAACCTCCCCAAAAAAAAACTACTCTCCAAAATATATAAAATAATATCCAAATCAGACAATACATTAAGCTTACCCAGTGCTAAATGGGAATCGGACTTATCCATTACTCCCAATGCCGCTTTCTGGACACAAATCTGTAAAAATATCACCTTCATGACAAAAAACGCCAACTTACAACTTATACAGTATAAAGTACTTCATAGATCTCACCTTACTGGGCAGAAATTATTTAAAATGGGTTTTACTGCAGAAACATGCTCACATTGCACACAAAACACTCCAGACACCTATTTACACGCTATTTGGGATTGCACCTCAGTTAAAAAATTCTGGGGAAAATGTTACTAACTCACTATCCAAATTTATGGGATGTCACATCCCGCTGTCCCCCTCCCTTTGTATATTAGGTGACATATCCATAATCAATCTAAACAGTACAAACAGTCAATTACTCCTAGTAGCTCTAACTATCGCCAAGAAAACTATCCTCATGAACTGGAAATCAAGGAACACCATACACATTACAACTTGGAAAAATTTATTAATAGAGTACATATCCATGGAAAACTTGTCTACCTCCACTCAAAATAGTATACTAGAACTACACAATTGTTGGTTATCTCTCCTTATCTCCTAACAGTCATGAATCCACTGACCTTCTTTGTCTGGAGCCATCTTCAATTATACACCATCAATATTCACACATGATTGGGGGGAGCAAGGTCAGGAAGAGGTAACAACACCAACTATTGAATATATATATATATATATATATATATATATATATATATATATATATATATATATATATATATATAACACCAACTATTAAATATATATATATATATATCCAATATATAAAAAATACAATTTCTCTCTCTCGCTGTCTCTCTCTCTCTCTCTCTCTCTCTCGCTCTCGCTCTCTCTCTCTTGCTGCTTCTGGACCCGGGCTGGCTGTAGCATACTGGTCCCTACCATGTATGGTTTTGATTAGCTGTGGGTGGGTGTGATGTGGGGCCGGGGCCCTTGGGCTTTCGCCCTCCATCTTGTACTTTTTAACCTGGGATCTCTCGTCTCTCCGGCTGGATCAGCACTTGCCTCGCTGTTTTAATACATCACATGTTAGATGAAGTACACACACAGTCATTTGGACCATAAAACAAGCCAAAAAAAAAAAAAACACATAGGGTAAGTGTGGTGTGGGCGTGGCAGCTTGGGCTTTGTACTGGGCTGCTCCATGTTGCACGCCATACTTTTTTAAAATGCATTACACACTAGTTGACAAACATATCATGAGTATAACAATGAAAGCAGCCATATTTATAAAAAACAAAAAAAACACATAGGGTAAGTGTGGTGTGGGCGTGGCAGCTTGGGCTTTGTACTGGGCTGCTCCATGTCACACGCCATTCTTTTTTTAAATGCATTACACACTAGTTGACAAACATATCATGAGTATAACAATGAAACAGCCATATTTATACAATGAAAACAGCCATATTTAAAAAAAAAAAAAAAAAAAAAACACACAAGACAGGGTAAGTGTGGCATGTCTGGGACGGCTGGGAATGAGTTAGGATTAGGTGACCCTGGGCCCCGAAGCACCTCACCTTGATAACCCCTTTGCAACTTGACGCTGGTGGGGGTCTATCATATGCCATGGCCATGAGGGATGTCAGAGGCAGCTTTAATAGTTGTATCAATATTATTTATTATTATTATTATTATTATTATTATTATTATTATTGCAACTACTACTATTATCATTACTTTCAATGGCTGTGTCAATATTATTATTATTATTATTATTATTATTATTATTTCTACTACTACTACTACTATTTTATTTTGTCCTTTTCCTGATCCTTTAACCTCCCCCTCATTCTGGAAGAAATATTTGTTAATATATGTTTATCATTACTACGACTGCTAATACTATTATTACCATTTGTCTTTTCTTATTAATTGGATTTATCATCATTATTATTATTATTATTATTATTATCATTATTATTTTTAGTACTATTGCTATTGTTATGTGCGTATATATGTATGTGTATTTATAATTTATAATTTTTTTTTTGGGTTTTTTTTTTTTTTTCCTCTCTGGTTAAGTCTGTTGTACTTCCCTACAGCCCCCTTTATTCATATATTTCTACTCCCTCATCCAGTTACACTAACACACACGCACACATACACACACACACACAAATCGTACTGATATGTATGTTATGTCGGTCTCTGATTTTATCTAGTCTGTAGGGCAAAACGCCCCCAGGGGGTGTGGCTTAATTACTGTAGTTACTCTGTTCTGAACATCAAATCCTTTGTTTTTCCATCAAATGTATTGTAAGGTGGTTGAATAAAAATATTTGGACTTCATATTTGAAAATGACTGCAAGTTAGCATCAATTTTAAGCCAAGACTGCCTGTACTCTGATTTTGCTGTAAATGTATATAGCATATTGCTTATCAGGCTGGGGGCATTTTACCCCACCCATGGGGGCATTTTACTCCACCTGTGGGGCAAAACGCCCCCTTGGTGCTAATTAAATTTTTGTTGAAAAAAAAAATTCATACTTGTTTTATAATTTATGTCATTGTCACTAAAACTATTCTGGACACATTTAACTTTTGTTTCTCACATGACTAAATTTTCATGCAATTCCGTGTTGCGCTATCATAATTCAGCGCGTGCATACGATTGTCGGCGTCGTCTGAAAACGTACAGTAGGAAAGTCTGTATCCAAACTGCAGTAGGCATCCATGATGGAAACAAAAAGCTAATATAATATAATATAATATAATATAATATAATATAATATAATATAATATAATATAATATACATTTTAGTTTTAATTGGCTGTTAAATACTCTGTGAGTTATGAATAAAAATTTAACAACAATAATAATAATGTTACAATTGTTAGTTACCTCTGATCACCAGAGCATCTGGTACAACCAACGTTCTGCTCCAGAGACTCAGTGTTAGCCAACGATAGAGGAGGGTAATCAATAGTTCCCTGACCTGCACTAAAAGACCAAAAGCCAAAGTCTGCCAAAACTCGGCATTTAATTGACCAGTTATTCAGATCTGAGATATTTCCAACATCACTGCATTCTCATATATTACTGACAGACGAAGACTTAGAAGATACATGCTTTCATTTCAAAGAGTAGTCCAAGTGTAGCAGAACATAGCAGATTACTAGCGCCATCTAGTGGAAGATGTAAATGAAGACCCAAGCGTCTATATTTCTAACATTACCGCATGAACCCATAGAGTGATTGATATAATAAAGCTAGTGTAATGAATGGTGTTGTGCAACTCCACATCAAGCGGACAAAACAAATTATACTCTTTATTACCCAATTGTTTTGCTCTATGTTATTCTGTTTTTGGTAAAATAATGTTTTAGTATGAAACTAAGTGTAAAAATACATTTTAAGCACAAATTGTTTAATTAAAATAATAAGCTAATGCAAACATCCCTACATATGTTTAGTGGTTATGGGTACAAACCCCTAACCCTAAGTTTTAAACTTCAGTACCTTGTGCTGCACCATTTCTGCTGTTCCTTGAATATTATTGCTTATTGAATAGATGTGTGCTATTGTTTTTAAGATCAGACCATGTCTCTAAAAAAATCTAATATACATACACTGAAGGAATGACCCAATATTGTACCACCTGGATTATCAGAATGGATATCGGTACATTTGAAAGAATGACTTCACCCAAATATGAAAATTTACTGAACATTCCTCAACATCAGGCAGTCCTACCTGATTGTTGATGAGTTTGTTTGTACATGAGTTAGTTTGTACATCGTAACAGATTTGGAGAAATGTAGCATTGCATCACTTGCTCTCCAGTGGATCTTCTGCAGTGAATGGGTGCCGTCAGAATGAGAGTCCATCTTATAAAAAAACATCACAATAATCCACAAGTAATCCACATAACACCAGTTATCAATTATCATCATATCAAGTGAAAATATCTGTGTTTGTGATAACATTTTTAACTTTAACCATTGCTGAAATACAAGTCCTCTATCCATTGCTTTGTCTGGTGAAGGACTGACAGGTCCATACATACAGTCTGAGGTGCATAAAAAAGATTGTCACAGCTAAAATGACAATACATGAATGACAGCCATCTGAAGTCATCTCTCAATCAATTTTTGGCCTGCCACATCCTCTCTTTTCCCTCTTATCTCATCAGAGGAATTGTAATTTGTGGTCTTGTGTGCAATTTTGACAGGTGACCTTGTTTGTCTGTTTTCTATTCTGGGTGACAGTTGTCAGATATAATCAGAGTGATAGAGAAAGCTTGTTATTTCACAGAAGGATGAACAACTTCAAATGTACAATAAGTCCCAAAAGGACTAATGTCCTTTATGACTTATTAATGTTGCAGTTTCTCTTTTTCATGCAATGCAAATATATGGGAACTGTGGCTGTAAAGCTTCAAAAAGGTACGAGGAATGTTTTTCAGTGAGAAATGTCTTGAATCTGTTCATCGCACGAAGCTATATCATATAGTTTCAGAAGATATTATGATACTTAAGTATTGCACAGATGTGGTATGTGACACGTATTTTCATTTTGGAGCTTGACAGCTCCAGTCCCCATCTGGTTGTTTTATAAGGAACAGAGAAGGTTAGACATTGTATGTAATCTCTTATTTTGTTTCTCTGAAAAAGAAATTAAGAAAGAAAAAAAAAGGGAATGACATGGAGGCCAGTAGATGATGACAACATTTTAATTTCTGGGATGAATTGTCCCCCTGCTAACTGCCTGTCGTGCTGTTACCACCACATATATTACTTGATACGGAGCCCCTAAAGGGACATGGTGGTGGAAAAAAATCTAAGTGAGTGAAAAAATTCAGGGTGGGAGGAAAAAAACAATTTCAGTTCTTTCGCAAAACTTTTGCATTCCCTGAAGAAACTTTGTGTTCCCTCGCAAAACCAGTTGAGTTCGGACAAACACTTCCTGTTACTTTATAGATTGTGGTGCTTCATACAGCTCCATACGTTTACAATAGAGCGGTTCGTAGAGTTTTGTTTTGAACTGGGACGAAATAGTCAGTGCATGCTTATCAAGGCACGGTTTTGGGACATTCTAAAACGTTTAATGTACTGTAAACCACTGGATGACTAAATTCAGTACATGCCTCATTAATAAAGCATACAGACAAGCAGGATAGCCCAGAATATGAACGTAGCCCGGTAAATTGAATTGCACTTTAAGCGTGGCTATCCCTCATAGAAAGAAAACGCTTAATTAATGGACTAAGACAGTAGTATAAAAAGGCTGAGTTCGGTATACACTTTATGAATAAATCGTACATGAAAGCAGGTAAGCCCAGAAGAACAGAAATGTTTTCCTCCCATAAAGAAAAAGCGGCTTAATGAAGATGGTAAAAAAAAAGACCATAGAACTTATTAAAAATACATTCTGTGTACATGCAAGCAGATGAGCCCATATGAGCTGAATGAATAAGCGTTTTCTTCCCCATAGAAAACCGCGCTTAACGTGGCTTAATATAAAAAGACAGTGATATAAAAAGCCTAAATTTTATATTTTATTAAAGATATACTACAGGCAATCAATACAGTAATCCATTAAGCCAGTGGTTCTCAAACATGTTACAATGATGAACCCCTAGTGCATTTAGCCTAATATTCTTCTGAGTTCCCCCAATTAGACCGCAGTCACACCTTTTCCATGAAGGGACAATATTTGCCCCCTTAAATTGATTTACAGGTGAATTTTTACTGTTATATATAGAGGCAAAGTTTTTCTAGCCTTATTAATTTTATTTCATGTTTTATGTCATATTCTTGAAATTTCATTAAGTGTATTATTAATATAATAAATAAAGCAATAAATGATGGCAAAACTTATTTTAATTCAAAACTAAAATCGCCAGTAGGTGGCGGCAATTCACTATCTAATGAGCAAGGCAAAGCATTCATTCATTCATTCATTCATTCATTTATTCATTCAGGAATGAAGCAAATGGTTGTAGTTATGATTGGGTTATGACTGACTCTCCGAATCATTCAAAGCTGTAGATTCATTCACTTACAAATCACTGCTGTTGCTTGGAGACGCACACCAGTTCTGTTGCGGATTTCGTTGGAACTATTATTTCCTTGTTAAATATAACAAACAATATTGGCAATATTGTGTTTATAATGTAGGCTACATTTAAAATGTAAAATGTGCACTTAATATTGCCTTTATTGTTGAACTGTTATATAAAATCAATGTCACATTTGCAGTCTTTTGGATATTCAGGGAAAATTGCATTCTCGTATGTTTCAGAGCGAAATAATAACATAACAGTGCTCGCTTTATAAAATTTCTAATAACCTCTTATATGATTGAATCTTCAAACTGCTCGATATGCCCTACTGTAAATGATGGAGTATTTTATGTTTTTAGTGATTTCATGTCGGAACCTCATGCACACATATTCATTGCAGACGGCCCGTTCATTATTAAAATATATCATAGAATCACCAATACAGATAAAATGTTACACAGTCAATTTAAATAATCTGTATTATAGTCTGTGCCGTACAGCGTGAGCCTCGGTCTACTCCAGTGTGGCACATTTTTGTTTTCCCGTTGCTATTGGAACGTACAAAATCCAGTTAATTTAATAAATAATGCTTTAGCTTCATATACATTGAGAATATGGAGACGTTTGGATTTGTGAGAGTGGTACTTCAGCCTACACTTTCAATTTCGCTTTAAATTAGGTTTTGGCTTGTTTATAGCTATTCTGGGCTTGTCTGCTTTCCTGTGCATAATAAGCTACATTTTATTAATAAACTGTGTACCATATTTTGGTTTTAGCCTATAAATAACCCAAATTAGTCTTTGTCCATTAGCCTCCCTTAAGCATTTTCTATATTTATAACGGTTTTAAATTGGGGAGAAACGTTGCATTATGGCTATCTGCTTTACTGATAGTAATGCTATTAATAAGGTCATTAATATTACAATTGTTATTAGTATTAATAGTATTTCTTAGGCCTTATATCACATTGGGCCTCCAGTGTCACTGTTATAGTACATTAAGCCACATTATGCATTTTAGAATGTCCCAAAACTGTGCCTTAATCTATAAACAAAGCTGACTGTATTTGAACTTGAGTGCAAAGTTTCTAGAGGGGGTGCAAAAGTTTTGTGAGATAATGCAAAATAAATAAATATAATTAACTTTAAATAAATTAACTTTTTTACACCTAATTTTTTTTTTTTTTCTGATATTTTTTTTCTTTTGGGGTTAAATTTTATTGTCTCTTTGAAATTGACTTTTATTTTTCCCTTATTCAAGGTAGCTATATTAAACACACAGTAAAAGAACTTATTCAAAGGCTTTGGTCTCCATGTATCAGACACAAGCAGTCTGGAATCCAATTAGATGTGGAGCTCTGCACTGGAGAGTTTATATGTGTTCATTAGAGTCAGTCAAGGGAATGCTTCAGGTCTACAGCACTTGCCTGCAGAATAGATTATCCTGTTAATGCACTTGAGTCGTTTTTTTCAAATGCAGAAATTATATAAGAGAGAATGCATTGTAGGGTGTAATTTCAGTTAATGTCTTTTGTATATTATAATATAGTATGGATAAAATATTTAAATGGTAACACAGAATAGTCTTGGGGTTTTTATTTATTTATTTATTCTATGTTTTTGGAAGAAGTCTCTTATGATTACCAAGACTGCATTTATTTGATTAAAAATACAGTGAAACCAATATGTTGTTTTTAGAAATAATATTGTAAAAATATTTTTACACTTTAAAATAATTGTTTTCTATTTGAATATAATTTAATATCTAATTTATCTCTGTGATGGCAAAGCAAATTTTTTAGCAGCCATGACTCAAGTCTTCAGTGTCACAGGATCCCTCAAAAATCATTCTAATTTGACAGTATGCTCAATACTTTAAGAAACAAAAAAAAAAAAAAAAAAAAAGTACTTGTAAGTTCCTTTAACTCCAAAACACAACAATACAATATGTCATTTGAATTATGGGGAAAACACTGGTGAAAATCGATATGGAAAATTCCTTCATATTATATATAAATATAAAGTACATTGGATCCTCTTTTTACAGACTTTTTAGGGTGAAGAAACATTTAATCTTATCAGTGTTGAAGACATTTGTTCTGCCTATAATATTTTTGGGGAAATCTTGAAAAATTTTTTATTATTATTATTTTTTTTAGTACATTCAAAAGGACAGCATTATATTATATTATATTATATTATATTATATTATATTATATTATATTATATTATATTACAAATAAATATAAATAAATAATAATGCAGCTTTTAACAGCAAAACAAGTTGAGTGAAAAGTTGCATTGAGGAGATAAAAATAAATAATAAATAATTATATTTGGACATGAACTAAACATGATCATGTTGTCCAAAAGGATTTGGACATGATCCAATAAGAATGTTGTGCTTCAGAAGAAATAAAATCAGACAATCTATAATAAGGAGTTCACATAATCGATGGCACAAATTTGCTTATTTGATCAAACAGTGCAAAATATGAATACGTCCTTAGTTACATCATGTTTCTTTGTTTTACATTTTTCCAGATCCTTAAATGACCTTTTGACTCCACTGTCCACTACTGAACATGAAACATCAAAAAAGTTCGACATTAGTGCAGTTGATAATTTTTTTTTTTGGTGTTTGGATCCTGGCATGAGAAAATACAAGCCTTACTCAAAACCCATTACACTTTGCTAGAAATTATTATACAGAGACATAATTTGGTGTGGTTAAATGAAACTGGCAAGGCAGGCGTGAGTGGGCCATCTGAATAGGGGTTAGGGATCTCCCTGTGGGTAGAAAAGCTAATCTGGACATGCAGCATCCCATTTCCTTCAGGACTGTGTGCAGTCAGCCGCCTCAAAAGAGACAACAGCTGCCAAAAGCATAAATGGATAATATTAGCATGCAAACGTTATTCAATTGGACACAAATTACTTTTCACAATTACTATGATTCATATGGCACAGAGCCCAACATAAACCATTCCAATGACCAATAAACAACAAACACAATCATTCCTTCAGGAACAATTTGCTGATAAATGAAAATGATGTTCTGTATTCATGTTCATGTTATTTCAAACACATGGTCATTTTTTTCAAATACAACACTTTGATGCCAATGAATGCAAAATAAGTGTAATTAATCGTAATGAGTAATTGTAAAAATTACTCACTCACACATCAATTTTGCCTGAAAAATTGCCATGTAAATGATCATTTATAGTCATTATTGTGTAAAATGATAAAAGCAATGAATAGACATTGCAAAAATGCAACTTTATAAAGAAATATTTTGACACAGCATTGCATAAACAATGATAATTGTATTATTATTATTTTTTTGTTTCATGAAATGGTAAAAAAATTAAAAAATGATTTGTTGGTATTATTATTATAGTTAATATGACTTTAATTAGGTGGTGGCAAGTCACTGTTTTAATGATTGAGTCATTCAGTGATTCATTCATCCGATTCATTCAAACTGTCATGAGTCTGGGCCATGCGTTTCTCCCTCTCACCACCAGAGGTAGCCATCTCCCGTCCACCCGGACTCCATTCCCCAAACTCCACACCCGTCACTTATTACACCCTTAGTTGTTCCTCATTATCATGGACTACTTATACACCACACTCCCAACACTCTGCCTGGCTGAATTGTAATTGTAATTGTAGTTTACTAATTACTTACATAATAATAATAATAATAATAATAATAATAATAATAATAATAAATGTATAGCCTGAATGTGCTGTAAGTCGCTCTGGATAAAAACGTCTGCTAAATGCATAAACGAAATGTAGTTTGTTGTATGTAGGATGATGCAAGCATGTTGGTTGCCAAATTAGTATCCCTCACCTGATCCTGTTTTGATCCTCATCGGTCGGCGATGGAGAAGACCTGCCTCATGGTCGTCTTCTGGGGAGGCCTGTCTGAGCCCTTCAAGTCCCTGATGACATACTTGGCCCCAGAAGAGTTGCTGGAGGACTACATTAACCTGGCTCTGCATTTGAGCAGCTTAGCCTTCAGGGTGGAGTTAGCTGCGGAGCCCGCTCACAGTTCTCCTGAAGTGGCAATCCAAGGGGAGTCATCTGCCACACCCAGTACCTCACACCCGTTCCCGGAGCATCCCGGGCTGATACACAGCGTTCAGGAACCCTCGCTGACGTCTGTGCGAGCGGCGTGGTCTGCTCGCAAATCTTCTGAGGCGGTGGTGCCAGCTGATGTTCCCTCCAAGGCGGCAGAGCACGCTTCAGTCCTTCCCGAAGCAGCGGGGCCCACTAGTACTCTCTCTTTTGTAGATTACCTGGGGCGAGTGTCAGTTTATCTTCGGGGTTTCATCCCCAAAGCAATGGACAAAGTGAGAGAGCAAACCAGGATTTGGAGAGAGTGTTGCGACGTTTGGTTTCCAAGTATCCTTCCTCTTGAATTCAACAACCCTCGATGGTGGAGTACGCCCACCTTTGGGGTTTGTCACAATTCGTTACCAGTGTCATCCACGGGCCTTTCTCCATTTGAATTTAGTAGTTTAGGTTACCAGCCACCAATTTTTCCCAATATGGAATCCGAAGTCGCGGTCCCCTCCGCTCACGCCTTCATCCAGAGGTGCCGTCACACCTGGAGAAGAGCCCGTGAGACTCTGCTCCAGGTAGGGGCGCGCACCAAGGCCAAGGCCGATCGCCGCCGGACAAAGCCTCCCGTATACGTCGTTGGTCAAAAAGTGTGGCTTTCTACTAAGAACATTCCGCTCCGATCCGTATCTAACAAGTTGGCTCCTAAATTTATTGGCCCGTTCACTGTCACCAAAATCATTAGTCCAGTGGCAGTCCGCCTCAAACTCCCTCCTGCGTACAGGAGAATTCATCCCGCCTTCCATGTGTCAAAAATAAAACCTGTGTTTCATTCACATATTAACCCGCCGGTCCTGGTTCCTCCCCCGCCGCGTCTCATAGATGGGGAACCCACTTATTCGGGTTAACCGTATTCTGGATTCGAGAAGGAGGGGACGCGGATTCCAATGCTTGTGGACTGGGAGGGTTACTGTTCCGGAGGAAAGAGGTTGGGTTCCTGCTAGGGACATTCTGGATCACTCCCTGATCGATGATTACAATCGACAGGTAAGTCCGCTGAGGAACGCCAGGAGGGGTTCCTAGGGGAAGGGGTACTGTCACGGTTCATGGATTCGCTGTCTCTCTCTCGGCTTGTTTAGTGTGTGTCTGTGGGCGTGGTCTCTGATCACGCCTGATTAACAGCACCACCTGCTTCTCGTTGTATGTGTGTGTATTTAAGTGCAAGTAACTGTTGTCTCATGTTGTCAGATCGTTGTGGTTCTTCCATGTGTTCCGTTCTGTTCCCCTGGCTGTGTTTGGATTGTGGATTCACCCTTGTTTCTTCGTCGTATCGTCCTGATACTCAGCACCGGAATCACGAGCACCTACACTGGGATTTACACAGCACCGGATCACCGAGGATCTTCACTTGGTTGTCCACCGTGAGGGTCCCTGCATCGACACCCACCATCAGAGCTTGAGATCGTCAACCCTCCCCTCCTGTGTTTGGACGCCATTGTTGTCTTGTCTGACCTTCTGCATATCTGTCAATAAATCGCTTTGCATTGCATCCTGCCTAAGTGTCCCCGTGATACTTTCACCATATTTGAAAAATAATAGAAGGAATCAGCAATAGCATTTAATATGTGCTCAAGTAAAAGTACCAAAATCAAATCCAAACTATAATACATTTTGGTTGTACATTTATACATTTGATAATACATTTTATAGTCCCCTTGTTACACATCACATTTAGTAATAATGGTAAATTATGAATAATTACATGCAACTAATCTTAAACCAAACCCTGATTGTAACCATAACCCTAACCCTAGTCCAGTGCAGTACGTGTTGTTAATTAATATTACACGGTACCTAAATGTATAATTACACTGTAACAATGAAAAAATAATGCAGTGGGGTTTATATAAAAATCCCTCTCTTCCTGTCATTATAGGCCCAATGACTTCAAGACTTGAGCAGAAAAAAAAGCACACCTAACTACAGTACTCCCCTCCCACACAGCATTCCCCCATCAGAAAACAAGACGAAGCAATAGACATTGAGGAGAAGCAGACGATTAATGAAGATTTTAATGCTGTCATTTAGAATATGCCAAGTTCATTGTTCATCCTCAGTCTCCAACAATAAAAGCTTAAAATGAAGCGTGCTTACTCTGGGCTAAGGCATTCGTTCCGAGTAATTGGTGCTGTATTTTGGGAGTGCTTTGAACCAGCTGACCTGAACACTCAGCCCTTGTTAGAGAGGCTAGCGGAAGGGAAGTGAGCAATGCACCTTAAGCTGTGAGAATGAGCTTACATCACGTCTAAACTTTGCTGAATTCTAAAGGACTCTGATGGGAAACATTTAGCATTTTTATTAAAGGAAAGTGAAGATAATGTGGAATTATTCTGCTTCGAATGGTGAACTGGATGGGCGAGGTATTTATTTTATCGAAAGAACGAAGAGAAAAGAAAATTTGCCTTACAATCATGTTGTTGAGTTTGGTTCACAGCTTTGGGCACTTTTTTACGCCACAGGTTCTTTTTTTTTATAAAGCTTTTTTGGTTGGTTTATATGAAGGTCCACATTAAAACTTTTAATCTATCTATCAATCTATCTCATCTATCTATCTATCTATGGGATAAATAATTGCTATCTTGATGTTTACATCCATTCTTATCCATCAACATAGAAGTACGCAACATAGACCTACGCCTACAAAAATCGAAGGGTAAAATCATTTTTTATTCATGTACCACTAGGTGACAGCACCATACAAACATTTTCCTTCATCAGTACTGTAGAAGAATTTGCTATGGTTGGCATCCCAAAAACCTTGTTGCTGTACTTATTGTCTCTGTCGTTCATGATTCATGTCAACCATAACGTTAACTTTATAGCGGAATCACTGTTCTGTATATAAATAAACAAACACATTATCATTATTTGCCATTCAAAAGGTAATTTTTTTCTTCCCTGAAGGAACATTGTTGTTGTGGACTTATTAACAGTAGATTAGTATATGCTACTGTTATTACTTTGGGTAATTTCAAGCAAAATACATAGTAGTCGAAATATCTTTGTGGGTCTTAACAACACGAGCGTATACAGGAACAAAACTAATGCGTGTTGCTTGTTTATATCATTGATCCGCTCAGCGCAGGGTCTTCTCCGTGTCCCCTGTTTCAGCAGATGATTGTGTGTTTTTTGGAAACGAGTCCCAGAACAGCACTCGATCGCCAAATTGGCCCCACCGTCGTCCTTTCGGAAATATGGCCACATGCTTTTTACGAACATCCCTTTGTGAGGAAAAGGATTTCATGGTACGACTCAGATAGTGCCACTCGGTCAGGCGGTTTGCCAACAGAAGCTCTCATTTCTTCCCATCATGGAAAACGAGGACAGTGCAGCGCGTAACTGGAGGCTGGAGCGGGCGCCATGACAACGCCCTCAACAACTAACGTTAAAGCGACGAAGGACGTCCGTTTAAATATCGGTACTGCTCAGTGGTTGGGAAAGAGTCGGTTCGCTGTTGGATAATTTTAGTGTTGGAGATAAGCAGCACGGGGTGTGGAGACCGGCGCTCGATCAGACCGCTGCTCTCGGGATAGAAAACGAGAGAGGTGTTTGTCCCCCCCTCACAGGAATCCTTGGCACATAAGAAACGACCCGATTCATAGAAGCAGATTGAGAATTAGAGGCTTGGCCACTGTTTTAGTCTATGGCTATGTTGCTAACTGGCTGGTGTTCCTAATGGAATAATAGCATCTGAAAGTGGTCCTGACTGTGAAGCATCTCGAAGCGTCTGGATACAATGTTTCTCTTGTTGGGTGTCGATCGGCAGCGGTCGCTCGCGCTACAGCGTAACACCGCAGCGCGAGAGCGCGAGCGCGATGAGTCAAAGTTAACCGATTCCAAGAGACTCCACTCCTTCAGTGACTGACTGAAGAAAGAAACTGCATTCAAGGTTTGTTGACAGGTTTTTTTTTCCTTCAACCGTCTTGTGTAAAGGCGTCTGTATCTTCTTCAGTCATCGTTCACGTTTCTAGTTGGCGGGAGTGTAAATGTAAAAACCCTAACTCCTGTGTCTGAGCCACAGTTTTTACAATCTAGCGTTAGGTCGTGGAGAAAAACATCGGAAATGTCCTGGAAAAAAAAAGAACTCAGGAATTTTCTTTATTTGTGATTTCTTGTAGTATCGCTATTCTGAATCCACGACTTTTAGTAACAGTTCAATGTCATTAAACATGTCTACAGCCAATAATTTGTTAACTTCTTAATCACGAAAACGCCTGAAAAAGTCACACACGTTGCTAAATATATGTTTTTTTCTTTTCTTTTTACAAAGAATGAAAATCCGTTTCATGATATGTCACTGTCAAGTCTAATTGAAAAGACAAGTTATAACACATACAGAACTGATTGTATCATGTCTTGCTCTCATCTTGTGTTCTGAAACGGCGCAGCTCAGGAGGATCATGAAGTAGGTTTCAGATTTTCTTGGCACTGATCTGACCACTTGAAATAACATGATAGAATTCAGCTGCTGACCCCAGAGCAGTCTGAAAAGATTTCTGGAGTAATAATGTGATTTACTATAGCATTAACAACCCATAACTTATTGATCAAGCCGGGAACTTTTCAGATGTTTTGGCTAACTGTGTGTTTATCCTGATAAAAGGCACGAGACTTTAAAGATTTTAGGTTAAATACATGAAGTTGCTTATTTCTTTCACGCTACGTTTTCTTCTTTTTTTTCCCATCTCTATCTCTAGCTAGTTTTACTTGCCCCAGGTTTCCCTTTAAAAGAGCAGCCTTGCAAATAATATTACATTAAATAAACAAATTGTGTCCAACAAACTACATTTACATTTAGTCATTTAGCAGACGCTATTATCCAAAGCGACTTACAAATGAGAAATGAGACAAACTACCGAATAAAAAATGCTGTTTAGCATTTATATCATAGTTTTTCATCTGGTTCAGATTAGTAATTTATTAACTATTTCAAATTGCTATTCTTTTTTTCATAACACCATATGGGTGTTATTTTACAAAAAGGAAATACCTTACAAATGTTACTGGTTTGGCGCTATTTGCCACCTCTGTCTGGCAAAGTTCTGCTGTAATCTGATCATTCATGAATCACACTCACTGATGCAGAGTGTAAGTGAGAAAGCCACCCCTGTGTGATAAACCATAGCTCAAACTCACGATCAGGCTGCTGACATTTTATTAAACATTTTTTAATTAATTTTTCATGCACCCTCTTAATGAATTAAGACAACATGTTGGCGGTCCGACTGAAAAAGCGCGTCTGGCTGCATATAGTACATTGTGGAAAACAAGGCGAACATGTGTTGGGAATTCCACTGAAGCATTTGTTTCGATTGTCTCTAGACAATACATTAATTTGCATAAAGAACTTTCTTACATTGGGATTTGTGTTTATTCTCTGGGAGTCATTTCAAAATATCCAGATTCGAAAGCTTTTAGAGAAGCGTCGTAACCGCATCATTGAGTTTAAGATTCAGGTGTCAACTTTGAATGGGAATGCGGTTGATCAGTAATTTAGAGTGTTTTTATTTGTTAGGTGTGTGAAAGAAAATTGTTTCACCATTCATCATTGTCTGTGCGGGTTGCTGGACTGAGGCGGCTCAGTTGTGGATGAACTGTTTTTGTGATCAAACATTAATTGAGTCCTTCAGTCCGATAACCTTGGCAACTGCAGTTCTTCACCCAAGCGCCTCCAGCTCGGTATGTGCAAAGCTAATGACAAGGCCATTTGTGAAATGCGTAATGTAATGGGAATGAATTAAATCAAAATCCACCTCAGTGACAGGTCCAAACTTAGACTCAATGTGGTTAAGAATTAGGGGCAGGTATGTGTTTTGTACATGTAATGGATTAAAAAAGGTATATTTGTTTCCTTTTCAGTCAGAGGAACTATCATTTCAGATAAATAGACATTGTTATCGAGTACATTCCAAATATTTAGAGTTGGGATCAAATTAAAATATTCTGAATGCATGTTACTGATCTTGCTGTGAATGATTCATCCATGCATATGTCATCCATGCATATGTAAAAAAAATAAAAAAAATAAAATAATCTGTTTTTAATTATGTGAACACAAGAATTCAATGTTTTTTTTTTGTTTTTTTGTTTATATGTACCGATGTAGTAATTAATAGAAATGATTACCTACCTATCTTTTTACTAAAATATTTTAAATATGAAAAATGCTCCAAAAGCAACCCATGGTCCAAAGTTATCGTGAATCAACTGAATTTAACAATTAAAAATGGTTCAATTGAAATGAAAATTGTGAACCGTGTTAATGGACATTAAATCAGTGACACTCTAAATCACTCTTTTCAAACATCTGTTTTAACACACAACGTGTTGTTCCTTGTCTCAAAAAAAGATCGGAAATTTGTGACACTAAGTTGTAAAGACAACTTATTCAACATGTGACTTGCATTTGCAAACAGTTTTGCATAATCCAGTGTTTCTTTTCTGAGAATTGAGAATAGAGTAGGGTAGGGGTGCTTGGCCAAAAATCGTATCACATTTTTTATAGCGAGTGTGGTGGTTTTTATATTTTTTTTTTTTCTTGCTGTGCCTTTAAATTGATCCAGAATGCATGAAAGCATTTGTCAGAACACACTGCAAGTTTATCACTATCCAAAACAAAGATGCTGCGTTATGAGCACTTTTTTATTTAAATTAGATTGTAATAGTAATCACAATTTAACGCAAAAAACCATACTCTTGACTTTAAATTTATGAAAACTATACTGCATTTAAAACATATCTGCAATGAAACCAACAAAACACCCCCGTAGGACATGCTGACATGCAGGAACCACCTAGTGGAAGTTCGTTTAATCGGAGACAGGACAACAGAGTGACACCATGAGCAGTGAATGAGCTTCATCTGAGCAGTGGTTGGCTACCTTTTGTGAGTGTGTGTATGTGAGGCAATATTGTTGCTAGATTTAGCAACTTTTCAGTATTACCCTAGCAACTTTTTTTCTTTCAACAAGCACCTTAGCAACAAATTTGATCTTTATTAGTATTATTATTAGTTTATATTATTATTCTTCATTATTAACGGTAATTAAACCAACTGTTTGGTAGTGACTCCGATGAAATCGAAACACATTTTCTGCTAAATACACAAAAAAGAGGAAACCAAAGATCCCTAGAAGACATCAAGCATGTAAAATTAAGGTTCACTGCGATTGCACAATGTTCAATGATATTAGGTGTGCTACAGCTTGAAGTGCCTGGGAAACAGGGACCGGAATTTGTTCTTTTGTTGTGAAAAAAAAGAGGGCAGGGCCATACCTTATGTGGTGCTCGCTGGTGGGTTGCAGAGAAAGGAGTTAAAACTAGAGTGGTATTCAAGATGATCAATTTTAAATCTGAAGAGAATTTTGTCTGGAATGATATGCACCGAAGACTCATGCACACTACAACCAAGGGATATAACTTAATAATGTGAAGAATCATATCTATGTGTTTATACGGACTTCCAAGGACTAAATACATGCAATCATTCAAAAGGGAGCATATCTAGCAGAAGCAAAATACCAATGCTGGCTCATTATCCCTTCTCTGTGCTCAGAGTTTGTCGTCTGAGCCAGTTTGCTCAGGTGTGCTGACTGTTCCTATGATACTGTTTGCACCTTTGCTTTTGGCAGATTCTGCGCTGATTTTTAAATTGGTACGTGGACATTCGGTGGCCCGCAGGCCTGGCGTTTCTACTGAACTTCACTTGCTTAACGGTAGGTGAAAAGGGAGGCGATACTTGATGAGTAATGGTCCTTGTTTTGTGTAAGTCAAAAACAGAGGCCTGTGGGCAGGATGGGGTTTTTGGAAATGAAACATTAATAATTGAAGTTAGAGTAAATTTGTCTGTTTGTGAATGGGGTTGTATCTTGGTTTTCTGCATCATTGTTTCTCTAACTGTATTTGTCTTGTATACCTCCATAGCCCTATCAGTCAGGCAACAAAAAAAAAATATAAAAGAAGATATCTGCCCAGAGTTTCCATCGTTTTGGTCATCTTACCGATGTAAGTCAATGTAAGCCCCCACGGTAACTAATTTAACTTTATTAAACTTTGTTTGGATTTCAGTGCTGAATCAATGAAAAAATAAATTAAAAAGGTAGGGTTCTGAGACGCTGGACATGACTTTGTCCATCGAGCGACCAGGGTAATGTAAACAAAAAAAACAAAAAAAAGATTTTTTTTAACTAAATATGTAACTTCCGTTTGGATGGGTTTAACAAACAAGATCATTCTCCCGATGGAACTGCACTGGAGAACCCCTTGGGAAAAACATACCCACTAGTTTTGGGGATTATTATTATTATTCTTCTAATGTGTTAAAGGCTTTTAGGGGTCTTCAGATTGAAATATGAGAAGCTGATCATTTTACCCAGGAGTGACAAACCATTTGGAAGGTTTGTAAGGATTTTTGGGAACAGTAAAATCTAATTATGCTGTCATGTTCAGTTTGGCGTGAGTCTTGATCCATATCATATCACCCTCCGTCTTTATCCTATGCAAGTCTGGAAATGATCCCGCCTGGCAAATGTCAAAGTGAAAGGAATCATCAGGAGACCTTCCCGCTATGGCTATACCCCATGCTCCCTACTCGCTCTGTGGAGTAGGTCACACCCACACCAACCTTTCAACATGCCATTCATTAATAAGAGGCCCCTGCTGTCCTGAGACAAATATATGATGTGACTTGCAGTTCCGGAATGCCTGCGGTGGCACTATTGACCTGACGCTGGAGCGAGCCGATTATACGTGTCCTCTGTAAATCCGTTCTACTGGTGCAGTGTGAAGCACGGCCCCCACGTTGCAGTGAAAGCTTGTTTGCTTTCGCTCTGCCTAATCTGTATCCAAACCAACCGGCAGTTGCATCACATAGACCCAGGCTTTCCTTGACTGCCTCATTTTTCCTGAACGAAAATGTTGCATTTTTATCTTTGTCTCTGCTCACTGTGAAAAAAAAACCGTGGATGTCATTCTGTTAAATGGCACGCAGAGATCATATCATGTTCAGTTGTTTTTAGGATCCGTTTCAGGAAAATCTCATTCCCTTCTGTAATAGGCAGTAGAGCACTCTCTTCTTATCAGACACCTTTGTAGGCCCGTCCTTTTTTGCGGCATTCTAAATGAGTTATTTCCCAGGTTGTTTCAAACCTTAATGGCTAGTATAATTATCTATTAGTTGTACTAAATCAGTCTTTTCCTACAGTTAGGTTTTTGTCTTCATTGTGGGTAGCCTGCAAAGCTTCGGGTGCCAACCAATGTTCTAAAAACATTATATACATATTTGTTATTTCATAAAAATACGCTCATCATTAAGATGTTTCCCATTGGCCGTAGAACCCTTGCATTGATTTGTTTCACCTTACTTTTAAATACGACTCGCGAACCGCAGTGAGGAAATTTGTTGTGAAATGTTATTGTTCAGTTGTTCAAAAGCAACTCTTAATTGTCCTAAAAATTTCCCAATATAATTATTTTGGTCCGTTTTTTTTTTTTTTTTTTTTGAGGTGAAAATATGACCAGTGACATGTTATAGTGAGAGTTGCCATTGTAACACCACTGCCTGATAAGGGCAGTGCCGGACTGATATGAGTTTTAATTTCTGGTGTCAATTCTCTCTTCCACCCCTCAGCCACTTGGATCTCACTTGGTCAATTAAAATGCACAGAAAATTTGTCCAACATGCCTCGCTAATCATACTTTGACTCATCTCCTAAGACGCAACAGCTCTGAAAGCCCATCACTTCTAATAGGCAGGGCGTAATGAGCTTTAATTGAAATTGGGTCCATTTGACAAATGGTAAGCAGGCCATATGAAAAACATTGGTGATACGGTTTCTGCTTGTCTGCATGGAAATCTGGTATTGGCTGGTAATAGCCTGGTTGTACCATAATCCCTTACTGACCCAGAGTATAAGGGACTGCTAGTTCCACGTGTAGGTTTCTGCTTCATATGCTCCATTGCTATGACTGTTGATGTGCTTCATCAGGATCAGTGACACCCCTGCATGAGATTCCATTCACATGGTTCTATGTACAGTGCTTGTTTCACCTCCCCACATGACCTTGGTAACCACAAGGACTTTTTCAGAGGAATCTGCAAAGAGAGACTTAAACTGACCATGGGCCACTCCTATCAAAGGTTTCTAAACTATGCTTGGCACTTAAAACAACTTCTGGTAATACAGCAGTGGAGCACATCCAATTTGAAAGTAGGATAAAGATTCTCACTTGATTGGCAGGTGATGGAAAAAAATCACAGATCAATTTGCTTGTAATGCTGATGAGCAGTAATGGTAAACGTGTGTTCTTAAACATTTACCTTGTTTTTAGAGGTGCCATATATTTCTTAAGGTGTGTCACTTTTTTAAACCACTCACTTTTTTCTGTTTTCCGTTTGAATCCTTAGTTGTTAGGAGCTATTTTGAGGAAAATATGGAGCCAGCACAAGTCTGGGAACAGAGGGTCTCGCCATTTATTGGTCTGGCAAGAAATCCCTCTCGTTTACAGTTTCAGGAAAGCAGTGCATTCGCGGTCAAATGACCTGAAAACAGTTCCAATTTTGTTTAAACATTTCAAAAAAACACACCACATCTTGTTTTTGCTTAGAGGTTTATCCATGGGAAAAGCATAAATTTCAGTTGGGAGAAATGGAAAGTAACTGTTTAAATATTGTGAAGTTGTCATTAACAGGCAATGGCATGTTCTTGTCCCATGCTGTCGACCTCGGTAAAAGCAACTTAAGTATAATATGTTTGTTCTTTTTTGTGTTCTTCTTTGGCAGGCCAGCTTTTATGTGCATCGGCACTGTGCACTCCAGAGCAATTGCCTATGAGAATGTCTTATGCCCAGGCAAGCACTTGCAAGGGGGGACCTCTGCTAGTTTGTCAGGAAAAAAACCCATTTGGAACTCTTAGTTGAATGAGTTCAACACTAGTGATGGAGATCCATTAAGTTCACTGTCCCTGACACTTATTCATTGCCCTTCCTAACCCTTTACCCTTTACCCCTGCCTTGCCTGGCTAGTGCACAACCATGCTGCGCTTCCCCTCCACTCAAGGCTTGGCAGTTTGTACCGGTGTCTGAAGGCTTCTGTTTTGTCAGGTGTCCTGTTTGTCATCTCTTGCTGATGAACCACGCACAAACCTCTTTTTTGCCTCGTTTCCAAAAGAACTGTACTCACCGACCAGAACGTTAATCAACCTCAACAAGGGCCCACCTGCTTTGGGCACCAGCGGTGTCGCAGTTTTAGTGCAATGGGACAGATATCTTGCGAGCGCATTGGGTCGTCTTCGCTTCCTGGATGTCGCAATGTGAAAAACGTTTTTCTTTGGCCCAAGTACTGGGAGCCTCGTGAGGGTACCCGGAGGATTTTACTTCAAGCGTTGGGTTTCCAACCAAGAGCTTACTGATATTGACCAGAAGAATCTGCAAGCTGGCAAACGGTGCCGAAACGCAGTTTCGATCTTATCAGGCCATGTACAAGACTGAGATTTGCCCGCACTTAATGGGTGAAGGTCATACTCCTAATCCCCAGACGTTGTGGAAGGTCTGGCCAGAGTCTTGGTTTCATTGGCCGTGCCCAAAGAGAATGCTGGACCGTATACGTCCAGGAGGTATGCTGAGGACAAAGGACTCTGGAAGCTTCCTAATGAAGAACCTTAAGGACACAGAAAGGATGCAGCTGTTGAATGACCTTGGATTGCAACCCAGAGACCGGAGTGCTTCAGGTAGGCTTTTGCAGGTTGGCTACTAACCCATCTCTCTCCTGACCAGAACTCCTAGGTCTGTAATAGATCGGCCTTTTTTGTAAAAAGCCAGATCATAACGTATGCTCTTGAATTGCCCTTGATAATTCCGCCATCGGAATAGAACCTGTCAGTGCGGTGGGCGGCACAATCGGCTAAAAAATGTTTTGCTTGTTACATTATAGGGGGTGCTACTTTCCCTGCCTCTCTGGTTTCCATCCTTGCCTGAGTAATTGTAAGCCACACTTAGCGAGTGTGAAGTCCTGCCTCTGTTACTCTGAAGGACCTCAGTTGGGAAAGTGTTTAATTGGCGCCTTTTAGGTCAAAGATTGTGGATTTGGCTTGCCCTTAAATGCATATTTTAAAGAATTTTGAATTAATTAAAAACTGAATGGGCATTACTATTTATTTCTTATCGCAAAAGCTGCCGTGCAGAAAGGGCTGGGTTTCCGATCAGCCAACAGTTATATGGTATCTCAAAGTCAATGTACGTTTTGGACTTCATATATGCGTTTTTTTTCTCTTCTCTCCGCCTGACATACCCTTTTAACTTACCTGCTCTCTTGACATAGCAATGATAATAAGGGCCACTATCTGACCAATTTTCATATACTGATTTACAATTGGGACGATTCGATTTTCAATTTCACTTGTCATTGACCGCAGCTGGTAAATGCCCAGAACAACAAAAGAACACATAGCCCTTGCAAGACATTCTGTGTTTGATGACCTCTAATCTATCACAAGGTCGTGCCACCCTCTGGCATTTGCCTAAACAAAGGCGAGATCAACCCAATCTATAAAATCTGATTAGTTGTGTGTGTGGTTCCTGTCATTTGGTGGCCTCCTCCTTTGTCTGTATTTGTTTCTCCACTCTCTGCTTCTTGCTGTCTTCTAGCCAGTGCCTCTCTTCTCTGCCATCCAGATAATTCCATTCATGTTTGTAATGCCATAACATCCATCCAGTTCAAGACGCACTCTGTGATTTATTACCCCCAAAGTCCTCCGGTCCAGCTTCCAGGACTCTTCCCCTCACTCCTTTCCGTCTATCTGTGGATTCCCGCCCCATAATTATTCTGTTTGGAGCTGTTTCTGCATGTTTTCCAGTGCTCATAAAAGTTCATTCTGTGCTGAACTTGTGAACCATTGGGCATGGGAAATTCCTTTCCCCTGGGAAGTACTCTGGATAACCTGAACCTCTCCAAGCACCAGAGGAGCTTCTGGTAGAATCCTGAATGGTGGTTTTTAGTGCTTTGGCTATTCCTTAACACGAAACACTGTAATTATCAGGAATAGAATGAAATGAATGGGTTGCCGCACACAGTTTCTTAAGACATTGATGGGCATCTTATGCTGAGTGTACACCAACCGCCGAGATACCATTCCTCCTTTTGTTTTAGACAGGCTAGACTGTCCATTTCCTTTCACAGTACCAACCGTGTAGTTTAGCATCTAATGTGGTTCTGTGGTGGAAGCAGCGATTGGCAACAGAGCCACAGATTAACATATATTTAATCATCATCTATTTCTATGTTATACAAGTATTGAGGAGGAAGCTACTTTAAAGTAGTTTTGGCAACCAGAGTTTCAAAAGTTAGTTAAACTACAGGGAATCTATTCCGCTTAAAAAAAGATATTTGGATAAAAAGCTACTAACGAAAAAGGAGCTACCACTCTGAAATTAGTGAGCAATATTTATGTGAGCATATTATCAAGTGTATTTACACTGACACAAGAAGAATTTAGTTAGTGGTGCCAGCATTAAACAAAGATATGTTTCACTACATACAATGAATAAAATTAGAAGGGGACTCTCTTGGCTTTCACTACATACATACTGTATGATAAAAAAAGATAGTTTATGAGAGTGTTTGATTATGTACTCACTTGGTTTGTAAAATTGTGTTTAATGCAATTTATAAGCAAACAGCAATGGTGACTTGTTGTTGGTCTACACTGCTAATTTTTATGCAAAAGTGCGGTGGTACTAGGAAACAGGGCTTTTTTTAAAACCCCCCACTCAAACTACAAGAAGGTTAAGCAAATGAGCTTACTGCCATGTTCCTGGCAAATTTAGTTACATATCTACACTGTTCATGTATAATTGTATGTAGCTGTACTTTCTAAGGTACTTTAAAAATAATACCAACAAATTAGCAATCCGCAGCCCTTCCATGTCCAGATCTATACCACGTATGTACGGGCTCTAGGGTCATCCTTATTTTTTCACCTTTATTTTTGGGGCGCAAAAGCCATGTTTGTAAATTTTAAACTGTGTCTGGCTTCTGGTCTCATTCGGCTTCCACTATGTCTTTAGCTGTACAAAACAAGCTCTTTTTTTGCTGCTTGATATTGCAAACTGTTGTGACGTTGCTTTATTATTTTAATGTATTATAATAATTCGGAACACACTGTTTGTAGTGCAAACAGTTTTATAACCCTTTCAACCCTCTACATTGCGAGTAAAATGAACTTAAATATGTGAACTAAATCTTTACGCTGGTTAGTGACTAAATGAAAGGTCTAATATTAGCCAACCATGCTAATAATTCTCCGATTTACTCACCGTGTGTGAGTTGGAGGCTAAGTTAAGTTTTAGCACAGAGATATTTTTCACTCGCTGAACAAATGACTGAACGTTTCACTCTCCGTCAAGTGATCTGTGCTATTTTTTCAGTTCCATTCATCACAATGAAGGCGCAGCGCACCTTTTTGACGTATCATAAACTCTAGTGTAAAAGGCCATGACGAACTCGCCCGTCGCCTTTTGGCTCACACGCACACAGAGGAGAGAGAAGGAGAATTGGACATGCAACATGTACAACGCTGATCTTTTGTTGTCTTCCTGCTTCAAAATAACGGCCGTTCCTTTTGAATTCTTCTGCTTTTAAGACTGCCCCCCCCCTGCCGGGTTTTCCGGTAGTGACCCGAAACAATGCACAGGATTGCAATCCATTGGCTTGCGCTCAGATCATCATCCCTGTTTTGATTTCAGCAAATCATTTTCGGCCGAACGCACCAAAAACTGATTAATATTCATGAATCCAGCAGCTCATTAAAGGGATAGTTCACCCAAAAATGAAAATTTGATGTTTATCTGCTTACCCCCAGGGCATCCAAGATGTAGGTGACTTTGTGTTTCTTCAGTAGTACACAAACTGAGATTTTGAACTCAAACCGTTGCAGTCTTTCAGTCTTAAGAATGGATGTGAATGGGAATCATGGCTAAAACATACAATTAAAACAAACAAAACAAAACAACAATACACAAACAAAAACCAAAATTAAACCATGTGGTCGTGACGCTACACTGAATGTGTGTAAAGACACAAAACGATCCATCTGTACAAGAAACTGAACAGTATTTTTTAATTTTTTTTATTTTTTTTTACCTCAGATGCACTGCAATGCCTGAACTGTTAGAACTCTCCTTAATTGCCTGCAGTAACGCGTCTTCTTTCTTCTTGCTTTAACGGCGGATCACAGACTTATATAAGTGCATTACCCGCCACATATACTCTCAAAAATGGAACCCTTGCACACTCTATCTACAATCTCAATTGGGGAGTCCGTCAGTAGGGCCTTTCACACCGCAGGAACCTTTTTCATAATACCAGAAGTAATTGTGGACGCTAACCCATTTTGGGCGTTTTTAGTCACGGACCGGGACGGCCTTTTTTGAGAACCATTAGCTCCTACTCCGGAGCAGGGCTAACCAGCACAACTGGTACTACCAGTGGTTGTATGTATGCATTGATTGTCCAAAACCGTTTGAAAAAGCCCTCGCCGTCCATTATTTAAAAAGGTGTAACATACTGTAAACATTGTGGCAACTTATTTTCGCACGCATGAGAACAGCGTTCCATATACGGATTCGAAGGGCAGGGCCACTGTATCAATGTACACTGCCAGTTGTTTTTTTTTTCGTGTATGTTTTGTCATGATTCCTTTCACATCCATTATAAGACGACAGATCTACAATGGTTTGGAGTTAAAATTCGCAGTGTCTACTGACGAAACAAGTCCCTACATCTTGGATGCCCTTGGGGTTAGCAGATAAATATCAAATTTTCATTTTTGGGTGAATTACCCTTTTTAATCCTTAGTAATCCTTACTGCGTTTTTATTTCTAAATATAGAATTTGTATCATTATTATCTTATCAGTATTTTTGTTTTTTTGTTGTTTTTTAACAATTTTTTTTTTTCTTTTACAGAAACACTGAATGACCAAAAAAGCACCACTACCATCCAGTTAAAATTTCATTTTAAAATGACTAATATGCATTCAAACAGGGTTATCAATTTTTAATTCTAATTACTAAATTTTCTATCATTAAATAATCTTGATTATCATATTATAAAGTTTTGACTGACTGATGTTAAGAGAATATATCTATCTATCTATCATCCAAAATGAAAGTTTGTGTTTAAATATATGTGTATATTGTGTATTTTTAAAATCTATATCTAAAAAATGTAATCCAATGGCAATTAATTGCCAGGTGTCCGTAGAGGCTTGCGTTTACCGCACTTTTTTGTTGTTAATGTTGTTTTTTTTGATTTGGTATTTATTAAGTTGTTTTTGAAATTAATGGTTTGTGGCTTTAGTTTTTTTACTCTTTCCTCAGCTTTTTTGTTCATTTTAAAATACAAATATTATAGGGTTTTTTTTTTACTTCTTTCCTAAAAAAAACTTCTTCCTTACATTGTGCTTTTTTGTACTGTAATTAAGCCATCCATTATCTAAGCCTCATTTTTTTAAAATTAAATTTAGCGAACTTTTTTTTTCCTCACAAAAAATTTTCACTCTCACTTCTTTTAGTTTGTAATTTTTTTAAATGCCATGAGGCCCTTTAACCCCTGCTTCAGTTTCCAATACTGTGAGGTTTTCTGGCAGAAAACAGCCCTTCCTCCAGCTAAGGAGAAACCGGCCCTGTTTTTGTCAGTGGGAAAACCCAAACCCCAGCACTGTTGAAAGGGTTGCCCACTACAGGCCCCCTTTTTTTGTCTGGCCAAACAGGTGCTGCAAGTCACGTGAAAAACATTTGTCCCAAAGGATAAAATTTTAGAAATTATCAATGGGCCCGAATAATTTTAAATTTTGCGGTAAAAAAGGCCTTTGTTTTAAAAGTCCCAAGTCCTGCCTGAAATGCTGAAGCCAACCCCTTTTATTTTCCCTTTTTCCTACACAACATAAAATTTTTTTTTTTTTTTTCCCCTGACAACCAGCAAGATTTAACCTTTATACAGTTATGCTTTGTTTTCCCGCTGATTTTCGGGAGGTTGAGAATTATGTGACCCACATTTTGCCAGAGACTGGGTTTTTAATCACCTTTCATGAGCCCCGTTTTACTGCATTTTATCTTCTGTCTTTAAACTGGGTTATGAGGTCATTTCGATGATGTAGAGGCTGGTTTGGGTGACCTTGCTCAGATTTAGCCAGGAGCATGGTACTTTGTTAACAGCCCCCGCGTTAGCATAGGCTGCTTGCTCAGCCAGCTTGACAACGGGCAGACAGGCCTGTGAGTTAATGCAGTCAAGGTTGAAGTGGCTTGCCTCCAGAATGGTTCTTTCGGCGCCCTTGCACCTGACTAGTTTTTGTTTTCAGCTGGAGAAAATGGCAAAACGGGACTTCTGAAAAATCCCCTGGATGGGGTTTAAATGAGTCAGGATTTTGGAAAGTAAGAGAGAATTAAATAAAAACGATCTTTAAATTGTGATGTCCCGCAGCCATCACATAAACATGCATCGTAACGCCAACCTATAACAATTGCTGGTTTATTTGGATAGTCAGTTTATAAGCACAAGTTTTTACTTAATAGTTCTGAACACTTTTTTTTGCTTCTAAATCTTTATATTTAAGTTTTGTAATTGTTTTGGTTCAAGGAATGCCTTTGACAAAATTGAAGGGAACAAGTTCTTTTCTGCTGGTGTCACTATGCCTCCCCACTTTGCCCGTCCTGTCACTAATAAAACTACACCTCCAAATGATATATCTTGTTTTTCCCTGAAGCAATGTTTTTCACCACCTCAGCCGTTTGCAAGTTCCCCTTACATGTTTCATAACTTGAGTATCACAATTAAAAGTAAATAGGGTAGCCTACTTCATAATTGGTTAGTTGGGTATGGAGGAACCCTTAGGTTTGGGTATGGCGGGACCCCCCCCCCCCCCAAAAAAAAAAAAAAAAAAAAAAAAAATGAAGAAGAAATTTGAGTATTCATTTTAGCCACATGAAACAAATACATAATATAAATTAGAAAGTATTTTTTTTTTTTAATTGAACGAAAATGCTTAAATTTATTAGGCATTTCCCTAGTCTGTGCTGTTTTGATAACTATTAACTGATTGTCACATTTCTCTCATTGAGAGTAAGCAGTGTAAAACCATAAGCAAAATTGGCATATTTATGCCCACATATGAATCTAAAGTAATATTTTTATATATATATGATATAAATTTTATATATATATATAAAATATATATATGCAAAAAAACTTTTTTTTATGCAATAAATGATTAAAATTAAAATTAGCACACTTCTCGACATATTCTTCTCATTATCTTTGTTATTAGAAATAAATAATGCTTATGTGATGCAGCTCTAAATAACTAGTAACAATTCTAGTACAATTAATACTAGTACAATATTACATAATATTACTAGTATAAATACAAAAAAAAAAAACAACTAGTATCATTTCAGTTGTTCAATGTGTTTTTTCCCATTATATTGACATTAATAATCAATATTATTACAGTGCCATATGAAAATGTAATTAGAACTATCGTTGTGATAATAAATAAATAAATATAATAATAAATAAATTGTTTTATATCTTAAATGTATAGTTCAACGACCCAAAATGAAAATTCTGTCATTCTCCAACTGTTCCAAGCCTGTATGAGTTTGTTCACGTTGTCACGTCACTTGTTTGTTCTGGACAAAAAATAATATCTGAAATGTTGGAAACCAAGCATTGCAGTTGACGGTATTTATTTATTTTTTTGTATGTTTATTTATTTTTTTGTCTACATATGGATTTCTTTTAATGATGATTTGTTTATTTTGATTTTGATTTGTTTACTTTGTTTTCATGTTTAAAGATCACAGGAGCTGGTAGCACAAAGAATGTAAGGATTTTTCTTTTAAATCTCAAATCAAAAAGAATGCCTTAAAATAATGAGCAATCAGCACCATTGTAATCCCTTCCTATATCTTTTGTTCGATGGCCATAAATGAACAACCCAAACCCTGGTTGCCTGTGCTTTGTTCACAAATAGACCACGTGGACTGGGCTATAACGTAGAAAAAACCTTCAGCAGGTTATCTCCCCTTCTCTTCACTCGTCCTTGTCCTCCAGCTGAGTGGATTGGTGGTCTGTAGTCTGGGATGGGATGCAGAGAGGGAGGAGATTTTTGGGGGAAGGCGGGAGAAAAGACTGCCCAGCTGTAGAATAAGCACTGCACCCCGCAGGGCACGCGATCGTCTCTGTAGACCTGACTCTGTTTTAAAATTTAATAGCCGAAAGCAAAATGTCAGACAGGTGACTGGTCTGGCTTCCACGCCTGCGTGGCGGACTCTGCAGGTCAACGATGGGGGTTTGAGGAAAAGGGCAAAGTCAATTAATGCTGAAGAACAAAAACACTCTCAGTTTTAGTCCTTTCTCTCTAACAGCCCTTTAAAAATTGGCTTATCTGACCTCTGGAATATGTTTCACAACCCGGCTAGAGGATATTTTTCGTCCACAATGCATTTTTTTTTTGCATTTATTTGTAGTCAATTCTCACTCCCCTTCATCGTAATACTCAGTGCTTGTCCTACATGTTTGTTTTCAGATCCCCAGGGATTGACTGTGAATGGGGAGAATTTCACCACACCCTGGCACAGCATTTTACATGAGAAAGGCGGTTTAGTGACGATTAACCGTGAACCTGGGAGGTAAACTTGCTGTTGTCTGTAGTGATACTGTTTAAGCTGTAGTTTAGGGTTGCACTTAACATCTATTTTGGTAACACAACTCTTGATGCCAAGGCAACAAGAAGCCTAATGCTAAACTAAAAACCCCCTGCCCTATATCATAACTGGAACAACTCTGTAACTGTACTTTTATATATTATTATAGTATATGTTTTACCATTCCCAAATTTTATCTTATCTTATTTATCTTATTTATCTTATCTTATCTTATCGTATCTTATCTTATCTTATCTTTCTATCTTATCTTATCTATCTTATCTTATCTTATCTTATCTATTTTATTATCTTTCTTATCTATCTATTTATTTTCTTCAAATAATCAGTCTTTTCCCTGCAGTTCTAAGCCATATTTGGCTCAGAAACAATGTGTGTTGGGATCTGGCGGTATTTAAATCTTTAAAATTTGTATAAATTTTTTTTTTAAATCTGTGGCCAAAACGAATATGGAAGTTGCGAGTGGTGACTTTAAAGGGTTATGCGATCTAATTTATTAAATTGGTCAAGCATGGGGAAAACAAATGAAAAAATAAAACTACTCAATTTCACATTGATTAGTGTTCTTCAAATGTTGCCAATAAAATGTAGCATACTTTTTCTATGCCAAAAAGGAAAATATCCATTATGATTTTTTTTCCTTAATTTTATTTGTCAAGTTAGTTTTGCATCAAATACAGTGTGATTTCAGTAATCGAGAATCACAAACGCTTTCATGCACTTGAACTTACCCACATGCCAACAAACCAGTGAAGACTCAAAACAGTTTGAAAATTTCTAGCAAAAGAGCGTAGGCACCAAAGCTGTTCTAGATTCTCTAGATTTGAGTCCTTGCACAGATTTGCAGACAGTAATTACAGAGTTACCTATGTATTTTAGAATTTTCCTTGAGTTAGTCCTCAAATGACAAGAGAATTTATAGAAATGTTAATATTTAGTCTGTCCATGAGCTCATTCTCTCAAATTGCTTGGGTATGCTAAACTTATATGGACTGATCACTGCTGTGCTGTATCATTGTTTAGGTTGTTTTTGTTAATGGTTAAGAAAGTGTTGTGACGAACAGCAGCATGAACGAACATCAGACAGCCAACAAGAAGTTTGTTGCCGAGAAATTTACTTGGTGAAGAAATTACTTCTGTGACTGTTCAGTACAGACAAGACAAGCTAACAAGAAATCTGCTTGATGTTCATGGCCATGGTGTTAAACATCAGCACATCTGGCATTTTACTATATTTGTCATTTCATGTTGACAATTAAAAGGCATTTAGTCACATGTCTAAGGGCCTCTCGATCTTCGGTACACACTCTCTTCACCGGATCTGACTAAGGTTAAGTATACCACGCTCTCATTAGAGCCAGTGTAGGGCTGTTTATTCTACCTCAACTGCCCACTATTCTCCTTGTTTATTAAACACAAAAATATCGTAATGGGAGTGTCCCAGGAACTGTAATCTTCGTGTCGACTGAGTGTCGTTCTCAATGAACTATATTTAGAATTACCTTGTGTTCTGTTAATAATTTAAATATATATTGACAAAATCCAATCCCAACTTAATGGTTTTGTACGTATATTTAGACAATGTAATTGGGGGGGGGGCAATTAAAATAAATTTCTTAGTCTCTAATACTGACCGTTATCCTTAAGAAGAAAGTCAACCGGGCCTCAAAATAAGATCCTTTTTAACTGTAGACGAAACTTCTTTGCATTTATAGCCTCATTGCATGTTTGAATCCACACTACAGTTCCTGTTACTCATAAATGATAGTAATTTATTTCATTACATGTAGGATTCAATAAATCTATACATTTTTTAACCTTCAACATTAATAATTTTAGACCAAATTATTACGCGCTCCCTTTCTTATGTTGCACTCACGCATATTATGAAGTTCTTTTTGAATGTTTAATAAAGCTTCGCTTACTGATGTAGGATAAACCTATTTTGCAATTCCAAAATGGTGAAATACACCATTGTGAAATTTACAGATTAAAGATATATGAACATTACAAACGTGTATGCAATATGGAAAAACAAGCCTGAAGCAAAATTAACGGACACATACTGTATCTCCAATGTAATAAGAATAATAATAATGGGCGTACAGAAACAAAATAATAATATTATGAATACTGTTAGTTGGCTTACAATTTAAGTCCCACTGCAGGCAGCCTCAATAACTGAGACATCGCAACACGTTTTCCTTAAAATAGTGTTTGTATGGGTGCATATTGAGAGAGACACTTGTATCCTAGGCACATTTCACACTGTTAGTTTTCACTTCTGCTTTCAATAAAGTTGTTGCATGCTTGAGGTTAAAATAGATGTTGATTGTATAGTGAATGCCCAGTATCATTTTAGTTTTGTTTTATCATTACGTTTTATTTTTTAAACCTATGCATGCGCATCTGTGAGCAAACCAGCACTCAAGATCATGAAACAAACGGTGCTCTCTCGGGACTCTCTCTCTCTTCATCTCTCCTTACCATCAAATACTATCTACAGTACTTGTTCAGCATTTTCACTTACTTGCCTTTTGACATATCTGAACGCACTACAAACTTTCCAGTAATTTCTTTGAGATATTAATGTCGACAAAGCTTGCAGCATCTTGTCAGCAGGCCACGCGCCTCAATCCACTCAGTGGCGCTCTGCTTATCAGACTCACGCAACATCCGCTATACAGGGCGTCTGGAATATTGAAATGTTTAACACTATAATCAAATTACTTCCATGTTACTTCATAGCACATCCTTAATCTCTAATCCACTAAACTCCATTCTATTTTCCTGTGTTTCTGTTTTCAGTGTTTTTTTTTTTCTGGACGCAGATCTGTTCACCAAGTCTGTTTAGATATCGGCTTTTGTATCATTGGAGCATTTTTTACGATAATGAGTGTGAGTACAGGTTGCGCAGAATCGGGCCCAGTAGCGGTGTTATTATCGGTGCTCCCTATTACAAACACAATGCACATAACAGACATGCTCTCATGTGAGATGCTGTTTGAGAAGGCCATGACATTGTAAAAACTGCAAGTTTACTTCTTTCTCAATCCGCTCCTCTGGAGGAAGGAAAGCCATTGTCTGCGAGGCTTTTTCCATTTTCAGCAGGGTGAGATTCTCTAGAGATCTGCTGGGGCACACGGTTTTCGGTCTCGTTCTCCTCTTTCCTTATGTTGTTGTTTTTATTTTTTTTTTTCATCCCCTGTTGTACCATTTACATGATTTTATTACTATGACATTTCATCCAACATAAACTAATTCACATAATCACAAAGACTTAATACTTAACATTGCTTATTACGTCAACTAAGCAAAGCGTTTTGTCAGCTGTCCATGGGCTAAAACATACTGACAATAATTATAAAAATTTACTACATTTTTATCTTTTTTAAAGTTAGTATTTTTAAGATATAACCACTATTCCACAATGTTCCCATTCTTAACCACTATTATGTGTATTTATTTATTTATTTATTAATTAATTTATTTATTTTTTTATATATTTATTCCTTGAAGCAAAAGCTGTATTTTCCAGCACCATTACGCCGTCTTCAGTGTCACATGATCCTTCATTGTGAATCATTCTAAATCTGAGGTTGCTGCTCAAGAAACTTTTCTTCTTATATTCATCAGCACTGAAAACAGTATTGTGCTGCGTAGTATTTTTTGTGAAAATAGTGATCCTTTAATTTTTTTCAGGATGAATTGAAATTAACATTAAAAAAGCATTTGTTTGAAAAAGAAATGTTTGGCTATAAATCTTTGGTTAAAAGAATCCTATGCTAAATAAATAAACTCTCTTTTAAACTTTACGCTGGCCCTAGTTTCGACTCAGCCATCTTTGTTGAGTCCCAGGATGCATGAAACTACGTTAAAAGCAGTTATAGTAGATGCCGATGACCGAACAGCCCTCCCGGGCCTCCTTATGCAGGTCTTTCTTTGCTACAAGGCCACCCTTAACCATCATTACAGAGCAAGACTTCAACAAAGCCCAACACAAAAGCGTCTTGGCCTGCTGTGCTCTTCCATTCAAATCCTTCCTCTTTGAGGTTTGGCGAGGTGTATTCCACCCCATCTCCATGGATTCTCCTCCCCTTCTTTCTGGAGCAGTAGCCCCTGAGCAAACCCACACAGGAAGTGTGCCTGGGGACATATTGTGAGCATTGCTGTGAACGCTGCTGATTGACTCAGTACCTCTTATAAGAGTTTGAGTGGGCCTCTTTACTCACAGACTATCATACCGCGCTTCCGCTTTTGCCTCACGCTAATTACTAATATCACAATGAGCTAATATGTTTTGTTATTGCACCCTCCATTTTATAGTGCTTTGGAACAAATTGGATTTGAGATTAAATTGTTGGCCACGTTTTAGCAACTGATTAGAGGGATGTGTGTCGTTTTGGAT
This sequence comes from Cyprinus carpio, assembly GCF_018340385.1. NCBI lineage: Eukaryota > Metazoa > Chordata > Actinopteri > Cypriniformes > Cyprinidae > Cyprinus > Cyprinus carpio. The sequence continues at coordinate 10,115,943 of NC_056595.1, read as the reverse complement.
TTGTTGCACCTAACTGGAGCGTGGCCTGATAGTTTGAGTCTTATCTCATCTGTCCCTTCTTAGAGGCTGTGGCTAAAGAGTCAAAGGCTTAATGCAACATCAAAGCTGTCTAGCTTCTGCGTGTACACCACTGATAGAAAGACAGATTTGGAGAGGAGACAAGGACGGGGGTTTGCACAAAAAACAGGATTTTTGAGGGCATGATCCACATTGTTACTGGTGACAGTAGTGGGCTACATTGTTGTCTTGAACATAAATACGTTGAGTACTAGTGAGTTATGTCAACTAAGTATGATATTTAGCATTTTTTTGCAATTTTATGAAGGAAAAAAACATTCTTCTACACACCACACCACACACAACACACACACCACACACATATATAGATTTTATCTATGTACATTCCATCTATTCAGTGTCCAAAGGAGTATAGCAACATTTGCATGATGGTACATTATATGACTATTTTTGAATCAGTAAACTTTAACGTTTTCAAAACCCAATCAATACAAGGATGAAGATCTTGGACGCTGTTATTTTGAGATTTGACCTTCGATCACCTTGAGACCTCCGCTTTCCCATCAACCCCACCACACACAGCATACTGCACACATATGCATATTGGTCAAAAGTAGTGTTAAATACAGTAGTATGGCGACATGCCACTCTGGTGAAATATTGTGTTCTCCCTTTCTACATTACTTCAGTTTAAGCTGGTAGTGTAACAAAAAAGCTCTCGGTCCTGAAATGAAGCTGTTTGTTCGCCATGATCCTTTTACTGATTGTATATTTATAGAAATAATATGTGTATGATGAGAATATTAATGAGACTCTGCATTAAACTTTAACCAGATTCTGAGGCAGATTAAACCTAGCCTATTAAAATTTTCTCTGGACTGTGAAATAAGAGAGAATCAGATTGCTGATTGTACTTGCCTTTTTGCCTTGCGCCTGCGCACTGTCTGTCGACATTATCAGTGAAGAAGCTCTCATGAGTCATTTTGAGTAGCTTGGGAAAATGAAGCGGGGTGAAATTATTTCTGCAGATAATCAGCCGGAAGGTCCTGCAGAACAAAAAACAAGACGAAGGTTTTGTACATTTCTAATATGAATCATTAAAATAGACTGGCACTCTGAATAAACCAGATTGTGCCAGTCAGGCAGTGAATGTATTTGGTTTTTCCTTCTATTTAGCTCTAATTTGTGCCTTTTGAGATCTACTTGGCTCTACACTTCCATGCTGTGGTAGATGGAATAGACAGAAGTAGCGTAAATGACAACGTGTCCATCTGGAAGGCACTGAAGAGACCATCCCATTTTTGCTGGGGGTACAGCTGCTTTGCTTTGGCCCCCCCCGCATTTGCCCCATCTGAATAGGCTAGCAAAGTAAAGTCAACAACTGACAGATGCCTCCCAGCATCACACAAATTTCCCTGCTCTATGTGAGTCAGACAAAATAAGCATCATATTAAAAATAATAACCTGCTGTTTCGCATTCCGATGCAATTGATGTCCTTGTTTTTTCCCCCCTCTTCAAGTAGCCCTCCTAAAAGACTGTTAGCTTTTCATCTCCAAACATGTCAAGTCGACGTCTGGACCCAAAAGCACCGCTGTCACATTCAACAATCACAATTCCCCATAGCCAATTTACTGTTATTCTATGAAAGTATTGAAAGTTTCACATGGCGTAGTCAACTTGAGTTTTTGGGCCGAAGAAACGTTTTTTATTTGAACTTGATTTGGGTGAAGGGGTACGCTGGGAAATTTTGAAAGTTTACGCAGAGGGTCCTTTTGAACTTTATTGCACATAACGCCAAATCGTCCTTGGTGTGTACTTCTCAGAGTTTCCCGTTCAGACGAAGGTCTGGGCCATTTTGCAAAGTAACCCTGGGTGCAAATGCGGGCGGAGGTGGGCGGTGAACTACGTGGGGCGAGGAGCTGTGGGAGTTTCTCTTCAATGCCTCCCTGGGAAAAGAGAGTAGACCTGGCCAAGCAATTGGGATGGACATTGCGGAGTCCTCTTACTAACACGACTTTCGACCTTTGCTCTCTCTAATACTGCTGGTACGTTAGCTTCGATACCTTCGCACGTGGGCCCGCGGGACGGGAAAGTATTGTTGTGGATGCAGAGAATGTTCTGATGGTGGCCGACAAGAGGGTTTGATCAAACAGAGTAAGTAAAATAGATTGGCATCTTCCCTACATTGAACCTCAATCTGTACACACAGTGTTTCTTGATTTAATGTAGTGACAACTGAATCCTACACACAAATTTGCTTCCCAAAATGTACACATCCACCTATTCTGAGTTCATAACAATAACATTTTGAATTGATATTGTTTAAAGGAATCGTTCACAAGGTCCGTAAATGTACAATTCTGGAATCATTTACACAGTGGCTGGGTATATTACTGATTACAACTCGCATGATGGAAATAATATTTTGTTATTTTCATAATTGTGTTGGATTACTCATATTAGGTTATGTGTTCTGACTACCTTTTTTACTTTTAAGATTACTTTTGACCTAAATATAGTCATTCTTTTTTTTTGTGATCATGAACATCATTATGCCCACGGTTTCCCAAACTCATGAATGAACTACGGTGTTTGTGAGTTGATAAAAAGCAGGAAGACTTTGTCAAATATATATAGATATATTATATAACGCATAATATCTATATAATATATATATATATATGCTCTTATATATATATATATATACACCCCATAATTCACATACTATATATATGCACATACACACACATATACACACTGCCGGTCAACAGTTTTTGGGATCAGAACTACACAAAAACACAGACAACACAATAAAAAAAAAAAACACTAAAAAAAAAAAAAAAAGTTGGATCAGAAAACGTTTGTAATTTTTTTTTACAAGAGTTTTCTATGCTCATTCCAGGCTGCATTTATTTTGATCAACAATACAGGAGAAAAATTATATTTACTATGTGGATATATATCTAATATACTGACAGTGATATCATGCTGCAACTGTTGTGCTTCTTAATATTTGTTAATGGAACATGTCAAAATCTAATTTCAGATTCTTTGATGATAAAATTGCAAAGAAGAGCATTTATTCCGCATTTAACATATTTTACTAACAGTCTTCACCTACAGTTCACATGCTTCCTTTCAGTAAAGCATTCTAATATCTGATTTATATGAAAGAATTAAACTTTTCTTCGGCAAGGATGTGTTAAATTGTTATAACTTAATAACAAAGATTCTATTGTTAGAAAAAATATTCACATTTTGAAGTAAATGCTGTTCTTTTAAACTTTTTTTGGTCATCAAAGAATCTGAAAAAAATATCGCAGTTTCCACAAAACAAAAAAAAAAAACACATTTTAAAGTACAACTGTTCCAACTTGATTAATATCTAATTATAAATCACATATTAGAATGATTTCTTAAGGATCCTGTGACACTTTATACTGGAGTATGGCTGATGAAATTTTTTTTTGCCATCACGAAATAAATTATATTTTAAAATGTTATTTGTGCATAGATACACCTTGATAGAATGCCTTTAGAACCCAAATGATGCAGAAAGTGCTGTAAACAGTCCTGTAGCCATCAGCATCTAGTGCGTCACCCGTGCACATAGACATTTTGTGTGTACCTTTTGTTTTTTGTTGACCAAGAATCTTCAGGGGATTTTTACCCCATACTCAGCCTAGAACACTATGCCTCAAGAACCAAGGTTTGTTCCTGAAAGTGCTGTAGATACCCGCAATACAGTGTCTTTGTGCGTCCACGGGTGTCACAAGAGACATCACACGTGAGGACAGAGTGGACGCCAGTTGTGTCTCTTTTTAATGGCCACTTGTCACGGTGCCAAGAAACCCCTCATCAGATAGCACCTCTGTCCATTTTTTTTTTTCGATAGAACGAGGGAGGGTGTCCCCTTTTAGCCGTAGATCAAACAGCTTCCGCTAGGATGCGGTTGGACAATTGGTTTAGCTCAGGCTTTTGAAGAGTAACTAAAGCTAAACACTGTTTTTACAAGCAATGTTGAGTATGTTGGGTTTCATTCACAAATAATTTACCGTTTAAGTTTTTGTAATTATGTTGAGTCAAAAACAGTTCTCGACGCTAAATGTCCCCTGGTTTACAACATGTTGGTACACACGTTACTATCTTACCCTTGTATTGATGTTAATGATATTTGGATTATGTCTGGACTATCTATGGATGAGTACCATAATGCACACCCAGGTGTATCTCCATGTAGGGCTTCTTGCACAACAACCTCTGTACGAGCGTTCTTCATATAGAGATCTTTTAATACAAACGCTAGTGCCATTCTCAAAAGCAGTTGAAAAAAATAACACCAAACACACTATAGATTTTTTTTTTCTTCATATAGATATATTTTAGTTCAAGATATAGTGCTTTTCATCATTTTTTTTAATTAATTAACCTCATTATTATTATTTTTGTTTAAACCCAGAAACTGTAAGTAAAGTGACCCTACGGTACATATTGTATGTCATATAGTTTTCCTCAATTTTCTAATAAATAACTGATAATGATGATGTATTTAATGTTATATTTGTTTGTTTGTCTTGAGTTTTCAGTTTGGTTTATTTAGTTAAATTTCAACCATCCATCCAACATTTATATATTATTTTATCTGTCCTCCAGCCATCCATCCTCATCTATCCACATTATTAAATTTCAACTCCAGTTTATTTATCCATCCATCCACCCATTTATATTTATCCATCCATCCATTCTGTTTATATTTATCCATCCACCCATCCATCCCGTCATATATACCATCCATTTACATTTGGTGTATTATTTAAATTTTTTGTGGTTCTTATGTTTTATATAAATTTATTACACTGCTCTATGGAATACTTGGATTCTGATGGTCAATTGCAACATTCTGAGGTCTGTTAGCCCTTGATAACAGCCTATAAAAGCTGGAAACACAGGCTCTTCCGGGTTTTGCTTGGTGGTCGTTTAGCTAATAAAATATGAGAAGTCAATTCGATATAATGTGTACAATTTAATTACATCCTGGTATCGCGGACTCGCTCTCTCGTTCCATACAATTGCAGCTGCTTCCATTTTGCAGTGATTGTTTTGTACACTGTAATGGATTATAAGGTAACTACAAGCTGGTAAGATTTTAAAACAGTTTTGGATTAAATATATTTTAGCATTTGCTTCGCATCGGGTTCCTGATCACCTTGTCGGGGGTTATTCTGCAATATCAACCAGCTCGATGTACATCATCCCTTATTTAGGCAAGGCAAGGCAAGGCAAGTTTATTTATATAGCACATTTCGTACACAATGGTAATTCAAAGTGCTTTACATAAAAGAAAGTAAAATAATCATGAAGAAAAATAATAAAAAACAAAAAAAAATACACGCAATTTTAAAACTATGAAAATTATTTAAAAAAATTGACTTATTTAAAATGAATTTAGAAACAGTTAAAAATAGAAAATGATTTTACATAAAATACAGTGAATAACGTGTAAAGTTACAGTGCAATCAGTTCGGGACATCAGCACAGTGCTCATTCAATAAATGCACAGCTAAACAGATGAGTTTGAGTCTCCAGATTTAAATGTGACTAATGTTTTAGCATCTGATGCTCTTCTGGAAGGCTGATTCCAACTGGCGTGGCGGCATAGTAACTCAAAGGCGGACTCCTTGTTTTTGTGTGAACCCTTGGTATTTCTATTTGACTCGATCCTAATGATCTGGAGTGCTCTGTTGGAGTTTATATTCACAGTGAGCATATCTGCAGATGTATTTTTGGTCTAGGTCATTGAAGTGATTTATAAATGAGTAAAAGTACTTTAAAATCAATCCTAAATGTAACTGGGAAGCCAGTGTAAGGACCTGAGGACTGGTGTGATATGCTCAGATTTTCTGGTTCTGGTCAGAATCTCTGGCAGCAGTGTTCTGGATGAGCTGCAGCTGTCTTAATGATCTTCTTGGGGAAGGGCGGTGAGGAGAGACCATTACAATAGTCCACATACACTGCTGGTGATTAAGGCATGAACAAGTTTCTCCAAGTCTCGACTGGAAAACAAAACATATCTTATTCTTGCAATGTTTTTGGTGATGATAGTATGCTGATTTGGTTAATACTTTGACACTTGACTACTGTCTTGCTAAGGTCTGTCTCAGGGGAACACACCAAGATTCCCTGACTTGATTTTGTAGTTGTTTGACTCCCCAGAGTCAAGGTGGTGCAGGTATGCATTCACCTTGGAAACTTCATCTTTGTTTCCAAATGCAATACCTTGGAAATTTTCCTTGTTTAACTGAAGAAAGTTCTGGCACATCCAACTATTAATTTCTATTAATACATTTTGTAGAGGGAGAAACTCTGATTTAGAATCAGTTTCATTGTAAACTGATTGATGAATCAAGGATTTAGTTAGCAAAATTTATGTATATGGCTGGTTGTATAGTGAATAGCAGACATTGTAATCAGATTTGACAGGAAGTTTTTGCAGTACACTCAAAGAAAATTGGCGGTAGTAACACATTTCCAACAACTGTGCAAATAGATTGAGACCAAAAAAGACTCTCTGCTATGAGCAATTGATGGTACAAAAGGCCAGTAAATTTAGGCTTCCAAGTTCACCAGTGCAGTATTTAAAAGAGCACAAAGCAACATTGATCCGCCAGCTTCATAATGGGGAGCTCATCTGCAGTGCTATGGAGAGGAGCCAAGCATACGCCTTTGATACAGAATGTTTGTCTAGACCAGCTGACACGGGAAAGCCACGGCCTAAAAATGAATTTCGATCTGGAGCATTGCTCCGGCTCCACTGGCGCTCTCACAGTCACATTTGTTTCCCTTAGTCTGCTAAAGATGATCAAGTAGCTTCCTTCCACTCTTGCAATAGGCGGATGTCTTTACTTGTAATACAGCACAGATAAGGATGGCGTGTTTATAAAGATCTGAAAGAGAAGGAAGGGATTCAGGCGATGACAAACCTGAATTCAGACTTGAATAGAATATAGGCAGCCCTCTGAAAAGTTTGTATACTAATATGTAAGCCCACAATACAATAATATTACAATCTGTTGTAATTAGTATACAGCTATTGATAACTAATGTATTGCATTCCCTTATAATGGCATTGGCAACTGATTTGTGTAGGTTTATTTATAACTGTTCTATTGTTGAATAAGATGAGTGACATAGGTCATGTTCAGTATTACTTTCTCAAACTTCCTCTGAAGTTGTTCTGTCTTTTTAAATAATGTTCAAGGTTAAATGAATCTCAAATTTTATCAACAGTGTATCTGTCAATGTAATTTCTTTGTCCATTGATCCTTTCTCGAATTTCTCAAAGTGTCATCCAGTGTTGTAACTACCAAGACTTGTTTTTAAATAATGTGAAAAAACAAAAACAAAAAACATGCTAACTGGTTGCTGCCAGAATATACTGCAAGAATTACTTCTCAGTATCAGGGGAGCACCATAAAAATTCACCCTTAAAGCACTGCATCCTCCAGCATCCAGAGGATATATATTCCATAATAAATGTAATAAGTATGGTCATTTCCCATTTCCTACATGTGGCTTTCTGGCTCTACTCATTGCCAGCTTGTGGGTACTCATTTCTATGAAAGTGTTAATTTGTGTTGCTGCACATGGTTACCATAGGTCTTCATGTGTAAGGCTGTTAATGCAAAGAAGAAAAAAAAAAAGAGAAAAAAAGCTGAGCTAATTAACCGCATGCTACAGATACTGTATATACATGGAGTTTAATGCATACTTTACCGAGAATAAGCCTTTAAGAACTTGGTCTTTCATGATCATTACACCTATATGCACTTGCACAAAGGCACAGACCCCTGTTCACATGTTGAGACCTCATATGTCTTGATGTTGCAGCAAAGACGTATGTGACAGGTCTGTGCATTAGAGGGAAGACAGGGCCTGATCACACATCAGTCATACAGACGATGCTGCTAGGGTAAATGACGTCTAACTTCGCCTTGATTCTCAGCATCTACCTGCAGATCTTGTGTTGAGGCGATGATTGAGTTTGGGCAATGGTCTGGGGCCTGAGGTAGAGCCTGATCACCAGAAATACAGGAATGAGTCATTGGAGTCGAGTAGAAGGGACAAGGGCCAGAGTGCGTCGGAAGTTTCTCAAACATGATTAGGGGCCAGAATCTCCTGGGCTCTTCCACTTCCAATCAATTTGACTACATTATTGCATCTCCAAAGAGTTTCCCCATCATAGAGATGGTTATTTATTTGCACTGGTTGCAAGGTCAGCGAAAAATAAGTGTGAAGATGAAGGTTGTGTGTACCGATTGTTCTGGGTGTGTGGAGAAACAGGCCAATTTTGTGTCCCTTTATTAAGGAAGGAACACGCTAAAATTTCCCCAGAAATGTCTGCCGGATTGCTTCTGTGCTGTTTCTAAGTAACAAATTGCTCCTTTAGGTCCACTGGAGTGATATTTTCACTGTGTTCAAACTGAAATGAGTATGACCAAATATAAGATTATGTATAAAAAGCAGATATTGTTTTCAATCTTAAAATGAAAATGGCCTTTTTTTCATAAATGTTTAAAATTGTACTTTAAAAACATAGTTTAAAATGTGCCAAATTAGAAGAAATCTCTACATATTCACATTGGTTTCATAAAAATAAATAAATGAATAAAAACCATCAAAAAACGTCAAACTTCAACATCATTTTTATATCAGATTCAATTTAGTTTAAAATGTCAAATTGTGTAGCTTATTTTCCTTAACATCTTAATTATTTTCAAAAAGCTTTTAAAAATATAAGAGTTTTCATGAAGCAAGAAAAAAGATATCATAGTATAAAAGAAGCAAGAAAAAGGCTATCATACTATAAAAATAATAATATGTTTTTATAGTTTTTCTTGAATTGCTAAACATACTTTGAAACCATCACTCATTTTCTTAAAACCTTAAACACAAATCCAAATACTCAAACTAAATTCACAAAACCTCTGACTCTTCCATCAAAAATCAAACAATCCCCGCAAACCATTTCACTTGACTCAAAATTAAAACCGTGCTCTCAGATCACACACACATGAGTCAATAAAATAAACACTCACGGAGCATGCATTTAGACACTACATAGAAAACTGAAAACACAGCATCCAGAACATTACAGAAAAAGTATATTGTATTGAGTAAACGATTTTGCAATTCTGTAAAAAGATATAGTACATTGCAACTGAATAAGGTGAATATATTGTATAGGCATACTGTATGTTCTGCAAGAATAGTAATTATGCTGAATATTGAATAGAATAATGTTTGTATATATATTCAGCACTTGGATACTGCAAAAATACTTCTGGCAGTCCAACTGCAAAGGCCAAAAAGGTCAAAATAAAACTCTAAATGAATAGCATGCATTTACAGTATACACTCAAATACTGTAGGTTTTGTGCAATTGTAAAAATCAGGGTCAGTGAGAAATTCATTCTGTTTCAGCATCATGTCTTTGTGCTTGAGTCCGGCTTGAGGACTTTGTCAAAATCACAAGTAATGTTGTCTTTGTTTGCTAGACAAAGAGAAAAAAATCCCTCCTGATCCAGATCCAGCCTTGATAACACTCTCTAAACCTTACTTTCCTCTCCTCATCGTCTCTTCCTCCACTTCTTACATGTACTCCTTCCTCCTCTCCTTCCTCAGAATTGTTTCCATCTATTGTTCGTATCATCATTCAGTCACCTGTGCCACTTGTGCACTCTCAACTGGCTCATATTTTGTACAGTTGGTTTGATCACATCATTTGAAACAAGTGTGGAACAATTTTGAATCGTTTGTGTTGTAAACGATGACAACTGTGCTTTAGGAGTTGTTTAACTTTTTCCACTTGTGTGTTAGGCATTTTTGCAGCACAAATGCATCACATGTGAACACACAAAAGTGTCTCAAGTTGAATGAGTAATGTGTTTAGAGTTTTGCAAAAAGAGTGCATACGATTTGCAAATAGAGCCTAACTGCTGAACGTGTTTTAAGGTTTAGCAGAAAGAGTGCTTTATTTTGACAAATTGGTTTAAGCTAGTGAGAATTTGGGTACAGAGATTGTTGGTTTAGTGTTTTAGCAATTCCTGAAAAACCTGCAAAAAATTTATAATTACAATAATTAATTTAGTATATTATTTCTCAACTAATAATCAGGGGCCTTTCATCCATAAAACCATTGTTACCAATAGCCAGGTTTTACATTTAATTTAGTCTGACTTATTGTCAGTTGATTTGGTTCAAAAATAAGTCAGACTAACTGAAATAAGCGCTGGTTTATTTGGTAAACTTGTTTTATGGAACAGGCCCCAGGACAGCAGTTGTAGTCACCCTGACATAAAAAAAAAAAAAAAAAAAAAAAAAACATCAAAATGACAACTCATTTACCAATTGAAAAATATGTTTATCCAAGAGAGGTGTATCAAGTCATTGTATGAATTAATTGCAATTTTTTTGTATTCTTTTTTATAATAAATGTTTTTATCAGCATCACATCATTTGACTCAACTGCCTGTTTGAAACTTGTCGTATTCTTTACAAAAACGGATAAAACATGAAAGAGCAAATTCAGTTTGCCTGTTGTTCATTTTAACTACTGCCTATTAACCTGCTATTAACTATTGTTTCTGTCATCTTCCTGTAGATAACCTGAGAACTATGATGTCTGGTACGAGAGCAAGTTTGAGGAGTGGTGACAGGAGGCTGTCTTTCCCTTCTTCTAAAGCATTGGTGGTGCTCGCGGTCAAGCAGTGGACCACAACTATTACGCCATATGTCAAAATCTACTTTCACGATATGCTGGGGGTGTGGCGCGGGCAGCTCCGGCGGACTTCTTCACGACCCCCCCGCCACACATATTGCAGCCAAAGACGGCCAGCCTCGAAGTGTTGTTGGACGAATGCGCCAACCCTAAAAAAGCGATATGGCCGCTTCCAGGCAGCTAAAGAACTGCGCGAGATATTTAACCCCATCTAAGCAGTGTACCGCTAGTATGACCGCCCCATCCCTGTCAATGCTCAACGTTCACCCATCAATGTCCGTAGGCGGAAAGGCTTGCAATTAATCGCATGTGATTGTCATGTGCATTTCGTCAGTAAAGCCAGTTCTGTGATTAGTAGTAAATCTCTATAAAGTTATAGAGATTTACTACTAATCACAGAACCGGCTTTACTGACGAGATGCGCATGACAATCACATGCGATTAATTGCACAGCCCTAATGTCCAATGACATCTTCAGGTTTTGAGGATCCCGGTTTGAAGGTCTGACGAAGCTTCGGTCTTCTTCTGTGACTTTTATCTCAAACCAATCGCCATTCACTACAATCTGTTCTGTGTACATTTTTGTTTCGCTTTTACGTTAAAGTTTAAATTATTGAAAATGTCTTGAGTTCATTGCTTTTTTATTCAATGCTTTATTTTGCAATATAAGGTAGTGGGTTACTTTTCACCATTGTTCAAAATCCTCCGGCTTCTCACTGGAGCATTACTGAAAATCATCGACACTCTGAAAGGCAGCTGGGACATGTTAGCTGTCCACGAAGCATTAACTCTGTCCAAAACTTTACAGCGCAACGCATTTTCTGCCTAATTGGATTCACTTCCTACATTCCAAGAAGAATGAGTTTTGGCGAAAGCATATTTTTGAGATGGTTCAGAGGATTGTGGAAATCTCTACAGAATTAGAGCAGATTGGCAGAGGGGAAATGAGCTAAATTGCTTCTTTGCAATATACTGTAAAGAGTCTGGTTTTATGTACTCAAACCTCTGAACTAAAAGCTAAGAGCCTAAAACTGAGTCTAGTCAAACCAATTCCACTAAGAGCATAGATTCCATGAATGCGTTTAGACTTGTTAATGAAGGTTTGTATTTGTATTAATCAAGCCATGTCCAGAGAAGACGCCACAGTTGAAATCCAAATTATGTGGATGCTTATTAAATCAGGAGCCGATGTCCAGGTCTCTAATTAGTCATTAACTATACATAACTGTACCAAAGTATATGCGCGATTGGTGCACTATATCGTGTGAACTCCTTGATGATGTGTGAACCGTCGTATTCGTAGACATGGTATTGGAACATGTGAACTTGCTATCTTTACAAAATCCATCTATAACACGTTTCCACTCTTCACAGCTCTGGTGCAATTGAATGAATCAAAATTGAATTAAACGCTTCAACACTAAGATCATTTAACTTTGAGCCATCAGTCATTGTTTTTTCCCCTCCCTGGTTTGATTTTTTGTACTAGTGGATCAAATGAATTAGATCAGTATGCTAACATGCATGCGCTAGATAATGAAGTATTTAGCGTTTGACTGACACAGCATCCACTCCATTTGGAGCCTGGATTTTGAAAGCTAGCTAATCACTTTTCAACATGATGTTTCTAAGCAGTGCAATGAATGAAATGAATTAAGATTTTAATCTTTGTATTTCCATGTTTGGCTCTGGGCCAGTCAGAGTCAAAGCAATAAGTGTCAACCATTTTTTAATTGAAGATCCCCTGCTCTTGTCAAACTAAACCGTGTCCGATGAAGGCTCTCTTTTAGGTGTTGGCACGGAGAGATTTTTTTTGGCAGCCCATAAATAACTGTCTGCTTTGTACTGTACTTTGTATTTCAGCTGAGTATTATATCAGCTGTGTTCCGATTTTACTGTGCCTTTCATTCAGAGGTTGTATTTACAACTTTTGGGCCCGTTTAAATATCAATGAATAAATGAAATATATATATATATACTTCTGGTGTCTGTTGGTTCATATTATTTTGATGTCGCTGTACTGAATGTCACTGACGAGAATTTGTACAGTGACACAGTTTAGGCATTTGGACATTCTCTGATCACAGTTATTTGTTATTGCTTATAGTCCATAAATAAACAGTAACTACTGTTAATAGAGGTTCTGCATTTTCCTGACTTATTATGCAACACAATTCCACTAACCTAATGTACAGTTACTAACATTGCCACCAATGACCTGTTGCTACAATATAAGAAAATCACCTTGAGTAAACAAACAATCTCGAACATACACTTACCAAAGGATTATTAGGAACAACTGTTACCCCTCTCATTAATGCAATTATCTAATAACCAACTGCATTACGGCAGTTGCCTCTACTTTAGGGGTGTGGCCTGGTCAGTACAATCTCCTGAACCCAAACTGGAATGTCAGGAATGGGAAAAGAAAGGTGATTTAAGCAATTTTGAGCGCGGCATGGTTGTTGGTGCCAGGCGGCCGGTCTGAGTATTTCACAATCTGTCATAGTTACTGGGATTGGCCAAACCATTTTCTTAGGGTTTACAAAGAATGGTGGAAAAGGGAAAACATCCAGTATGCAGCAGTCCCAAGGAAAATGCCTTGTTGATGCTAGAGGTCAGATAGGAGAATGGGCTGACTGATTCAAGCTGAGGAAGAGCAACTTTGACTGAAGCCAACCACTCTGCTACAACCGAGGTATGCAGTAAAGCACGGTAGCTACAACACGACAACCTTGAGGCGGATGTGGCTATAACAGCAGTAAGACTCCCACCGGCACCCACTCATCTCCACTCAAGCAAACAGGAAAGAGAGGCTACACCTTGCACGAAAGCTCAAAATTGGACAGTTGAAGACTGGAAAAATGTTGCCTGGTCTGATGAGTCTCTCGATTTGCTGAGACATTCAGATAGTAGAGTCAGAATTGGCGTGAACAGAATGAGAACATGGATCCATCATGCCTTGTTACCACTGTGCAGGCTGGGGGTGGTGGGCAGAATGGTGTGGGGATGTTTTCTTTGGCACACTTTAGGCCCCCTTAGCGCGCCAATTGCATCATGAATGCCACGCCTACCTGAGCATTATTGCTTCGACTCATGTCCATCCCTTTTTATGACTCACCATGTAACGAACTCCTCTGATGGCTACTTCCAGCAGGATAATGTGCAACTATGTCACAAAGTCCTCAAATTCATTTCAGTTTTGAACATGACAAGTTCACTGTAAATGTACCAGCTCCCCTACAGTCACTCAGATCTCAAACTCCAATAGAGCATCTTTGGGATGGTGGAACGGAGCTTCTGCGGCCCTGGATGTGCATCCTACAACTTCAAAAGATGCTATCCCATCAATATAGCCAACATTTCTAAAGAATGCTTTCTAGCACCTTGTTGAATCAATGCCAATGAGAATTAAGGCAGTTCTGAAGAAAGGGTCAAACATTGTGTATGGTGTTCCTAATAATCCTTTAGGTGAGTGTATGTTGTTTTTACTGACACATTCATATGGGGAATGAGGGACATGGAAGCTGTTCCAAAACATAGTGAGCTGGCTTGTTGTGTTTCTACACTGTAGTGAGCTGGCTTGTTGTGTGTATGTTCTCAATGAATAAATATATATAAACCCTGAACTATATCATTTTCTCAAATGCAGCAAAGTCATTGTTTAAAGCAGCATAATTTTGTTTTCCATCGTTTGGGTGTTGTTGTTGCACCTTAGAACACTCCTGTGAGTAAATGTTGTCTGGGAAGGTAGTAGGTAAAGAACAGTGTGTGTAAAGGCAAAATGCCTGAATTCACAGTACCTATAAAGAATAGGTGAAAAGTACCTGAATAGATTTAGTAGATATGTGCATACAATGGACACTTTAATGAGATAGTCTCATTTTTTGGGAGATGCCAGGGTCTGCACCTCTACCACTGGAGTAAGCAACTTGGTCAAAATTGGATCACATTTGCCCTGATAACCAACCCACATTGCAGCTCTGACATAATTTAATTTCTTATTACAGTTTTTTTTTTTTTTTTTTTTTTTTACAATTGCTTAAGCACAATTTTGAAAACAGGGCCCGGTTTTTCAAACCCCTTCACACAATTAACACTACACCAAAGTAGCACAACACCACAGATGATTTGCAAAATGGAACACTTTTGTCAACCTATACAATGTCTTATAAAAAAACTTATTTTGTGGTCATAACATAAACACAACTATCATATGCTCTGATTCTGTTTGAATCAGTTAAACACTCATGTGCTCAACCTAAAACACTTTTAGCATTTACACAAAGAAAGTGTAAAAATAAATTCACCAACACCACATGACACCAATTGTGCAGACTAATGAAAAGATTTCTTTCAGTCAATACTGAACATTTCACAACAAAAATTCCAGTTTCATACATTATTACTGGACGTACCATTGTACTGTAAGCTTACAGTAATACTGTAACAAATTACATATCCAGTTCAGTACTGAATAAAATAAATAAACAAATGAAAACCTAAACATCTCTCCACCTAGCTGGATCTGGCCACAGGGCCTCGTCAACATCACAGGCTATATTTTCATTTGCAAGGCAATGTGGAAGAATCTTTTGGAGTGACGAATCCACCCTTGTATGGATGCTGCTTCAATATGATCACATGCTTCCTCCATAGCTTGAATAAAGGACATCTGGACATAGGGCCGAGATCATAAACCTTCCACCGCCATGCTGAGAACTCCTCCTCGATTGGGTTTAGGAAGGGGTAGTATGGTGGAAGGTATTGAACTGTAAATTGTGGGTGTTGATGAAACCAGTTTTGGACCAGAGCAGAACGATGGAAAGCTACATTGACCCAGATGAAAAATGTATTGCATCTGGTCCCTTTGGTTTGCTGCTGTGATAATATTGTGTAATCTGTCTAAAAATGTAAGAATGAGGTCAGTGTTGTAAGGGACCGTTGGCATGGGGGGTGGAGGACCCCATTCCGGGTGTAATGGCAGAACAAAGGGTAATATTACCCCCACATTGCCCTGGACATTGACAAAGCCCTGTGGCCAATGATGTTTCTTCCCTCTCACTGTTGTCAGGTTAAATCCAGCCTCATCAATGTATATAAACCCATGGGACTTCACCCCGATCCATTTGCAAAACTTTTGAAGTACAGCAAAATATCACATTGTGTAGATCAATATACTGTAGCTTTGCTATACAGTAAAATAACATGTACAGTAAAAGCCGTGAGCAGTACACAATACTACAGTGAGGAACAATACGCACTCACCACATATTCACACTGCAGGACTTTCACCCTGTCTGAGTTTCTTTCAAATGGCACTTTATACAGTGTTTCATAAGAACTTGATGTTTTAAGGATGCAGGCTATTGTTGACAGAGACCTGTTGGACATTATTGAAAATTAGGTGATCATTGACAATAAAGGCTTGAATTTCTCTAAGTCTGATTGCATTATAAATAAATAAAATGTATGCATTTAGCAGACGCTTTTATCCAAAGCACTTACAGTGCATCCAGGCTATCAATTTTACCCATCAGTGTTCCCGATTCAACCCCAGCCTTGCTCTACCACTTGAGCTACAGGGAATCATTATTGGCCAGAACAAGGTTATGATCTCTCTTGCTCCTGTGTGAATATGGGCCCTCCCTCCTTGGTGTTTCTTGACGTCAATCCTATGTTGGCCAAACAAAAACATGTAGCTTACTTTAAAATGATAGACGAATAGATACCAAACTGTTATATAGTAAATGCAGTAAGCTATGGATTTTCTGTTGACAGAAGATAGTTTCTCACCTGTGCTCTTGACAAATGTCCAACTATTGATGCATCTGTACCTGCTTAGGTTTTTACTCTCAGTCCAGCCTCCATAAGCGTATCCATGGTTTATTACATGGTTCACAATTTGTTACACAGATTTGGTTGTTTTCTTTTTTGTGCATGTCGCTACCCCTTCCTCCAGGTTTTCCTCTCTCCCTCTCCCTCTCCCTCCCTGCTCCCCCCGATTCCCCTCTCATCCGCACTCTCCCTCTTCCTCTGACAACGCCCATTTTGTTGAAGACAGTGAACTTACCTGTTGCCTTCTTATAGTGCTTAAACCTGACTGGTGGTTCAAATTAAACACCAGTGTGTGTGCACACCTGGTGGCTGTGTTTAACCAATTGGTTTATTTTGTGTGTTCATTTGAAAGCCTTTGCTAGAAATTGTAAGGAAATTACACCATGATACATTTCTGTGTCAAATGCATTCAAGTGTGTGTAATGTTTTGCAAAAGTGTGAAGCTGACAATGTGCTTACAGCAAATCTAGGCCAGTGTTTTGCTCCTTGCGTGTAAGGTCTTCAATTGTGGGAAAGTTTTTTAATTTTAGTGTGTGCAATTGAAAAAATGTAATTATTTCTAAATTTTGAGTTCATGCTAACATTAAGGCTGATTTTAAGTCCGATTTGCATGCTTCGGGTTGATGAAACTTTTTGCAACCACAAACATGCCAAGAAAGTAGTACTGAGAAAAAAAAATTGTCCAAATTTTTTATTTATATCTTGTTTTTCACTCGCAACAGAACGCTGCCAGGAGAGCCAGCTGACAATGTTGATTGTTGTTTTCTTATCTTATCACATTTATCTAATTGTGAGTCTCAGTGGAATCTCGTGCACTGTGGAATCATTCTTACAATCAAAATCAGTTATTTAGAAAATCCTCTATGTGCAGGTCTTATATGATGCAGTGAATCGATGCAACTGACACTGGTAGGTTACATGACAAGACCACATGGCTAATGTAGTACATCTGGGTTAAATTCATACTGCATACATTCATATACTGTAGAACATACTTTTAAGTAAGTACCATTCAAAAGAAGTACTTACTCATGATGTTATGCGATTTCGGGCACAACCTGTCCACATCGTGTCTTCTCAAATCTCCACGCCATTGACTATACAGTTTACAGAGCTCTGATGACTGATGATCCAAAATAAGTTTATAATGAAAAGAACAGCTCAACATCAGTTCATGAATAAAATATATAATTGTTCAAATAAAATATGTTGTTTAAATTCTTACTTGAGTTATTATTTTGAAACAAATGTAAAATGCTTTAAAACACCAAACTGCTGAGATTTATACTTGCATTTTTTTTTTTTTTTTTCAGTTAAAATATTTCCTTCCCAGATTTACATCCAAATGCTGTTTTTCTATCTGGACAGCTGTGTTGGGTTGAGAAACCTAGCTAATGTGAAGCATATAAAGGACTGAAAAGAGTCCCTGTGCTGCAGCTAAGAGAGTCTGACAGCTATTAGGGTCAGCTTCATTACCACGCAGCAGCTCCTTCATAGTATCACCATTAATATCACATTCCAGAGTTCTGTCTGTATAGGTTCAAACGGTTTCACTGGCTAACAGAATACTGGATCCCTGAGCCAAAACAAAAGTTCAGGCTCTCCGAATATAGAGATGTGCCTGCAGGAGAAGGAACTGCTAAGTAAGCTAAATTGCTTCTGTGTTGTGGTGAGCCAGGAAGAGAGAAAGAAATGTAGATGTGCTGCAGCCATCCTCAGCATCTGCCAGTCTATAGGTATGCCTCTCTGTTTTGACACACACATTATTTATCCAGTATTGAGAGAATCATAAGCAGACAATCCAAAACACACATTTATGCTTCTTAAAAGTGCTTTATAGGCAGGAGAATAATTTCCCAATATTGCTTGAGCTTACAGGGGGAGGCACTGCAGGAAAATGAATCGGCTCCCAGAGGGCCCATTACAATCCTCATTTATTTAGAAAATAAAACCGGAAGGCTTGCAACTTGAGCTCCAGCCCGGAAGTGCTTTTATCGATAGAGAGGGAACAGGAGGAGAGGAAGCTTAAGATATGCATTCTGTCTCCCATGAGGTCAAATGAATATGATATGAGTATCTCAGAGAATCATTTCAGGAGCAACTTCTTGTAATGTAATGCAATTGCTTGAGACAATAGTCTGCTAAAATATTTTGGATCACTTTTTTAAAAAAAAATCTCAGTTTCTGCTTTTTTCCTAGGCACAGCACTACTGAGTTCCAGTGCAGATGCTGATACAATGCAAGATGCACATCTTGAATTAAAATAACGGCATACTCCGTGCAGGAAGCTTTTTCAGCAGTAAAAGCCCACGTTTCTGCAATGCCTAGGAGCTGCCATATTTGTGGCTGTGGGTTTATACAAGCCTGTGGTACAATTCCACAGTTACAGTTTTAAATGCTATGGCTCACAAACCGGGCAGGTTTGCACCACCAGTAGCCCATCTACCACCAAGCAAAAGCCACATTTTGAGTCCCCGTTGCACGCCATGTAGCATATTACAGGTAGCAGCTATCACTTGGCTGGTCAGCCCCAGAAAGGTAATGCTGGGTGCAAGCTCATTTTAGGCAATATAAGGCATATTTAGTAGAAAGTAGAAATGGCCAGCTACTTGCCATTATCACTTGTGTAGCTACATTTACAGATGTGCATTATTTTCAGCAATTTCAATAGCCTGGGCCTCAGGAGCATTTAGGCTAGATATTTTGTGCTTGTGTGCACTGTATGCTGTGTACCTGGGGCTAAAAATGCCACTTCCGTGAGGCACCAAAAAGGCCAGAAACATGTAGAGAAATGATTCCAATTTTTTTCTATTACATTTTATTATTTTTTATTTTGCTCAGTATCATTTAGAAAGATTTTTGGTATTTTTTTACTTTGTTGCTTGGGATTTGCCCATGGTGCTAGAGGTATAAATATTTGTCTTCATTGTGGTGGAGGCCCCCTGGGCGTATGGTTTTATAAGCATGCCTAGGCAGACTATGCATACATTCCAGCCCTGGTGACTAAAGTACAAAGTAGATTTGAAAAAGCAATGCAGTCTTTTTGGAGAGCACATTTTTTTAGAGTCAAAATAGATGTATAGTTTATGTTAAATTTAATGCTCAGTTTGTACCCACAGTGGGAATCTTTGGGGGTGTTGTAAAAAGCAGAAGCATTGAAAGTTTTTGTATTATTGTTCTTAAAAGGGATGGAGTTCCACTTTAAAATAGAGAGGTTTGATAGCTTATCTATTTTACCCCCCAGGGGATTCCAGCCAGCAAGTGACTGTGTTTCTGCTGGTAGGGAGCCACAAAGAAATATTTTTTAACTCAAGAGCCATTTTTTTGACTGCAGTTTATCCAGTCTCTTATAGTGGCAGTCAATGGAAACTCCGGCTTCGGGAGTAAAAAAAACAAAACATACACAGACAAAGGAAACCTAGAGAAATGAAACCCTGTAACAGCTCACGCGTGTGCTGCAGTGAGGGTCTTTAAGAGGGAATGAAAGGTAATGGGTCTGTACTGAGAAGCTGAACAAAGTATTTATATATTTTTTTTTACATCTGAGGATGTAGATGAGTTTTTGTTGTTCATCAGACCAGATTTGGAGAGATTTAGCATTTCATCACTTGCTTAACAATGGATCCTCTTGCAGCGAATGGTGTCCAAACAGCTGATAAAAGCATAACCAAATCAAACAAGTATTCCACACAAATGCAGCCCATCAATTAATGTGTTATAAAATAAAAAGCTGTGTGTTTGTAATAAACAAATCCATCACTTCAAACCACAAGGGGGCTGGACTTTTTATTTCTATTTTTTTATTAGGAAGTGTTATTATGGATTTGGCTAGAAGTGGTGGTTTAACGTTAAAATGTCTTAATGATGGATTTTTCCTCACAAACACGGTTTTACTTCACAAGACTTAATTGGTCAACTGCGATTACTTGCGGATATTGTGATGTTTTAATCACCTGGTTGGCCTGACAGGATTCATTCTAATGCACCCATTCACTGCAGAGGATCCATTGGTGAGCGTAATGCTAAATTTCTCCAAATTGTTCTGATGAAGAAACAAACTTATTTCTACATCTTGGATGGCCTGAGGGTGAGTACATTTCCAGCAATTGTATTTTGGGGTGAGCTATTATTTTAATGAATAAATTATATTCTTTATTCTTTATTCTTTATTCAGTTAGTCATAAATGTCACACACACACACACACACACACACACACACAGTACACATAGTTTCTTAATAGGTTTAAAGTGAATAATAAAATTTATACAACTTTTGTAAAACCACACAGATCCAGGGTCTTTTTGTTATGGAAGTAGAGTGTGCTTGCAGGTGCAGCAGGTTTAATTTATGTTACACATGGCAAACCTTGAGCAGATTTATGTCAAATGGCCCAGACTGGAGGTTCTAATGCAGTGCAAAGAATCTTTGGAAGTGAAATGTCCATGAGCCGAACCATATGAAAATATTCATTCCAAAGGCCCTTTGAAGTATTTTTTCTTGACTTTGATTTAAAACAACCCTACAACATAGCTGTCATGATTGTTCTCTCCTTCAGAGTGCCCTGTGTATGCGTCATTTATGCTATAAGAATGCACTGGAAATCCATGAGCACAACTGTCCCTCCTGCTTTGTTTTCTAAGTTATGTGCATAATATAAGAAGTTTAATAAAGAAATAAATACAGTTCTGATTACAATTTAAAAACATCTTCACAATTCTCTTGAGTGTTTTTAGCAGCTAGGTCACGGAATGACACTGTTGTTCAATTATTTGTATTTGTTGTTTCCATGCTGGCATATTATTGTGTTTATCAACTGCTTCAAATGAAGCTCCCCAAACCACACATCCACATGTCAAAGTGAGCTGTTTTCTTGGCTAAAATAATTTTTCCAAGTGGACCAGACTTTAGGGCCTAAATCAAAAGTCTGGTTCTGTGTTGTTGGCCACATGATTTGCACGTCTGTAAAAGTTGCTTGTCATTTGCCCCCAGCCCAGGGCAACTCAAATAAACCACCTCTGAATCATGCCTTTCCGCTTATCGGTTTAGAAGCACTTTAAATAAGAAACTGCTGGGAAGGTTTGGATATGTTATCTCATGAACATAACTCCAGCTTTGCCTGTCAAAAAGCAGGGTTTGTGTGTTAAGGCCCAGATATCTCATTTAGACCAGAAAGTGAGAAACCTCCCTGGCTTCCATTACGGAACCAGAACGGAATGAAAAATGAACAGTGACAAAAGGAAATGTTCCCAGCTCACCGTTGCTCTGCTAACTTGATAAAAAGTCTATTTAGTGCTTGTCAGGTTGAGCCAGAGAAAGAGAGAGAGAGCGTGTGCACAAGAGAAGAAGCCTTTTGGAGAAGTCTGGGTGTATTTTTTGGGAAATAACTTTGGCCAGGTATTCAGGAAAGGTTGTGCTGTTTGTCAGGGCTGATCGGGAGAATTTACTCTGAGGTTCTAGTCTAAAAATCCATCTCCAGAGTATGTGGCAGTGCATATAAGGTCTCCCTTACTGACCCGAGGGTATGCAGTTGTTGATGGGGTTGACATTCGGTGGTAAATTGGTTTTTTTGTATAAATGATCTTCCATGTTGAAAGGTTAGGGTCAAACAAAGCATGAAGGCTGTATTTAATGGTCATCTTCAAAGTGAAGTTGATGATGACATCCCATGTTAGATTCAAACCTTGACTGAATACAAATGCTAAAAGCAAAGTATCAAGCTCTGTACCCAGTGAGCTGCTCACCAAAGCAATCCTTTTTGGATCTGCTTCAGGACACTTCCAAAAAATCAGGTTCCATCCTTCCATATCAAACAGGTTCCATTTGAGGGGCAGATCAGTAGGGTTTGAAACAGATCTCAGGACTGATCAAATTTCCATCCATATTATTGAATGAAGAACCCATTGTAAAAAACTTTCTATCATGTACACTGGGTGCTTATCTCGTTAATGCTTACTTTTTAGCTTGTTACCTAGATACACCTCACTTTCCTCACCTCTGAGATGATTTTGTCCATCTCGTGTCCTAGATTTCCGGCTTCGGGTAGCAGTCAGGAGAATGTCTGGAGCTTACCCAGCAGGGGTTCACAGGCCCTAGTACAATCCATTACTCACCCCACTGCAGCTTAAACCCACATTATCATCCACACAGGAGGGGTTTGGATAGACCAATGATTTGAGCCCCCTTTGCCCCCTTCCCCATCTCCTGTTCTTTTCGCTTATCTCCCCAGGCACATTAGCAGACAACCCTGCTTCATTATAACAAGCATCTTTATTTCGCGGCCTTATCTGAGTATTTACTCCCCGCCAAAAACAATGTACGATCCAATGCTCACAAGGAGGAAATGCACACTTATGTGAATAATTACAATGAAGGAAATGCAGGCAACCAAATCCTGTGTCAGAGCTTATCTATGCTAGATATGTTCACAAAGGGTTTCATTACCTGCACTTTCCAGTCGGTGAGGTGTGATGTATTTACAGGTTGTGGAAAAGTACAGTGGAATGGACATTGTAAGGAGCAACACACAACAGGAAAATAATATCATAGAGATGACTCCAGCAGAACCTCAGGACTGTGTGTAATAAGTCTAATAAAATATAAGATAATTTAACCTTTAGGTTAGTTCAGATTGTAAAATATGTTTTTACTTTATGCTTACACCTAATTTTACAGTGATTCAATTAATAAGGTAAGGTTTATAAGGCAACATCAAAAATAACTGGCCCAATTTCTAAATATCCCAAATGCCACCCTCAGCCCTTGTGTTTCGCCTCAGAGTTCTCACTTTGATGATGAAACCCTGCATAGACCGTCTGCTACTAGTCTGCTGTGAAGTCTGTATCAATGTGTGCTACTGAAATGAGATTCCCAGACATGGACTAGTGAAGAAAGTGGCTGCATCTGAAATCGCATACTCTCTTGAGTTGGTACTTATTTTGAATAAGTAATTACTTAGTGACCGCTAAAAAAAAAGTATGTTCTATATAGTATGAATGTGTGTAGTATGAATGTAATTTGGACATTTGCCCATACTGTCATTATCATGTGAGAGTTGAGTTGGTTCAGTGCCTTTCACAAATCTTCCCCCAGGGCCTCATGGGATAGTAAAGTGTCCATCGTGTGAACACCAGAATCTCACCGGAAGTAGTAGGTCATCCAGGTACCTCGTGTCCGCACTTAAGTGACAAAGAAGTATATCCGAATTCACAATATATGAGTACAGTACATCTTTTGTCACATACTGTTTTCCACCTACTATATTTTCAAGTAAAGTGCTTCATGCAATACTGGTTGTGTAAAAAACTGTTTGTCAGTAATGCAAGAAACCTTATTGGGAAATCCATAAATTAACTGTCTATTGTGTAGCATTCACCATGTGCAGCCCATCCAAGGCCCCTTTTCACACTCCACATGGCTTCCATCCTCACACCTCCTGAGCTATATTTACACTGATGTGACCCCAAATGGTATGCCTGCCAGAGGGACACTAGATGCTTTTCACATCTGCCTAGCACCCCTTTTGGTGTTCTCCTAGGAGACTTGCACCAAGGTAAATGTGTCCACCCATTAGTGGTGCATAGTGAAAAAATGCAATCAAGGTTGCCCTTAAAATGTCTTCAGCACCTCCAAAAGTGTTTGATTAAGAGCTCTGGTTTTGGTGTTTGCTTGCGCCACAAGAGGAAACTTGTTTTGCTGCTGTCAACTCAGATGTGTGATACTTTTTGAGAGTTGAACAAAACATTGTGAATGTCCAAGTTTTAGCCTGCATGATCCTCTGAGAGACCAGAAGACTACACTTTGACTCTTGAGAACAAGAGTTATAACGGTGTGAAGTCGGAGGTCTCAAATTGCTCCATAAATGCATTTGCTTGACTAGCAGGGATTGAGCTTCACTTCATTTGTTGCTTTTGTAGCCTGGAAGTCTGATGGGGCAGATTGTAGAAGGCATGGCACATGTCTACCAACTTTTGTCCACTTCATAGCAAGGATGTTTTAAAGGATCAGTGCCCACACTACTAAAAAAGGGATTCTCTGGCAAGCCAGAAGGCAGGAGGAAAATGTGAAACTGCTACACCACTCCTGGTTGCCAACAAAGCAAACTTGGAGATTCATAAATGCGTATTTAAGAGGAAGCTATTGTCGGTGGCTCCCTCAGTTACCCAGGGAGACTAAAATTTGTTGAGACTGTTCTGTGCTGATGTGCTGCCAAACCTTGCAGATCTTCCTGCTCTTTTGAGGTCCATTTGACGAAATATTTTAGCTTCACGTAGAGGCAATTGTGATGTCAAACTTTAAAAACCCTGGCACTCTCCTTTGGGATGCGCCTCATGATCTTCAAGTCAAAGAAAGTGACGGACACCCTGAAGATTTACTTCTTTTTTTCTTCAGTAAAAATCAATCTATATTTGTTCAATATATATTTTTTTTATATTATTAATCTTGAAATAATTTGATGATATCATTAATATTGTATCTTTTATAATTTTGCATTAATAATATTTTTTTCTTTTTTTTTTTACAATTTCATTCTTTTCGTCATCTGCAGTATCTCTGATTAAAATAGAGCCAGGGGCCCTATCCTTATACCCAGCACTATCCCGGCCTACAGCGCATGGCATAAAGTCATGTTTGCTGGTTTCAGTCCCGCGCCTGTTAGCATTTGATCATCGATCCACCCACAGGACTAATTACATATGATTTGCTGCCCTTTGTTCTCCCATTTATTAAAAGCAGGGACGTCTTACCGCTGGTCTACTAAAGAGAGGTGCTGTATCTAGGTGTATTGCTCATTTAAGGACTGAAAAAATAAGGCTGCACCATAGACCCAAAACCTCAGACCTGATTCTAAAGTCGGGCGCAAGGTTTTTCTTTGTTATTTGCCTTGGCATACAGCTGCTCCAGTAAGCAGGGCGCTTTGGCAGCACACAAAAGCATATCATTGGTGGATTAAAGATTTGCAATGCATAAGAATTTTTGTAGACTACTTATCAAACATAAAAAAAATGCTACATGTTCATAATGGATAGTCATCGCGGTTATCAGATTAGGGCTATCTATTCGCTCGCACACGGCAGATCCATTTTATCTCGGAGACCGTTCAGTCTTTCCGCTTGCAAATTCCGCCGTGTAAATAGCAAAAAATCCGTCATGGCAACGAGCGCAGATGGCTCTTAAAAGGGAATGGAAAGAGTGAACTCTTATGGTGTATTGCACATACGCCCAAAAAAACCCCATACTCTTAAGAGATAGGACAACTTCTGTTTTTAGACCAGTGGCCCGGATGCGTGCCAAACTGTTTTTTTTTTTTCTTGTTTCTTGTTAAAATATCAAAGTGGATTTGGACACTAGTGCACCTGGCCATGGCGCTTTACACTTTGCGTTTAGATGCGTTAAAATACGGCCCTAGGCCTTGTAAATCCTTTAAAAAAAAAAAAAAAAAACAGATTAGCACCTCCTGGGAGCACGCAGACAAGAAGAACAGTATTCATGGTGTAACACTAAGAAGCCTGTTAGGATCACTTGAGAGGCTTTGATCCCCCCTAGTTTTTTATACATATTTTACTTTAGTAGGTTGTGGAAAAATATTATGGATATAAGGGCAATTCTCAAGAGGTCAAGGTGTTATATTTTTTGTTCTTTAAACTGGTTGTTCTTTTAACATCCAAGATGGCGCCGCGCATGCGCCGTGTCGAGACCGAGAAACTTGTGGAGCTCCGAGAAAACTTTGCAGTTTTTCGTTTGTTTTACTTGTTTTTTTTGTTGTTCTACATGTTAACTGTTTCTGCAATTTCTGGAGCACGCTCCCAAGAATTTCACTCACCATGTGACAATAAAAGTGACTTGACTTGACTTGACTTGTTGATTTGAAGTGTCAGTTTTTGAACTATTATTACTGCAGTCAAACATGAATACAGAAAGCATTTTGTTATACAAAACATAAAAATTCTATAAAAAATTAACAAAATGTAACTGTTATAAAAATAAACAGGAGTGCTTTATCAGAGCTTAATCCTTCTGGGCCTGATCTGATTTTAACCTCTTTCCGTTTTTTGCCTCTTTTTGGCTATATGGTTATGCCAATCAATTTTTGAGTGGGGGAAAATTGGTGTGTGTTTTGTTGTGTTATAAGTGAGTGTGGTGAGAGGATGTGTTTTTTTTGCCCCTATGTTTTAGAGGAAACCCCCTTCCCTTTGTTGCCACTTTTATTTTTATTTTTTTTTTTTTACAAAATTGTGTTAATTATTGCTTTTTTTTACAGGCACCCAGTTCAAGGGGGTGGTGTGTGTACAAGGGTGTGTGGGTGGGGGGGGTGTTTTGATTTACACTTTTTAATTTTCCCCCTTAATGCTGTGCAATTTTTTCCCATGTGGGGGGATTTGTAGATTGACATACAAACATGTTCTGTTTTTTAAATTTTTTCCCATTTCCCTTTTTATTTCTAATGGTGGTCATTTTGCCCAAAGACCATGAGTGTGACTTTTTTTTTACGAGATTTAGCTTTTTAAATCATGCATTTTTGTGTTTCACATCCCAAAGTGCCATAAAATCCCCAAGTTGTACCATTCGATGAACTACGATTTTAAATATTCAAAAGTAAAATTCTTTGGCAAGAGGGGCCCGAAAAAAACCAAAAGGGGTTAAGCTTTTGGAGTAATCTTCATTCTCTGGGTTCTTGTCAATGGGATTTTCTGATTAAAATATGCTGAAAAAAATCTTTGAAACATAGTTAAACCTGCAATTCATTTTTAAAAGTGTAAGAGTACATAAATGGACAAAAGGTTAGTCAGGATTTGGAAAAAAAAGGATACAGGCAGGGGGGGCCCAAAATGGGGGTTCCAACCCACAACGGGGGGGTTAATGGGTTTGGACAACACCCACGGGTTTAAAATCTCAGGGAGGCGTTTGCCCGGGGGCATGCGTTAAAGTTCCCCCTAGGGCTTTTTCTTGCTTTTAACCGGTTTTTTTTAAAAGGGGAAACGGATTTTTTAAGCAAAGAGGGGAGAAAAAATTGACAAAAGGGGGTTTTGTTTTGAGTAAATAAGATTTTGAAGGGGTTTTTGTTATTTTGTCTTTGTTTTGGTTAAAATCCTCTATATAATTTCACTTTTTTTTTCATCCTTCCATGCTCTAGTCTGTAGTCCCCCAAAAATTTTTGGACTTTTTACTGAAACTAAGTTTATGATTTTTGCGCAAAATTGTTTATTTTATAAAAATATTGAAAATACATAATATGCAAAAAACATGCCACATTGGAAATACACAAGATTTTTCGGTATGCCACTGACTTACGTAAATGCATACTGCAAAACGATGTGTGTCTTTTGGAGTTGCATTTCAAACAGGCAAGTCCCGGGTGCATTTTTTCTCTGTTCAATGCTTCAAGTTTTCTCGCCCCTTTTTACATATTTACACCCAAAAGAAAATGAGGTTTTATTGTTCAAAAGCAATTACTTCTGAGTCAAAGACTGGAAAGGGAAAAAGACCTTAACCTCCCTTGCCTGATTGTATCATTTGGGTGGTGCTCACTTGACCCATATTCTTAAGACAAGCATCCTCTTACATGGCGGGTCAAAGAAAGGCTGTGGTCTGTGTTAAGTCTGTGAAAAGAGCTCCATTACGAGTATGGCCATACTTTGATGAAGTGCCATTCAAGAAGGTCCTGGTATCAGTTCAACCTTTCATATAGTCATGATAATTACCCCTAACAGCACTAATGGTTGGCACAAAAGAAATGAGTCAAAGCGTGGGAATGCAAAAAGATTATCATTATTCTCTGATCAAAATAAGATCAGTATGCTTGCTTTTTGTAAACCATGCCGGAAGGTAAAGTATGTAAAGAGGATGTTTAGTGTGCCAATTAAACAGGTAGGTGTTCCATTGTAGTCATATTCTTGTACTTAATATTTAGTATGTTGCCATTAAAGGTGACAGATCTGTCAGACTAAGCTTGCAAATAGGTTTGGTATAATAACAACAACAACAACAACAACAACAACAACAACAACAACAATAATAATAATAATAATAATAATAATAATAAACATTCTAGTCCATACCAATCTGGGTAAATAACTTTAATTGTGTTAAAAATTATTTTCTGATGTTTAAACCTGTTGCATTTTGTCAGTTGCATCAGGATACATTTTAATAACCATTTACATTACAAATACAATGTAATCATTAACTTTTAATTAATAGTTGGTGATTGATGCACTGGACCCTGTTTACACCTGCATTTAGGTTGCGCTTCATATCCAACACCATCACACTCTCACCATCCTGGTATTCAGGAGCGTGGTAGAGTTTGAACTTTACACTTTAGAGTTGCTGCTAGAACTATGTCCAGAGAGGTTCTTGAAGGGTTTACTTTTAACAGTCATCTGTCCAACAGCTGGAACAGTGGTCCCAGACAGAAAATGGCAATGTATATGTACAATTCACGCAGTTTTCAGCTGAAATAAACAGCAAAACAACAACTTTTATTCCTTTTCACACAAAGTATGATTACAGGTACAGATTATTGATTAACAAAGACTGTTTCTTGCACAATACTGTGTTAATGACAATAGTGTGTTATTTCATTATATAGAGAAAAAACACCAACAACAAAACATGCCAATCAAATTGGAGAAAGCACATCAATTGCATTTTTTTTTGTTATAATTGCTAATAAATTGTGTGTGCATTATTGTGTGTGTGTGTGTGTGTGTGTGTGTGTGTGTAATGTATATATAATAACAACAATGGTTGTGGTCGGTTTTTCTTTGCTTTCCAAAAAGGTTAACCCGGAGAATTTAATTATTTTTTTGGTGGGAAAACTCTGTCTCATGAGCAAGGCTCATGTGAAAACCAAAGCTGCTTTCACCTCCCTGAAGCATGAAGGCATTCAGCTTACCTATTTCTATAATTACAACAACAGTCTTTGAGACGATACAATCATGATAACACCACCTTGCCATTCTCAGCCATTGTTAGAATTAATATAAAAGAAGAAACTGGGCCACTGTTCTTACTTGCATTTGGAAAGTGTTGGGTGATCAGAATGTAAACTTGCTCGGTAGATCCCTGGGTAACCAGGCTGTGATGCAGAGCTTGGGGACGAGTTTATGAAATGTAATAAAAAAGTTCAGCGAATGTTAACCTATCGATAGGTTAGGTAGAGTTCAGTGTAGGTGCTATAAAAAAAAAACCCACAAACACACAAAAAAATGGACATTAACCTTTTAGATTGTTGCTTGAGAAACTGAAACTGTCAACATGTACAACTTAACCAGTGTAATAAAATTCATTTTCATCTGTTTGGATAAAATGAATGAGACTTTAGCGCCACTCCCGGACATTTTCGTTGAAAGTTCAGAAATTTGCAAAGCGATACAATATATTTGCTTTATGTAGTTTTCCAATGAGCCTGAGCTGGGTTTTTTTTTGTACAGTGAGTACACTTAATAATAACTTACGATAAATCAACAAGCTCCAGATTCAGCTTTGTGAGAATAGATGGATGCATCACTTCAATTTAAAGTCATTATTCATGTGAGTCTTACTCTGTGTGAATGGTCTTATTTTTTTCCTGTTTATTTGAGTCTCATAACGGCAACAGTGTTTTGCCTGGCTGTTAGTGTGAAGTAAGGAGTTGAGGACAATTTCAAACAGTTTTCTACAGTTCTCTCTCTCAGGGGTAGTTTCAGAGAAGCCTATAGAGTACGAGCAGTATCAGCTTCCTACACACTTTCACAAATGCACACATAGGCAGTACTTCCTCCAAGAGCACTCCTCCACAAATCCCAATTCACCCTTTCTCCCTTCTCTCCTCATCCATCTCTCAACTACAAATATGTAATGTGCAGAGTGATAACACAGCCAGAAATCAATATTTAAAACAAATGTCAGCAACATGTTGAGGCCTCCTGTCCAGTTCTCATTCTGGCCACTGCCCCTAATGGTGACTATTGAGTCCTCACAGCTCAGAGGTTAATCATTTCCAGTCCTCTTGTGGCCACTGGGCTTATCCAAAAAAAAAAAAAAAAAAAAAAAAAAAAAAAAAAAAAAAATACTGACAAAGGAAGGGGTATGCTCATGCAGGGGGTAGAGCAACTCTGGTAAGTATCACTAAATTATGCAGCGATGACTCTAAATATGAAGCTCAGGCACAAAGCATTTATTTCTATTAAGTGTGGTAGTGTCAGTTTGCGGTGGCTCTATAAATACCTCCACTCTCCATATCTATATATCCATTCTACCTATTCTTTGTTTTTGAATCTTAACATGCAAAATACATGGTGCTACCCTATATTTTTTATGATGCACCTCCATAATACCCTTTTTTTTTTTTTGCACCTCTTAACATTTTTTTAAACATGTAGCATGAGTAGTTGTATGTATTCTGGAAGTACTTCAGAGTAACCATGGTGTACAACTATTGTGACCATCTGATACCATCACTGTACCACGGTATTTTAAGAATTCATCAGGATCTGCATCTGGGCCCAGGGAACTATGCAGAAATGTTCAGAATTTGATTTAAAACCGTCTTATTCACAATGTATGTTATATATATATATTTAGAAATCAAGTGCTTCATGCATTAGAACTATGCAAAGAAATATTGCAGAAGTATATATATTTAACCTATTTTTTTTTCTAAAGAATTTAAGTACTGTAATAATGATGATTTTAAAACTGCAGATTTTTTTTTTTTTTTTTTTTTTTTGCGGTACCTTTATTTGAAGCTGTCATCTGTGTCTTTTCTGCCTTGGACCTGTCCACCTCTGTTTCGGGAGGTGATATAGAACCCATAGCCCCTCAAGAGAAAGGGTTCTGTGGTTTTCAGGGTGACAGAAGAAAGAAAGGCATCTTTCTCACCCGCTATCACAAGTCTTATCACACCACATGACTCAGAGTGACAGAGTGAGTGTCAGGAATGTCCAGAGTGCTAATGGAATGAATGTTACATAATCTTTTTATTTATTTTATTTTTATTTTTTTTAACCTTTCATTCATATTTATATCACATTAAGCAGGAACAGGCATTTATGTTAATGTACATTAATGAAATCTCTTCAAAAAAATGTTGCCCTTTTATTTCTATTGCACAATGAGTGTCATATATGGATGTTTCTTTCATGTTAGACAGTTTTATATTAGATATAAAAAAAATTAAACAAAAACAATGATTAATTATATTTTATTTTATTTTTATTATTTTAAAATGATTTTTATTTTTATTTTTTTTTTTGTTCAAAACCTGCACTCTCAGAAAAAAAGGTACAAAAGCTGTCACTGGGGCAATACCTTTTCAAAAGGTACAATTTTGGTTTAACAATTTTTAGGTACTAATATGTACACTTTAGGTAATTGTACCTTAGATACTATATACTTTAGGTACCAATATGAACTGTTTAGGTACAAAGGTGTGCCTTTTGAAAAAGTACTGCCCCAGTGACAACTTTTGTTCCTTATTTTCTGAGAGTGTACGCTTTTAATCTTACAATGTGATAATCCATCATAAAAAGAATTATTATTTTTATGTTTTTAAACGATACATCTTAACAAATCGAAATATACACAAACCATTTCAATATTTTGCATAAAAGACAACAGTGAAGAGGTTGAGATTAAATATGAGACATGCTGTTTAAACAGAACAAAGTAGAAATCAAGGTAAATATCACATATATTTCCACTAATTTACGACACATTATGCAAAGTGTGAAAATATGATCTAATTGTAAATATAAGGGATACATAAAATGATAGATATGAAATTACCTTTAGCTAAACAAAGGAGTCAGACAGTATTTTTAGGTATAACATGAAAATTAAAACAAACCCCTTTTCTTCCTCCAAAAATTCTCTCCATAAGTGTATTTTTCAGCTCGTTTGCATTTAAGTGGTAAGTGACAAACCTCATTTTAAAATAAATTATTGAAAACAATTACTTTTCATAATTCAGACACATTAATTAAGCGATTCCTGGTATGTGAGATGAGAAGATCACATCACAGGAAAAAGTAGGAATAAAATTGTTGCCTGGGTCCATTTTTGACCCACATATGCGTTTGGGAATAGCTGAAATTATTGCAGGCACTTCATTTTCGAAAGGTTCAGCCAGTGAGTATTGCATTAGACTTTCAAATAACTTGAGCTCCTTTCTCATAAGAGATTGGCACAGCAATAAGGAAAGTGATTTCAAAGTGTTGCAGGACTGAATGGCCTGGGGTGTTGGTTAACCATACTGTTTTAATTAGCCTATGTACTTTCCAGACTGATATCAGAGAATGTAATTGGAGTCAGAACAAGTGTGTGCCATTTTTACATTTCTGGAGCACGATTGGTGAATTGCTCGGAAGTGGAGAATTATCTCAGCATTACGGCTTTAACTGCTTTCAAAGGAGAAGTCATAAAATGCCAACAAGTTTAATAGAGAAAGAAACTTTTCAAATCCTTCTCCCAGAAAGTTAATTACCGACACCACTATAACATGATGAAGAATGTCATGGCTTGTGCTATCAAGACAATTTCCTTAAATTAGTATTACTTGATTCCAAAAAAGTAGTTGAGGAAATGCGATTTGTACCTGAACAATGCTGCACTGCAACAATATTTACAAAATTCACTCATGTTTTCCAACATTAGTTCTTATTGTTCCTGTCTAAAACCCGACCGTTCTTGCTCTGAATGACACGGGACTGCGAGAGAGACTAATCTCGCTCATTATGAGGAATGTAATTGGAGCAGTGTAGTTGTGAGGATGTTATCGGAAATAAAAGAGCGTCAGGCAGTCGCCCCCCTGCCTCAGACCCTGGGAGCTGTAATGAGACAATAACATTAGCTGTCTGGGCAGGCTTCTCCACTCTTCCATTCTCTGTGGGGAGCAATCATGAGGCCGCAGAAAACCGGCACTCGGGGGGGCTGGCCGTTTCATCACAGCAGCTTCCAACTCTTGAAACGGAAGATCTCTGCAAGACCAAGAGTAATGAAATAAAATAAATACAAAACGGCTAGCATTTCTTTAAGAATTAATGATCCCTTACTGTTGTGCTGGTGTCATTTTAAAATATTAGGATTTATTGTCAAGAGCTTTTTAATAACTTTATTCAAAGTTGCTAATAGCTAAAACTCTAAATCTATTTATTAGTGATAAATGGAGTAGGCATTTTATTGCTGAGGCATAAATTTTTTCGTACAACCTACTGCGATATTAAGAGGCTTATTAGGGCCATCCGTGCCTAAGGGCAAGCATCCCACGTTGTCATATTAAAAACAATCCAGACGCACTGAGGGGGGCAAGGCCACCAAATAATCAAATATGCTGAATTGTCCCTGACAACACTTATTTGATAGTCACTGAGGCCGCTCTCCTGCAATCCTTACATTCTTCCAACTGGTGGAATATTGTTACGAGGCCAGTGTCAACATGTTTGAGATGTCCAATCCGAAGCATCAAAGAGGAGTCTGTTTACGGCTCACAGGAAGCCTAATGTGAATTCAGTAACACTTGAGAATAGGGAACACTTATTCACTATTACTATGAGTTTTTTTCCCCCCTTCATACATTCCTAATTGCTGCTATTCATAGTTCGTAAGGTAGTTGTTAAGTTTAGGTATGTAGTGGATTAGGGATGTAGAATAAGGTCATGGTAATATGTGGTAGAAATGTGTTTAATTAGGACTAATAAATGGGCAAATTTGATTACTATGCAGTAAGAAGCAACTAGTTAAAAGATCCTAAAATACCGTGAATTTGAAACCCAAAGCTCAGGGGTTTTTTAAACCCTGACAGAGTGTTTAAAAATTTAAAAGAAATGTAAGTAATATTTAGGAAAATTTTTTTTTTCAAATTTCCTCATTTTGAATTGAATACCCTTTTTTAAGATTCCTAATTCCTTTTAATTCAATTCATAATTAAAGTGAGAAAACAGGAAAATTTTCCCAGCCGTTAACATACATTTAAAAAGTTAATTGCATATTTTTTTGCAAATTTGTTTAAATGCATGTTTTAAAAATATGTTGTTTTTTACCTACTCTTTTCTCTTCCTTTTTTTTTTTCATTTTTAAATCCTTAATTTTTTTTAAAATTCTTTTGAAAAAACAATTTATCCAAAGTAGATAAATTAATAAAAAAAAAGAGGAAAAAATTTGGGGTTTGAGAATTTCAAATTAAAAAATTCCTGGCCCTTTTTTGGGGGGTTATTACTTTTTTTGAAAATTTAAATGGGCTCTTTTGACTTGGGCCTCCTCAGCAATACCCCTACAACCACTCCAAAAAATAAATAAAAAAAAAATAAAAAACGGTTTTGCATACAAAACCCCCACATTTTCTTCAGAACTAGTTGGGTATGAAAATAGACCCATCATCTTTTCCTTCCATTGTCCACCCCTTTTTTTTTTCCTGGGAAAAATAGGGTTTAGGGGGTTTTTACTTCTGAACCACAGCACAGGACCATTTTAAAATTTAAAAAAATAATAAAAATAAAAAAATAAAGTTTTTCTAGTAACAGCACCAAAAAAAAAAAAAAAAAAAAAAAAAAAAAAGATGTCTGTTACATTCAGTAGCATAGATACTCTTTCTAAAGCGTTTTCAGCTGTACGAGTTGTACCTCGAATGTGTTTGCAGTTGACATTGCAGGTTTGTGCCAGCGGTCCTGACTGACTGTATGTGGCAAGGCTGTGAACTGTGTCAGCCCACCCGTAATCCCAGTAGAGGCGGGTTACAGAGGCCCTACTCCCCACCCCTCTGAGACCCCACTGGGCACAGCTAGAGCAGAGGCCACCGGGTGGCTGGGAGTGACAGATGACCTCATTTGAAGTCATGATGAACTTCAACTAAAGAGTTGAAGCATCTGGGGGAATAATGGGGAACACAGCAGATAAGAAGCTTATTGTGAATACTGATGTGTAGGAGGAAAAAAACGAGGGGGGTGGAGGGTTTGAGCAAACCTGGCGAGATTTATAATCCAAACATGCATGAGCATTCAATAGAGACATATCATCTGAAAGAGTGAAAGAGACAAAGAGATAGAGAGAGCTCAGCGACAGCAGTTAAAGCATCATAGAAGACGGTTCTGAAACGTAGTTAGACTCAGCAATATTATAATGTTGTTTAAGATACTTTAATTTGGTGGATTTCAAAGGCAGCATCAAATCACATGCATTCTGCAAAAAGATGAGTGAAAAAATCCATCCAAGGCATAGCAAGACAAATTCTGGGATGAGAGTCATCGCGGACACTAATTGCAATGTTAATTGAAAATGTATTAAAGTTTAAATTTGTATTAAAAGCAATTAGCTGATCTTTAGAGTGCTTTTTGACTTACTTAAGTAGATGTTACAGTAATTACATTTTTTATCTAATTTCATAATCACTACAGTCTTTGAAATATGGTTCAAGTACAGTTGAATGTACAACATTCATCATTTATGTTAAACTAACAAGCATTAATGGTCATCTAAAATATTAAATGTCATTTCTATTGGATTTTGTATTTAAATAGATTTGAAATTAGATATTTGTGATGATG
Source organism: Cyprinus carpio (assembly GCF_018340385.1). Taxonomy (NCBI): domain Eukaryota; kingdom Metazoa; phylum Chordata; class Actinopteri; order Cypriniformes; family Cyprinidae; genus Cyprinus; species Cyprinus carpio. The sequence continues at coordinate 10,079,788 of NC_056595.1, read as the reverse complement.
AAGTGGAAATTTTGCCAATTTAAATATATTAATTTTAATTGGTATATTGAATCACACACTCAATTAAGTACTTTTTATATTGTGCTTTCGTCGGTGTCAGTCACCACTTAATAAAATATGTCCTTCTTTAATGCTTCTTTTCAAGAACAAAACATAATTGTTACAAACACAACAGTTTAAATCAATATCTGTATGTAGTTTGGTTTAAAGGGATGTCACTTGAGCTTAAGCTTCACTACGCTGAATAAACAACTTTTGTGACGGAGACAGCCGGTCATTAAATTGTATCAACAAATCTTTAGTGTGCTTTGCTACTAAACAATAGTTTTGGATTGAACTACATTTTAGGGTTTACAGTGCAAAAAAAGGTGGTTTATAAGAGAAGGTCAGTTTTTCACGGACAGGTGGGATTCAGCTGCGACTTTCTCAGTCCGGAGATATGCTCATTTCAAGGCTGTGCTCTCCCGGAGGTGCATTCGAAGTGATAAGTCATCAAGGCTGTCTCGGTTCAAATAAGCAGTAGGACAATCAAATGCGACCTTCTTTCACCTCATGCATCCTTCGCTTCTACCGATAACCCACAATTCTTTGATCGTCATAAAAACCGTTGCTTATTTGAAAACAAATGGTGCCGCCGGCAGATGTTACCAAAGACTATAGAATATGTAACGTTACCAGCGGAAGATGCAATTCTCACATTTACATTTTTTAAGTTGTATTACCTCAATTGGTAGATGTGGTAAACAGGATTACAAGTGTTTAGTGATATTTAAATGTTGAGAACAGTACTTCACTAGCAAGGCGAGAAATTGTTAATTTGTTTAACTCTAAGGTAGGCTATTGTACATTTAGTGTGCTTTCACACTTGGTTCGCTTGGCTGGTCCGAACCCGAGATTCGATTCCTCCCCCTCAACCTGCCCCGTGGACTGCATTCATATGATTTTATTTGGGTCCGAACTGCGGTTTGTTTGCGTCATCAAGCCAGCAGCTGTTCACCCCGTGTTAGTAATGGCAGCGCAGGAGAAGGCGGTAAATGCACAACATTGCACTCTCCACTTTAACATATATACGTTTTTGAACCGTTCGTTTTGTTTACAAAGGTTCGGTACATAACCGCACTTATCTTACGAATGTACTGCAAATGATCTAAAGAACACAAGGGAACAAAATAGTATACCCCCTTTGTTTGCAAAATCACAGCTCACGAGCGGCCCCAAACCAAACACTTTTTTATCAAAAAAGCTTAAAAACCCATCCGAGTTCCATAACCCGCCCCCAGACCACCCTTTTAAATGGACTGGCATTTGTTGTGCTGAAAAAGAAATCTGCCCTTTTCCAAAATTTCGTACCCCCCCAAAATTTAAAAAATTCAGAACAGAAATTTGGAAGGGAGGGGGAAAAGAAACAAAATCGTTCGCCTTATCAAAGTCACCATCAAAATGTTTTTAAAAAACCCATTTTGAAACTTCAGTTGCTTTTACATTCAAAGCTTGTTTTGACATCCAAAACCTAATCCTAAAAGTGTCTTTTAGCCCTAAGTGACATTTTTTTAAATTCATTTATATTACCTGAAAAAAAAGTTATTTTTTTATTTTGGAATAACTAAACAAAATGGGGTTAAAAATTATTTTGGCTTTGTCTGAAATTTTAAAACTTTTTCTTCGTTTATATTTTTTGGGCCCAATTTTTATTTAAACATCTCACGTTAAACTTTTACAATTTCCATATCCTTATGTCATCTTCGTTCAGCTCTCAGCATCTTTCAAAAAACCATTTTATGTTTAGCTTGTTCTTTTTTTGGCTGATTGCACCGGTTTTAAAAGCTCTAATTAAAAGCACTTGCAGCCGTGTGTTATTCGACTTTAATGAAAAGATTTTAGGCACAATTTAAGCTGTTCTAATGATGTTCTTTTTTTTTATTTAGCCAGTGGAAGTAAATAAAAAGACCCCTAGGTTTAAAAAAACTCCCTGCCCCTAAGTCGCCATTTTATTTCCCCCTTTTCCAGTTGTGGTGAACCGTTTTATTTCTGTTTACAAATTTCCTTAGAGCGACAGGAAATTCTATTACCTATTTTTTGGCATTTTAATTTAGAGCATTTTAAAAGGGTTTGAAACAAATAAAAGGGACCCCAGTCAGCGGGTGTGCATTTCCAACGATTACATGCTTATCTGTGACCAAAATATTCCAAAGAGGGGGAGGAAGGGTACAACCCGTCATTAAGAAGTCTACAAAGCGATTTACGCCATTTAGTGCTTGTTTATTCTGAATAAATTCCTTTGTCCCAAAACAAAACTACCACATTTATAGGAAAGAAACTGGATGGAAAACATTTTCAAAAAAAAAAAAAAAACACTTTCAGAAAGAATTAAAATGATGGCTGTATCAGAAAAACAAAGAATGAAATCTTTAAGCAGACAATATTTTGGGATGAATCTGCAGCATGTGATCGTTTCCAGCCTGAAAATGGTAGCAGCACAAAATACGGTGATTAACTTGAGGGCCGTTTTCTTTTTACCTCTGATAAACTCTCCAAAGCCTCGCAGCCACATTTAATATTAAATGTTTAGCACTAAAAGAAAAAGAAGCCGCTGTGAAACATTTCTAAATCTTAAATTAATTCACTCTATTTTATTTTCTGGGATTAAGAGACAATCCAATTTAACTAGCAGGACATGCTATGTGGCAGCATACTGATCGAAAGTTTAACTTTTTATACATAAATGGAGAAACAGTTCAGCCAAAAATTTATATCCCATACCCATATGCTGCCCCTGTGGAAATGAATATATTATATTATCATTGTTTTTTTTCAATTGCCCAGTTCATGGTGACCATGTAAATCAATCAATCAATCAATCAATCAATCATTTGATTGATCAGTGGTTCTTTGAAGAACTGTTTGCCGAAAGTTCTTTTATGGCAGGGGGGTCCAAACATGTTATGTAGGAAATAATGTAGAGTCAGCTGATCATTAAGTAAAACCAACTTCTGACAGGGTGATCAGGGACCTGGCAAATCTTGTATCAGTTTAAGGTTTAATGTATATAAGAAGAAAGAGATCAAAAGTACGTAAAAAGCTAAAACCACATTTATTGTCAAATTTTTGTTTGGAAGGGGGTATGTTTTATTTTATGCCATATTGAGCATTCAGTTTCTCACAGTAATGTAGTCGGTTCTGTGTTTATATTGTCTCTGGTTACGCCTGTGCTAGTCGCCATATGATTTCAGAAAGCAGCAGAGGAAAAATCAGTGAATAATGACTTAAAGTTACCATGACAATTCGTCATCTGTTCTTCTTATTTTTTATTTTTTTATTTTTTTATGAAATTTAAGGTTTATTTTAACTGCATCATACTTTTGGGCCGATTTATGTCCCGGTTTACAGCCTGGATGAGTCAGAGCTAGTCTGTAAATGTGAGTTGAAAGATTTCATAGAAAAAAATGCATTATGTATGAGGTTGGGCAGGGATATTAATGAAATTACTCTTGATAATTTGAAAAACTGTCAGCCACCATGTGATTAAAGATAATGCTAATAACCTTTTTATTTATCAGACGCTTATCCAAAGATGCTTACAAAGAGAATAAACAAGCAATTCATCATAATAGGCAATAAACACAAACTATACAAAGTTTCAGTACATTGTTTTGATTAGTACGCTAGACCAGGGAGGGATCCATGAATCGTGAATGGTCGAAACGGTAAGAGCTGATGGAAGGAGATGAATTTTAGCAGTTTTTTGAATGTCTTCAAAATTCAGATTTCCGGAGAGGGTTTAAAGAGTCATTCAGCAAAGAAACAGGTATTAACCAGGGGTCAAGAGGAATATGTGCTGGACGGAGGAGAGATGTCATATATGGTTGGAACAAAAAGTTGGTGGAGCTTAAAGGAATCTTACCTTGTTCCATAAATTACATGCTAAATAAGTTGCATTTATCATGTGCCAGTGCTAGCTTGTTAATTTGAACTGAGATAGATCCAAATAATTATTCCAGAACCACACTCTAATTATTTTGAAATTAATTGGGACAATTAATATTGTGCCAACTAAATTATATCAAAACTTTATGTTTAGTTTTATAAGAATATAAAGCATGGATTCTATGGAGTGTTTGTGCGGTTTTAGTTTGTTTGTTTGAACTTGGGTGGTCACTGTGAACTGGTTGTAAAGAAAAGAGTGTCAAAAGTTTTTGGTATTTCACAGATAAAATAACAGCAAAAACGAACCCACGAGTCTGGGATATAAATGAGAAAATCATAATACGACACACTGCAGTATCACTATTAATGTCTATTTTTGCTGGCATTGTGGGACGTAAATCAGGAATCTTTTGAGAAAAATAGTAGAATAAATATATTCCTTAAGCATTCTGGAACCTAAACATGGTGAACTATTTGGAGGATTGATTAAATCACCCTTTTTTTATTCAGCATTATTAATGCTCATCAGGTTATTTATAAGCATTGGTAATTCGTAATTTTGCATTTATGAACACCTTTAGTAAACCTTAATTTAAAGGTTACCAAATGACACTCGTACAGTGCCTGTTTCGGATTTTCTCAACATGGTCGGTTGCTGAATGGAGATGTTGCTCTGAATCCTGCTAGATGAACAAAATGTCTCACTGGGTGATATGGGTGCAAGAGAAGGGTGAATGAGGGAATAGCTTTTGTAGATGAGGAGAAAAAAAAAAAAAGACTCAATACCAGTTTCTTCAAAATTGAACTAGAAAGCTTATAAGAGTCCCGAATGTATTCATTCAACACTTTTCCTACTTGACTTCACCATGAAATCACTCGCATTTTAGGAACACTAAAGAGTTGCGAACCTTCCCTAGATTTTGACATCGATCCTCACTTTTCCAGTATTTTACACAGGCTTTATATGAAAGGAAAGCAGAGCAAGCAACGGCGTTTCCAAGTGATCATCTCATGGTGTTTTTTATTTCTTGCAAGGGCCGTTTGCCAAGTACCAGAGATATAAGTCATTTCATCTTTTGAAGATTTTTTTTATTTTTTTTTTAAAAGAGATATAAGTCATAGTCTGTCATTCCCAAAATAATGTACAAGGGATGAAAAAACTCCAAGTTATATGTCTAGGTCAAACAAGCCGTTCTTAAAGTCTTATAATTATACTTATGGTCATTCTAGATCTAGATGTTACTTGGGTTCCCATTCAATGTGTGGAATTGAATCAATCCATTTATATCATTAACAGTTTAATAGGGTTTTGTTCACCAGTGTAAGAACTATGGGCAGTAGTAATATCTGAAAAGGAAAAATCGGTGTAAAAAGTTACTAATGATGCTATGTATGTGGGTGCATGTGTGCTTCAAAGTCTGTTTTTTTTTTTTTTTAAATTTAAAGGATAGTTCCAACCCCAAAAAGAAAACTTGCCATCAGACACAGGCAATCAAAATCTATGTGGACATTTTTTCTTCAGTAGAACAGTAAGAAGATTTTAAGCTGACCATAAAGACTGACCAACCTTTAACAGTAGCGTACGAAAGAATCAACAGTCTGACAACATCATATACAGGAATTATTGCAAAGAGCACCAAATCTTGGACCTCTGAGGGAAATGGAGAAGATACTATGATCTCACTGCTTTTTTCAACAGATGAATTACGTTTGGAGAAAGATGCCTATGTTTGTCAAGTTGCAACGGAGTAGATAGTAGTCATCGGGCCATTACTAGTTGAAGAAATTTCATGACTAATCTGCATCTTTCATCCGGCTGTAGCATCAGAAGGAATCCAGCCAACTGAAAAAAATAAAATAAATAAAAACATCACTATAACCCACAAGTAATCCATCCAAGTGCAATCCCTTAAGGTACTGTGAAGTGAATCAAGGGGCCACATATTTATTTAGAACTGTTTTGGACTGGTTTCACTGTAAAGGGTTGCTTGATCTGTGCATATGTTCTCCTGATTGTGCCAAGATGAACTTGCAGTAGATAAATAGACGGACTGTTCTGATGAAGAAACAAACTCAGGTACATCTTGGATGACCTAAGGTTGAGTAAATTTCAGCAAATTCCAAAATTTTGAGTGAAGTTTCTTTAAAGAAGAATTGATAAAGGGAAGTAAAGTGTTTGCAAAATGGCAAACAGACTCAAATACTCATGTCACATTAATTGTGGCAATGTGTATTAATTCACAAGATGGGTTGGTTGATTGATTGATTATTTTAGTTATTTGTTTGTTTGTTTCAAGGTATATTTGTACCAGACTTCCCTGGGCTTGTTCATATTGTGGCATAGTTTCAGGAAGTCTCATGGAGAGTAAACATAGATGTAGTTACTCTCATGAGAACCACTTAAAGTTATGGACATGGCTAGAAAAACAAACACAGTCTGTTGTAGTTTATATGATTGCATCGATAATTATTTACAATATTACGGAAATTTGTCTTGAGGTGGAAAGGGACCCTCAAGGACCCAATGGAAACAAGTTTTACCTATTGCGGTTATTTTGATAAATAATGGTGCCGAGAGAGATCAATGCGCTGCAATTGAAAATAAATGTTAAATAAGTAAAATAAAATTAAGAAAACATCATCCCATTTGACAACACCCCCAACATTGCAAATATCAAGGGGGGGGGTGGGGGGGGGGGGGGGGGGGCACACTTTTCCACTGCTCAACCCAAAATACAGAAACGCTGCCACATAACTCACGACCACATCAGAAAACTTTAAGGGAGCCGCAACAGTGGACGAACTTGGCTAGGGCTGCTTATTAGTGTTACGCTGAAAGGATGAGATTTTTATTTAACCATCTGTGTTCATACGATTCTTTACCTTGTTTGGATATTGATAAGCCTAAAAAACGCTGACAAAATACATAATTGACTGTAACTGTCAAGAGAATTACCGGAGGCTAACTTCATTTAATTTGCGCATGTTGTTGTGTAATTGTGTGGAGTAATATGAAGCATGAACATGTCAACACATTCTTGTTATATAAAAATATGGGCACATACATTCAATAATATGCTATTATATCATCCAAGGATCATTGAGAGCGAAAAGCGCACCAACGGATTTTCAGATTAGTTTTATGATAGACCCCCACCCTAACACACTGCTGAAAGCATACTCGTTTAAGGTGTTAAGAAATCACGGGAAATAATCGAATTGGTTATGTGAGGTGTGGAATATATAATAAGTTGCTATTCATCAGGACACTCTCTGTAATAATTCAGGAGTACTGCTCATCGTTAGGTTTATTACTGATTAATTTCACCATCTGTCTAGTTTGACCTCTGATTAATTTGAACATCCACAGTGAAAAAACTAAAACGTATATCGTAATCTATATTCATTTCATAACTATAGCAGGTGAAATTGTGGCTGTCAAAATGTTTTGTCCGTGTCAAGAATCAGGGTTCATAGATAAGGAGAGATAATGTTGGTGCAAATGCACTGACTGCGCTATCACCACTCACCTTCTAGATAATCCTCTGAACGTGATGATTTTCAGGACAGTATAATTTAATTATTTTTCAAAACCAGTCGATTCAAAAAAAGTAGTCTAGCGCACGCACTGCTGAAAATTCATATGTAGACATGGCAGGTTATATTGTGTGCACAAACCTAAAAAGAATGATATATTGGCTTGTCTGCTTGAGAAGAACTCGGGGGGTTCTCACGTGGTGAATGCTGGATTGGGGGAGTGAGTGAAGTGTCTCAGGCGAGAGACGGGAAGATGTTGTGGAGTCAGCAGTCATGCGGCGCGTTGGTGGCGGGGGGGGGGGGGGGGTGGGGAGGGGGGGCGGGGCGTGCATCGCCTCATCTTTTCTTTCTACTCCCACAGCTGTGACAAAAGCTAGAGTGAAAAGGGTGACAATCTGCTGAGAGCTGACAGGGCGTCACAGAATCACTAAAAATACCTTGCATAATTACAGTCCTTATTCTGATCCTAGCGGACCGTGAATGTCCCCTGCGAGCAGGGATATCCTCCATGCCAACAGTTTCTTAGCCGCACAAACTACAGGACTGGATGGAAAAAAAAACCTTCCAGTATCTTTCCATGAGGGAAAAACAAAAAGAAAAAATTTAGGGTTGAAAGCTACAAAAATGATTAAAACGCAGGGTTACCAGACGACAGTGGGTTCTAATAGGGTAATTCCTGCAGTTCGATGAAGTATTATACTGTACAAATGCTTGTTTTGTTAAGACACGCCGTCTGAGGTTGTGCCATGTCAAGTAGGAGCGGTGAAAATGTCGCACATCCTTTAAGTAGTTGTTCAATTTGTATGCAGGATTCCTTGTGTTTTGGTTTATACCCTGTAGTACATTAAACATCAGCCAACATTGCCTCAAGAAAGGATTTAGAATTGATTTTAACAGTCATCTTGATTTCAAATTAAAGTTGAGGATTAACTTCTCAAAGGACATTTGGGGCCAAAAGTGAGTGTATTACTTAACATTTTTCAATGTTATGACAGAAGTTATAATGAGAACTTATTCAAATTGTAGCTTGAGCATGCTGCATTTTCTAACCTCACTAATCTTTTATGTCACACTCCATTGTGACGCAGCTTTATAGATGTTGAAACTGAGGCACTAATCAAACCCTAATTTGGTTTCTCATGTAGATTGGGAATGAATAACTTTAGTCCTGACAAGGTTTTTACACCATATTTATTTTTTCTAGCAAAACATTTTGTTTGCTGTTAAATGCCTAGCAGAAAATTTCAGTGCTTATATGACCACTTAGTAAAGACTCGCGTTCATCGGTATAGGTGTCGTCAGAGTTCTTTTATTGTCTTGAAATATGCGTTCTGTTTTCATGCGGAATGTTACCGACATGCAGTTATTGTAAACTTAAAATAAACTAATGTAATTCTAATTGGAGCTTCATGTCATGTATTTAATGAAAGGGTGACATACAGCCAAGTATGGTGACGATACTCAGAATTCATGCTCTGCATTTAACCCATCCAAAGTGCACCCACACAAAGCAGTTGAAAACACACACGTTGAACACAAACCCGGAGCAGTGGGCAGCCCATTTATGCTGCGGCGCCCGGGGAGCGTTGGGGGTTTGGTGCTTGCTCCGAGACTCGAAAGCACAACCTTAGGGTTAGGAGTCAAACGCTATAACCATTTAGGCCAGGACTCCCCCCACAAATACTTTGTAATTAAGTAAATGTAAATGCTTTCAAATATGTTACACTTTAAATGTATATGAATAACCATTTCAAAGTTAACACTATTCATAAAGTACTACATGTGCTTTATTATGTTATTCAATATGTCAAAATAAGTGTTCTTTAAAACACGACAAAAAGAAACTTAAAACATGACAAAAATTTACCTTACACTTTGTAATCTGTGAAATAAAAAGATTAAGTTGCCCTTTTATTTCATTAATATTAATGATCTACAATATTATAAGATATACTTTTAAGGGCACATTTTCATACAGTAGCACCACACAAGGGTGTAGCGATACTGCCTGAGAAACTTAGAAGAAACAAAGTAGCTTCCCACTGATCACAGCACAAACAGTTTGCTAAAAACAGGGGAAGAGTGATGACAAATAAATTGTTTTTCACAGTGTAAACTAAGTTAATAGATATATAATAAAGTCTTGGAACCTTTGTTCAGTGATGAGTCTTTGGAGCTTTACAGAACAACAGTCTCTGAGTGAACAGCTGTAGTTCATTAAGAGTCAACCAAGGCTGAATTTAATTATCGTTAAAGGTCACTTGAAGAGGTTCCACAGAAATTAATATATATATATATATATATCTATATATATGTTTTATTTAAAGTAAATATTATTATCTATATATAGGACAAGAACTGAGCATTGAGAGGCAGAAAGAACAGCAGAAGATTGAATGAGGATTTTTTAAAATTGAAACTTGTAGTTTTGAGCCTAAGACACATTTTTCCTCAGGGACATTAAAGTGTACATGTAACCTAACCTTAAAATAAAGTTTTAGTTATTACAAGTCTGTTGTTAAGTTGTGTTCAAACTGATCGAATACGTTTTCAGTTAAAACCTCTAATCATTTTAAATTGAGAATACTATCGGATATTTCGGATAATTTCATTGAACAAAACTATCCAAAGATCCATTCGTGGAAAAGAATAGGACTGTTTGCCTGAGGCTATGGATTACAGTAGGACTTTTGTAAATAATGCTGTTTCCTTGCCCAGACTGATCGTTTCAACTCATAGACCTCATGTAAAACATCAAGAAACCACAAGTGAAGCGCCGTAAGTAGATGACCCCTCTCGATAAGATCTTGCTCTCTCTCTCTCTCTCTCACACCACACACACCCCACACACACACAACACACCACACACACACACAACACACACACACAAACACAACACACACACACACACACACACAACACACTCAAATCTAAGAAGGTTTCAGTTAATCTTAATTTAATCATTTTATGCCTTTTTTTAGATTTTCTAGATTAATAGTAGTTTATAATAACCACACAAAAAAATCATAGTTAAATTATTAGTTTTTGTTTGCATATCCTTTATATAATCTTTCTTTATACGTTATGTCATTTGGCGTGCACACAAATGAGTGTGTTGTATGGTATTTATACTTGTGTCTATTTGAGTTCTAAGTTTACCGGTGTTGAGTGGCATTTGACGAAGATGGGATACAACGGGGCAGAAACAAACGGAATTTAGTGTTATTGGTTCTGCATTGGACATATCATTTGCTGAGATGGAACGGGGAAGCAGGAAAAACTGGAAATCTGTATTATTGATGTCTTTTAGTGGTATGTTTATGGTACTGGCTAAAATTGCTTTTCTTTCATCTTGATTAAATGCATTTACTTGATTCTATTAAGGATTTGTTTAGTGCTATGTGTTTTTTAATGTATATGTTTTTTCCTCTTGTGTGTAAGGGGCCCATCTTTTCCTTCTTACGCTTTTTGCTTTGTTATTTAGGTGAGTCAGTTTTAGTCCCATAAATTGTCTTTGTTGACCTTAGTTCTTTGTTTTATTATATTATTATTTTATCTATTTTGTTACAAAAGTTGAAGTTTGTAAGTTGTTTTCAGACTGGGTTTAAATAAATCCCATGTTTTTTTTTTTTTGGGTTTATTTTAAAATGAGTTTTTATTTTATTCATTTTATTATTATCAAATGTCAGAAGCCACTGGAACGTGGATTGAATTGGAAATATTGATTTGAGGTTTAATACATTAAATTCGTTATTAAGTGAGAAGAAGAAATTGTGGTGTGTAAGAACACTGAACTCAATTCTCTTGCACATCAAAGTTCCGATGAACTGCAATGTTTATGTAGCAAAAGAATTGACTGGACTTTACATTTTCCATAATTGATAACCTATATTAGTGTCCACACTAATGGAAAGTTCTGTCTTTATTATATTGCATGCTGCTGTTCTGTACATATGCCACTCAAAAGCTGACGCTGCACTGTGTGAAAGAAAAAGAGATGAGAGGAGAGAGAGAGAGAGAAAGTCGAAATCTACCACAATTCTGTTGAGGAAATGAACAACTTTCCTTGAAACACTGACAACTATCATCAAAAAGCGAAAAGGTCTCAAAAATACAGTTAACTATTGGTATAAAGTCACTGATTAGTGTATTTGGGATGAATGTTTAAATAGTTAAGTAAACTACTCAACATTACTCAGTAGTACATGTTCTAACTATTTACCACTGTGGAAATTGTTGGGAGAATTCCTATGAATTTCAATTGTACATTTTAGTACAACTTTTCTACAGCCCACTGAGAGTTAGGTTTTAGGATTAAGTTTTAAAATCTGATTGGCTATCCAATGTTATTATCTTTCACTCACCTGAAAAAGGTTAATCTCAAATGTGATTTCAACAATATGTTCCTCTTTGTCATTATCTATAAGATGGTTATGCGGATGATTTTTCCACAGGAATTAGAACAGTTAAAACTTATTATAGTTTATCATCCTTGGCATGACTCAGCTACAGGGAAGTTTATAACATTCCCGCAAGAAGTTATGAACAAACGTTGTTCCATTATGTTAACAGAACTTTTGTGTTCAAAGTTATTGGTCTTAATAATGTTCGCAAAAACATTGTAGCAAAAATATTTTACATTGTTCATGCATCTCATTTCTGGAACATTTCGTTTTTTGTTTTCTGTTTCAGATCCTGCAGCGAACATTCAAAAGTAAGGTTATATTGAAACCAGACTTTCCCCTGGGCTTGGTTCATATTGTGCCATAGTTTTCAGGGAAGTTCTCATGAGAGTAACATAGATGTAGTTACTCTCATGGAGAACCACTTAAACGTTCTGCGGACATGGCCCTAGAAAAAAACAAACACAGTCAGTTGTTTTTATTTTATCTGATTTCATCAGATCATTATTTACAATATTTTATAGGAAATTTGTCTTGAAGGTGGCCACAAGGGGACACATCAAGGACCACAATGGAAACAAGGTTTAACTTTATGGTTTTATGCTTGATAACTATATGGTGGCCGAGCGAGAGAGCTCAATGCGCTGCCAATTGAAAATAACTTATTAAAATAAGTAAAAATAAAAATTAAGAAAACATCAGTCCATTTGCACAACTCATGAGCTGCAAAATACTCCCAACGCAACACCCCCCCCTAAACAACATAAAATGCAGTGCAAAATACTCACTGACCCTAACCAAATACAGAACAAACGCTGACAAATACTCAAAGACCACATCAGAAAATTTTTAAGGGAGCCGAACCATGGACGAACTTTGCCTAGGCATTGCTATTTAGTGTCTACTCTGGAAGGTGGAGATTTTTATTTTAAACATCTGCTTCATACGATTCTTTACTGTGTTTGGATATTATACGCCTAACAAAGCGGACAAAATAAATAAGTACTGCTAAATGGCAAGAGAATACCAGGAGGATAAACTTCATTTAAGTGCCCTCAGTGTTGTTGTGTAATTGTGTGGAGTCATATGAACGCCATGAACTGTGCCAAACACATTTCATTGATATCCTAAAAAAACTGGCACATACATTCCATAATATGCTATTATATTCATGCCAAGGATCAATTGAGAAGATAAAAGCCGCACAGGGATAGTTCAGCATTAGTTTTATGATAGAACTTCTCCCCACTGCTGAAAGCATCTCAGTTTAATGGTGTGAGAAATCACGGTGAATGAATGAAATGAAAATAATTCAAATTGTTTTTGTGAGTTGGGTAAGATATACTATGTTGCTATTCATCTCAGGACACTCTCTGTAACTAATTCAGGGTACTGGCTCATTCGTTTCGGTTTATGTACTGATTACTTTGCACCAGCTTTCTAGTTGGACACTTTGATTCATTTTGAACCAGTTAAAAAACTTAAAAACGTTATGATATGTATCTATATCTCCGATTGTCATAACTAAGAGCAGGTGAAAATTGTGGCCTGTCAAAATTTGTTGCTACTGTGTCAAGAATTCAGTTTCAACTAGATAATGAGAGATAATGTTGTTGTCAAATGTCACTGACGGCTTGCCTTATCACCATCCCCGTCTATATACTCACTCTGAAACGTGAATGGATTTTCATGACAGTATCTTTAATTATTTTTAAAAACCAGTTGACTTCAATGAAGTAGTCTAAGCGCACGGCAAAACTGCTGAAAATTACCTATGCTAGACATGGCAGGTTATATTTGTGGGCACAACCTAAAAAGATATGAGATATTGGCTGGTCTTGTTTTCTTGAGAAGAACTCGGGTGGGTTCTCCGTGGTGTGAGTGAATGCTGGATTGTTGGGGATTGTGAGTGAATTGGTCTTCAGGCGGAAGAGACGGGAAGATGTTGATGGAGTCTGCAAAGGCTATGCGGCGCGGTGGTTGGCCCCGTGCATCGCTCCACTTCTTTTCTTTCTACTCACACAGCCCTGTGACAAAAGCTAGATTGAAAAGAGTTTTTTGACAATCTGCCTACCTGAGATCTGACAGGGCTGTCACAGAATCACTCACAAATCCCTTGCCATAATTACAGCATTATCTCTGATCCTAGAGACCGTATGAAATGTCCTCGCGAGCAGGGATATCCTCCATTCCAACAGTGTTTCTTAGCCGTCACAAACTAAGGACTGGATGGAAAAAAAATCTTCACAGTATCTTTCATGAGAAAATAGTCTGAAAGCTACAAAAATGATTAAAACGCAGGGTTACCATGACGACAGCTGGGTTCTAATAGGATTAACTTCCTGCAGTTGCGATGAAGTATTATCTGTACAAATGCTTGTTTTGTTTAGAGCCACTGCCGTCTGAGGTCCTGTGCCATGTTCAAGTAGGAGCGAGTGAAAATGTCGCACATCCTTAAGCATATTTGTTCAATTTGAATATGCATGGATTCCTTGTGTTTGTGGTTTCATACCCTGTAAGTACATTAAAACATCAGCCAAACATTTGCCTCAAGAAAGGATTTAGCATTGATTTTAAAGTCATCTTGATTTCAAATTAAAGTGAGGATTTACTTCATCAAAGACATTTGGGGAGCCAAAAGTAGCAGTGCTATTAACTTAAATTTTTCAATGTTATGACAGAAGTTATAATGAGATACTTATCAAATGTATCTTGAGCATTGCTGCATTGTTCTACATCACTAATTTTTATGTCACACTCCATTGTGAACTCAGCTTTCATAGCTGTGAAAACTGAGGCAATAATCAACACTAATTTGGTTCTCATGTAGCATTGGGATATCTGATTAACTTTTAGGCCCTGCAAGGTATTTTACACCATATTTATTTTTTCTAGCAAAACATTTGTTGCTGTTAAATGCCTAGCAAGAAATTCAAGTGCTTATATGACCACTTAGTAAAGACTTCAGTTCATCTTTTATATGTGGTTTCAGAGTTATTTCTATTGTTCTTTTGAAATATGGTTCATGTTTCCTGCTGAAGTACCGACAGCATTTTATTGTAAACTAAAATAAACTTTAATGTAATTCCTATTGAAGCTTTCATGTCATGTATTTAAATGAAAGTGACGTGACATACAGCCAAGTATGGGGACCCATACTCAGAATTCGTGCTCTGGATTTAACCCATCCAAAGTGCACACACACAAAGCAGTGAACACACACACCGTGAACACACACCCGGAGCAGTGGGCAGCCATTTATGCTGCGGCACCCGAGGAGCAGTTGGGGGTTTGGTGCCTTGCTCCGAGACTCGAACCCACAACCTTAGGGTTAGGAGTCAAACTCTCTAACCATTAGGCCATGACTCCCCCCCACAAATATATTTGTAATTTTAGTAAATGTAATGCTTTCAAAATATGTTAACTTTAAATGTAATATTGAATAACACATTTCAGTTAAAATTATCATCAAGTACTACATGTGCTTTATTATGTTATTCAATATGTCAAAATAAGTGTTCTTTAAAACACGACAAAAAGAAACTTAAAACATGACAAAAATTTACCTTACACTTTGTAATAATGTGAAATTAAAAAGATTAAGTTGCCTTTTATTTCATTAATATTACATGATCTACAATATTATACTATATACTTTTAAGGGCACATTTAATACAGTAGCACCACACAAGGGTGTAGCCAGATACTAGCCTGAGAAACTTCAGAAGCAACAAAGTAGCTTCCCACTGATCACAGCACAAACAGTTTGCTAAAAAACAGGTGAAGAGTGATGAAAAATAAATTGTTTTTCACAGCTGATAACTAGTTTAATAGATATCTATATAAAGTCTTGACCTTTGCTGTCAGTGATTGAAGTCTTTGGAGCTTTACAGAACAACATTCTCCCTGAGTGAACAGCTGTAGTTCACTTAAGAGTCAACCAAGCTGAATTTAATTTATCTTTAAAGGTCACTTGAAGAGGTTCACAGAAATTATATATATATATATATAATATATATATATATATATATATATATATATATATATATATATGGACAGAACTGAGCATTGAGAGGCAGAAAGACAGCAGCAAGAGTGAAGAGATTTTTTAAACTTGTGAAACTTGTATTTTTGAGCCTAAGACAAACTTTCCTCCAGGGACCATTAAAGTGTACATTTAACCTTAACCTTAAACTTAATAAGTTTTTAGTTCTTACCAAGTCGTTTGTTAAGTTGTGTTCAAACTGATCGAATACTGTTTTCAGGTTCATTAAACCTCTAACTCATTTAAATTGAGAAATACTAGATCGATATTTCGGATAATTTCATTGAAACAAACTATCCAAAAGATCCAATTGTGGAAAAGAATCAGACGTGTTTGCCTGAGGCTATGGATTACAAGGGTAGTACTCGGCAATAGGAATGTTGTAATCCTAATGCTGTTTCTTGCACAGACGATGCGTTTCACTTCATAAGACTCAATAAAACATCAAGAACCACAATGTGACGCGCCGTAATGTAGATGTAACACTCTCGCTCATAGCGCAGATATGCTCTCTCTCTCTCTCTCTCACACACACACACACAACACACACGAGATACACACACACACAACACACACACAACACACACACACAACAGGGCGAACACACACACACACACACACACACCACACACTCAAATCTAAGACAGGACATGTGTTTACAGTTAATCTTAATTTAATCATTTCTCTGCCTTTTTATTTAGATTTTCTAGAGTAATAGTAGTTTATAATAACCACACAAAACAGTTATTAGTTATTATTTTTTGTTTTGCATATCTTTATATCATCTTTATTTACTTCGTTATTCATTTGGAGTGCACACAAATGAGTTGTGTTGTATGTTATTTATACTTGTTTCTATTTGAGTTTAAGTTAACTAGTGTTGAGTGGCATTTGACGAAGATTGGATACCAGGCAGAAACAAAGAATTTAAGTGTTATTGGTTCTGCTTGGACATATCATTTGCTGAGATGGGACGGGGAAGCAGAAAAAATGGAAATCTTTATTAATTTGATGTCTATAGTTGTATGTTTATGGTACTTGGCTAAATTTGCTTTTCTTTCATCTTCATTAAAAGGCATTTTTAAAATGCATTTACTTGATTCTATTATGATTTTGTTTAGTGCTATGTGTTAATTGTAATGTATATTGTTTTTTTCCTCTTGTGTTGTAAGGGGCCCATCTTTTTCCTTATACGCTGTTTGCTTTGTTCATTTTAGGTGGTCAGTTTTAGTCCCATACATTGTCTTTGTTTGACCTTATTTCTTTGTTTATTATTATTATTATAATTTTATCTCATTTTGTTACAAAGTTTAAGTTTGTAAGTTGTTTTCAGGACTTGGGTTTAAATAAATACCCATGTTTTTTTTTTTTTTTGTTGTTGTTTATTTTAAAATGAGTTTATGAGTTTTTTTTTTTTATTATTATTATTATTATTATTATTATTATTTTTATTGAATTTGAGTTGTTGATTTGGTGTTTTGTATTTTAAATTATGTTATTAAGTGAGAAGAAAGACATTGTGAGTGTGTAAGAACACTGAACTCAATCTCTCCTTTCACATCAAAGTCCTGATGAACCTGCTAATGTTTATTTAGCAATAACGGATGGCTGACTTTACCATTTTCCACTATATATGATAACTATATTAGTGTCCACACTAATGGATAATGTTCTGTTTATTATAATTGCATGCTGCTATGTATGTCATCTGCCACTTCAAAAGCTGAAGCTGCACTGTGTGAAAGAAAAAGAGATAGAGAGAGAGAGAGAGAGAGAGAAAGTGAGACTCTACCAAAATTCTGTTGAGGAAATGAACAACTTGTCCCTTGAAACACTGCAAATATCATAAAAAATGAGAAAGGTCTCAAGAAAGTACAAGTTAACTATTGGCATAAAGTCACTGATTATGTGTATTTGGATGAATTTTAAATATGTTAAGTAAATACTCAACATACTCAGTAGTTACATGTTGTAACTATTTTACACTTTGGCAAATTGTTGGGAGAATTCCTATGAATTTCAATTGTACATTTTCGTACAACTTTTCTACAGCCCACTGAGGATTAGGTTTAGGATTAAGTTTTAAATCTGATTGGCTATCAATGTTATTATCTTTCATCACCTGGAAAAAGGTTAATCTAAATGTGATTTCAACAATACTGTTTCCTCTTTGTCATATCTATATAGCTGTTATGCGGATGATTTTCCACAGAATTAGAACAGTTAAAACTTTATTATAGTTATCATCCTTGGCATGAACTCAGCTAATAGGGAATGTTCTCATAACATTCCCGCAAGAAGTTATGAACAAACGTTGTTCCATTATGTTAACAGAACTTTTGTTCAAAGTTATTTGGTCTTTAATAATGTTCTCAAAACATTAGTCGAAAAACATTATTTATACATTGTTCTGCAATATTCATTTTCTGGAACAGTTTAGTTTTTTTTGTTTCTTGTTTCAGATCCTTCAGCGAACATTCAAAAGTAATATTCAAATAATTATAAATTATAAAATAAGTAAATAAATGATTAAATGAAATGAATTGATGAAATTAAATGTTCCCTTAACGAAAAAAAAAAAAAAAAAAAAAAAACGTAAAATTAGGCGTTTTGTCAAGAGAACATTCAGAAATAGTGTTTTTACAACTTAATGGGAACATTAGCAAAATGGCCCAAACTGTTGTTTAATTTGCGGTGACTGTCTGACTGTTTATTTACCCTAACTTGCTCGTTTTTGATCCACTCAGGACTAGCAGCATCAACATAGACAAACAGGAGCAATGAACTCACTGCGCACTGCAGTATTTGACAGCAGAACGGCAGCAGCAGACGCTGGACGACGCTTCGTCTAATGACAGCAGCATCTGATACAGCAGTTTAATCTTTCTGTCAGCTGACACAGCTGCTAACAGGACAGTGAGCATGATTATGTGTGCTATTTTACAAATCATTTTCATAACCACACACACTGCTTTATTGATAGAGGGATAAGAGACTTTCACTCCTTCTCATAGCGGAGCAGATTGTATAGACGCGTCTCAGCGCGGTTTCTATATTCCATGATTCAAAGTTCTGACCTGTGCCTTCCGGGAAGATTTTCTCCTCTGTAGTTTGCTGCCATCTCTATAAATGACACCACAGTGCTTGACTCAATCAATAAGCTGTGAGGAATTATATAACATACTTACATTTCAGGCTCTCATTTCACCCATATAAAAATAATTTTTTTTTTTTCATGGGTCGAAATCCCTCTATTTCTCTCCTTCCGTGGGCCATGCTTCACCCACACCACCTGTGCCCTGAGATATCCAGTCATGTCACACAGACTGCTAATCGAGACAATCTGTGATTTCCCTTCACAAACAAATTACACAACAAACCATCTGCCTTCATGATCTTGGGAGAAATTATTAGGAAATGACCTTTGTCTGTTTTTTTTTTTTTTTTTTTACATTTTACAGGTGAGGCTATTGAAGAGCCAAAAACAATTTTGGTACAACAACTTTCTCTGATTGCTGGATCACTTTTAGTAGTGTAGCTCTTCACTAGGAATTATTCAACATATTTTTGTAGCCAAGTTGAATTCACACTACTCTTGCTCAGTTTCAGTGCTCTTGATATTTGTTTCACAAAATGTTGTTTTTTGCAACTGGTAAAAATCAAATTTTTTCCACTGTGAGAATACCACACACACACACACACACACACCACACACACACACACACACACACACACACATAACATTGTGCTATATTAGTTTTTTGCCACATTATTCAATTGATATGACTCATCCAATCATCCATCAAATTTTAGACTTTGAATCATTCATTTTAAAATAAAGCAATAAGCGATTTAAACACAGCACTAAATGTTACAATTTACTTTATCATGTTCTTAGGCATGAATATATATCTGTAATACATCCAGAGTGAGGAAAAGGGCTCAGAAAATCACTCTGGATCCCTCACACCCAAGTTACCCCATCTTTGAACTCTTGCCATCTGGCCGGCGCTTCAGAGCCGCAAATACCAGGACAGTCAGGCACAAGAACAGTTTTCTTCCCCCAGGCAATCTACCTCATGAACAGTTTAAATGTTCCCCACTTATACAATAAAAATGTGCAATATCCTTATATTTATTTGTTACACCCTTCATCCTAGTACATCCCTGCATCTTACTCAATCCAATTCCATTATCATTTATAGCACAATTGTTTATACACTTATTTATCTGCAAAGGGTTTTTATTTTTTTTTTTTTTTTTTACTGTGTGTTTGTTGTCTTTTGTGTACTGGAAGCTTATGTCACTAAAACAAATTCCTTGTATGCGCAAGCATACTTGGCAATAAAGCTCTTTCTGATTCTGATTCTGATTCTGAATTGTCTTAACCAATATATAACACATAGAGTATAAACAATGGCAACAATGTTCAATAAATGGAAATGTTACAGCATACTGTAATAACTGAATATAATATAAAAGCTATTAATAACAAGCAATTAAGAATTTGTTTGCTAACTAATGTAATTGATGTGGTTATTAGCTTAACACATTTCACTGCTGCATGGTCACAGGTGTGCGGTTATCAGCTAAAATATTTTACTTCACACATGGCTTATCCAATCACATTTTTAAATCAGAACTTCTTCTCATCTCTGCCCAGCAACTGAGCAGAAAAGAAACGGAGAGAATACAGGGAGAAGAAATGGAAACGAGAAATGATTTGCAGAAACGAAGGGTCAAAGTACTTTGTCGCTAATGCTGCATTCAGTTCATGTCAGAAAATCTGCATTTACAGCTTTCAACTAGGGAGAGGTCAGGATGGTCGAGATTGTGAGTTAGCTTGCTAATCTGGACTTTGATAAGAATAGTTCATAAAAACATCTCCAAGACCACATTGATTCTGTTCCATTATATTGCTTTATATGTTTTTGAAAGCAATAATACATCTGTCAATGTAAGAAATGCAGTGTGTTTGTGAGTTGATAAAAAGCTAATAATTCAGTAATAAATATTTTTAATTAAATATATATATATATTAAGCATAAACAATCAACATAGTGTTTCACAGCTATACATTATTTGTTTCATACATGAATTCAGAAGAAGCATGGTTTGCAAATTTATTTACATTACATCCACATGGCCATTCTATATTGTGAATATTGTCACGGCTAAATGGTAACACACAGTAGAATTTTTGGAAAGGAAACTCAGTTAAGGAAAATTAATTAATTATTGAGGGGTTAACTGACATTTTATAAATAATAGGTAATCATGTAATCCATAAATAGTAACTGTAATCTTCATGTATTCAAGGTTGCAATCTGAAATGATTGTATTAGAGACACTTTAATATTTAGTTACATTTCATTTGTGGCATAGCTAATAACTTTTGCTTGGCGGCACATTGGTCTGTTGTAAAGGGGTGTATCAATCAGATGTTTAGTGTGAAGTCAGATAAAGATGTGCCTGTGTATGCGGATATGCGTTCCTAATGGCTCTCACGCCGTGAGTTAAGACTTCTGCTCTTAATATTAATCAGCCTCAGTTATTGCTGGGAATTTACATTATTGATCGAGGGGGTGGCAGGCGGAGACAAATGCAATGAGCCAGTAAAAAAGATAAACATCAGGGTAGCGGCTCCGATCAATCATCTCCTTCTTCTTCTTTTAATCTCCCTCTGGATGTCAGAGACACTAATGAAGCACTACAGACATCCACTATATCTAAAAAAAGGGCTTATAAAACTGTAAAATTTACAGCTGTAACCTGATCAAAATCGCTGGATGCTTCATTAAGTATTTGCACTATAATAGTCACACACAGCTATAACTAAATGCAGTTTGGATTTCAGAGATCTGGCTTGTGACACCATCCACATTGTTTTCTTGTCCGAAAAGTATATAAATCTAATAACATAATTCATATATATTATTATTATCATATTAAGTCTCATTTACTGATTTTTAAGTTGAATTTTCAGCATCATTACTCCAGCCTTAAGTGTCATATAATCCAGTCATTCTAATATACCAATTCTAATTGTTGTCAATGGTAAAAAAAAGGCGAAGAATAAAAATAGAAAATAGATCTTATACAATGTAATAGTATTTATCCTTATTACTATTTTCACTGTGATTTTGATTAAATAAATGGAGTATGTATGTATTACATATTGTATTTGTGTATGAATTAAATTACTACTATTTTACACATTCCGTTTATCGACTGCTGGCTGATTTTATATGTTGTTAAGCTTTTCTCCAAAGACAAAAATAAATATATAATAACCACACACCATTACCAAAAATCCATACTATCAGACATTATACCAAGTCTATAATTAGATCTTTATTCCACAGCCCAACTTTGGAATACACTTTTGGAATAAATATCACATTTTTTTTCTTATCCGCTAAATTACTAGGAAAATGTCTGTATGAGATGGTGTCTATGCACATCAAAGACTGACAAATCTGGCATACTTACATCTATAAACCCAGGTCAGTTATGTGGTTTAGTAACTTGCTCTGTTGGCGGGGGATCACTGCACATCCGGAGGCACAAAGCATGCATCAGCTAGGGAAAAGCTTATGTCACGGAGTGACTTTGTAAGGGCGGAACTAAAAAAATGACGGAGATTGGTTCCCGCCCGGACCATAATTCTCAAACACCGGGAAGGTCCGGGAAGGGAAATCAGGGTTTTATTGATCGCAGGTGGATAGATGAACGGTATTGCTCCGCTGGGGGCGATCGTGGATTGGGCAGTATGAAGAGAAGGAGGAGTATAAAGAGGGCCTCAGAAACTGCAGAGGAGGGGGGAAAGTTCTTTGTTTTATTTCAGCCGATACGGCGAGAGAGTTGGAGTGTTTGGGCGAGTACAGTGGAAAGAAGGCAGAGGATATTGTTGGCTGGGCAAAGACGGAGACAAGGGTTTGGCAGAAACAGACACCGGGCTGAGTATATTGGAATGTCTACTTAACTGTGAAATGCTCCATGGACATGTGTAACAAATTCTGAGTGGTTGAAAACAGGAAGACTCACCGGGAAGTATCGCCGAAGGAGGCCTTTTTGACAGGGCACGTGGCAGCAGGAGAAGTATCCAGGAGCTGGAAAGAAGAGGGAAAAGAGACCTCGTGTAGTAACGGTGTGAGTACCCTAAACCATCGTACAGCAGTATAATCATCTAGAGTGAACCATCTGTGAGCCTTTTTGTGAGTTTGTGGCTTAGTATGTGAGTGGCCCCACCGTGGAGGAGGATTGTGGGTGAGCCGGGACCAGTGAGCGAGAGAGGAGTATGTTGGGCTGTTGTGGCGGCAACGTTTTAAATCTGAATATTCGTGTGGCATCAGTGTCTTCACGACTTCCAGGAAGAGTCTTTTGTCAGACGGGGTGTTGACCCTAAATTCACCAGAGTGTGTGGAGTGCAGTGGGTGAGTCTTTGTCCTTTGCTGTGAGTGTATACACTTGAAAATTGCAGTGTTGTGCTGTGTTGTGTCATCAACAACCACCTTTCAGGCCCGACGAAATCCTGTGAAGGAAGTGAATACCGAGGCGGGCGAAGAAAACATCTCCAATTATATGCCGTCAAATGACCTCCTGACCCTTCTTCCCCACGTGACGGTGGTGGGAAACAATTTCAAGTAAGAACAGTGTGGATCTATTGGGAAGTATTAATGGTGAGGAGTTGGCTGCTGTAGGAGGAAATCAGCTGTGCGTGTATTATTACCTGCTGTGGAGTTCTTCAAAGGTTCGCCCCTGTCTAGATCTCTTGACTTGTCGGTTGGTAGAAAGAAGAGGGAAGCGTTCGACCCATCCAGTGTAGTACACCCCGGGTGAGACAACTTACCTGTGTGTGACGCCAGCGGAGGCCGTGTTTGGCCCAACGCAACAGTTTTCGATCCGCCTCTCTATCAGCAGTTGGTAGAAGCCTCAGAAAAGGAACGTCTGACGTCTATTCCCTCGAAGGTCTGTGAGTTACATCACTTCCTGTTTTCCCTGTATATTCACCTTAAGCGTATGCCCAAAGCTAAAGTCAGCATATTGGTGTTGTACACCCACCTGTCTGCCCAGAGTAAAGTCCCAGTTATATTGGATGTACTTACCTTATGCCCAAAGCTAAAGCCAGCATATTGTGTTGTACACTCGCCTGTATGCCCAAGTGAAGTCCCAGTTACATTTGATGTACTTATCCTATGCCCAAAGCTAAGGCCAGCATATTGTGTTGTACACTCGCCTGTATGCCCAAGTGAAGTCCCAGTTACCTTTGATGTACTTACCCTATGCCCAAAGCTAAAGCCAGCATATATTGTGTTGTACACTCGCCTGTCCGCCCAGAGTGAAGTCCCAGTTATATTGGATGTACTTACCTTATGCCCAAAGCTAAAGCCAGCATATTGTGTTGTACACTCGCGTGTATGCCCAAGTGAAGTCCCAGTTACATTTGATGTACTTACCCTATGCCCAAAGCTAAGGCCAGCATATTGTGTTGTACACTCGCCTGTATGCCCAAGTGAAGTCCCATTTCCCTTTGATGTACTTACCCTATGCCCAAAGCTAAAGCCAGCATATTGTGTTGTACACTCGCCTGTCCGCCCAGAGTGAAGTCCCAGTTATATTGGATGTACTTACCTTATGCCCAAAGCTAAGGCCAGCATATTGTGTTGTACACTTGCCTGTATGCCCAGAGTGAAGTCCCAGTTATATTGGATGTACTTACCTTATGCCCAAAGCTAAAGCCAGCATATTGTGTTGTACACTCGCGTGTATGCCCAAGTGAAGTCCCAGTTACATTTGATGTACTTACCCTATGCCCAAAGCTAAAGCCAGCATATTGTGTTGTACACTCGCCTGTCCGCCCAGAGTGAAGTCCCAGTTATATTGGATGTACTTACCTTATGCCCAAAGCTAAAGCCAGCATATTTGTGTTGTACACTCGCCTGTCTGCCCAGAGTGAAGTCCCAGTTATATTGGATGTACTTACCTTATGCCCAAAGCTAAAGCCAGCATATTGTGTTGTACACTCGCCTGTCTGCCCAGAGTGAAGTCCCAGTTGTATTGGATGTACTTACCTTATGCCCAAAGCTAAAGCCAACATATTTGTTGTTGTACACTCGCCTGTATGCTCAAGTGAAACCCCAGTTGTCTTTCCTACGGACTTACTTGTGCCCCCGAGTGAAGAGCCAGCGGCCCCTCTGTCCACTATCCGTGTCCAGTCCTGTTACACTTACCTTTATGCTCTTGTGCAGATCTAGCGGGTCCCTTTGAAGCGTCTACCTGCATGTCGACTCGTCACTCAGGATACAGAGATCGTGGAAACCCCCTCCCGTACACTTAAGCGTCTACCTTTTTGTTGGATCGTGGCTGAGGTTGGGCAGTTCCCCCAGCATCTGGACGACCGGGAGTATAATCCGCTGGGTCGCCTCGGAGTTCGTCAAAAGTAGCAGCAGGTATCCATTGTGCATCCAAACTCTCAATACTTACCACTTGTATCTGTTACGTCCAGGAAAGGAGAGGGCCCTGGACAGTCGTCCTGCAAGCCAGAACAAAGGGGCACTTGTGAATAAGCTGATTGTCGTCACATAGCCAGAAGGAAAGCGGAGTGAAGGACTCACCTGAGATCTCCCGTGACGGAGTCTAAGAGACTCGAGACTGTTACTCTCCAAAAGGAGGGTTGGATTTTAGCCTCCCTTCCCCATACCCTTTTTTTTTTAGTAATTTAATAAAGTCTGTTTTAATTTACTTACTGGCTCTCGTGTGTCATTGGGGTGTTCTTGGGACCTCCTCGAGGTGGGAAATTAGGAAGGGGCGTGACTCACAACATCTGTGTCCCGCTCCGACCTGTGACACTTACATGTTCCTTACCCTTCTTGATCTCTCTGATTTGTCTGCACAGCAAGAGCTGAATGGGTCGGGAAAACTCACCTCCATTCCCTGTCAAAGTTGAATACTTCTAACCGCTCTACATGCTCTGGCTTCCGGCTCCCATCAATTCTTTCATCTAACAGAGAGAGAGTACGAGAGAGAGAAAAATAGATTGAAAGCGACAGAGGAAGAAGGACCATTCAATATGGATAAGCGTGCAAGAAAGACCAAATATCAAATTTCATACAGTCTCAATCAGGCTGAGCAAATCATGGCACTTTTTCACGGTTCATTTTTCTTTTGCACAAAGGCGTTTGCACATGCTGCAGTTTTCTAGTCTTCTAAAAATTCACATTCCAAAACCAGACTCACCCAGATCTAGATAGTGACAATTTGTATTAAATCTTTATTATCTTTACAGAACTACTCTGTACACATTCACAATGATTTAAGTGTTTAATTCCTGCATTTATATAGCTGTAAAGGTCATTTACACCAAGTAAGGAAACTTTAAAGATAACTATAACAAGTATATTAGCATCCAGACTAAAAAAAAAAAACAACACAAAACACATCATTCTGTTTACTATATTCAGGCACACATTTTGTCATCCTCTAATGCACACTTTTTAATGTTGGATGGATTCTGATTGGCTGTCAATGTTTTTATTGTTCATCTGCTGGGGAAAAAAAGAAAAAGTTCTGAAAGTGATTTCAGCAATATTGTTCTTCTGTGTTATTATCATCATGGGCTTCACTGTTTTCACAGAATTATAATGAATATTAAAACTTTAAAAAAAGGTATTGTTATAGGTGTCATCTTTGGTGTGAATGGGCCTTAACTCACATTGTGTAAATTAATATACTGAGCAAAAAAGGGAATGATACATTAAAATTGGATTTAGATTCACTGTCTGAATGGTCAACAATGAACCAATGATAAAAATAAATCAAATTTAGTCATCAGTGGTTTAAAATAACTGTCACATTTTGCTCTTGTCTAAAAATATTGTAGTGAAAAATTTCTGTTTGATCACATCCTGTTTTTTGATTTCTGTGTGAAATATGTGATTTTAATAATATTTTGTGAACATTTATTAACAACCACAACAACAATATAGTCCAACAACAGGACAAGCTAGAAAAGGAATGAAGGACAAATAAGGACATCCAGAGTGTGAAGCAGTGATGCCTGAAAAAAAAAAAAAAAAAAAAAAAACATGGGGTGAAATTGAGAATACGGAGGCAATCATGATAGATCATGCAGGTAATCAAAACTGCTGCTGGTACTTGAAGTATGTTGGGTCTCAAGGGTCAATATTTGCACAAGTGAAATATGTTTCTCAGACTTCATGCTGGTTCAAGAAGGCATGGTGAAATGAAGATCCATGACAATTCGCCAGAGCCAATTAATAGAGCCCCCTTGAGTGGCCTGATGAGACAGGGTTAAGTCCACCGAGCCTCTAATTAGAAAGCCGTATGGGCTGAGACCAAGGAGCTCACGCTCAACCCACACGGCACTTAATCCTCATTAAAGCTACTGTATCATCACAGTAAGAATTTCTGAATGTGGATTTCACCATTTGAAATAGCATTATTTAACGTCCATAATGCACGTTAATAATGAATCCATTACGGATAATCACCATGTGGAGCACAGCTGTGCAACCAATATCATTAAGGACACATTAAATGGTATCTTTGTTTTCAATGATGCTATTTGCGTTCTGCTAAAGCTTACAGCAGTACAGCAGAGCACTGTAGTTTCTTGGACCAAGACCTTTCCACCTTTCCTTTTGCACTGAACCTTTCTCCACATGGTGGTGACAGTACTATATATTGATATGTTTTAATACTCTTTCAATGATGTTCATTCAATAATTGAGAGCCTTGTATTGACATGGCATTTACAAGTGTGGTCAGAGTCAATATGAGATTTCACTTCTGTAGACACATTTTTGTCTCTGGGGAACTTTTAGACCAGAATCAGATTTTAGACAAGTATGTGAATACAGTCTCAAGTGCTTGGCCAATCTTTGCAAATTTGATGTGACATATTTTGGAATGCAGTGATGCACAAAATAAAAATTGAGTAGCTAGAAACCATTGTGTTCGTGTTTCTGGTCAACTAAAGCTTGAACACTTGACATACAAAAGTCAACAACTGTGACAACCAACAAGCATAATTTGTGTTAAAAAATTAACTCAGAACACAACAAAACAAGTAAGTAACTCAAAGTGACAACAACAACACTATAAACCAGAAAACAGTTAGAACAAAACACAATTTGTTTATGATTCAGTGCATGCTGGAAACAGTAAGTGCCAGCATAGAACTGGGACATTACACACAGTGATGTATGTAACAAACACACACACAACAACAAAAAAAAAAAAAAAAAAAAAAAAAAAAAAACAATGAAAAAGTAACCCACTTGGAAACAATAAGATTGCCTGTCTTGTTGGCACTAACTCCACCCACCATTGTCTGGTTAAGCCAGACAAAATGACAGAAAGGAACCTGAATCCAGTAACAAGAGCAGTGGTGTGGACAGTAAAGGTGCAGTCACATTTATCATTGCTTTTCAAAATTTCACAGGCAAAATCCAGTCATTTAAATAGCAATCTGTGCGATCAAAAGTTTCACGTGGGGGTGAAAAATTTCATGATTCGCAAGTTGGTCATGCAAATTCACCTCCTGCTGTCCAACAGGAAGCTGCTTGATTTGAAAGTGACTTCTTTGTGAGTTGTATCTTAACAGTATATTCAATAGACAATGAATTTATTTATTTTTTTATTATTTATTATTTTTTTTTGCCTACAAAATTTTGGTAGTGTGAGTGAACCTTAAAGATAGTAGACACGACCAACCCAAGTTCGAATTCACCTTCTTCCAATCCCATTCTTCACCTTATTCCCATCTCAAATCAGTTCAGAGTGGCATTTATTTTAAATAAAAATGAGAAAAATATCTGAAAAGTGGAAATAAGGTACCTAATGGCATTTAATATGCCTATAATGTTCTTTAATAGGCCTATAATGCAGGGTTAGAAAGCTCTCAGATTTCATCAAAATTGTCTTATTTGTGTTCCGAAGATGAACAAAAGGTCTTATGGGTTTGGAATGACATGGGGGTGAGTAATTAAAGACAGAATTTTCATTTTTTGGTGAACTATCCCTTCAAGCACAACATGTCATTAATAAAGTTGACCATCCATGAGACATAATGTATTGTTGCAAAAGAGTTTACTTCTACACAGCTGTGAAGATCGGGTTAACACATGGTGCTTCAACCGCAACTTGTGAAAATTCATTTTAAGTTTTAAGGAATGTATTCACAGACTACAGGAGGTCTATGTTCTCACATAGGCCCAGCTCATTCAGCTTGCTTTCGAAAAGGACCTAACATGCAAACCTTCGACTGTTTTAATGGTGAGTGCACTTAAATGCTATATATTACTTTTTTATTGCTATGCGGCATGTGCTGTTTTTATGAGGCCTATTATTGTGCTTTTGTTGGGGGAATTGAAAAGCTTTTGTAACTCACGTTATGTTTAGTGTGACATAATGTAAATGTGTTTTTGTGTAGTTAATTTATCTAACTGTTGTAAGTTGAATTATCTTGTTTCGGTATTCTTTTTTATATAGAACTTGGTCTTTTTCAGTTACAAAACGGTTGTTATTGTTTTGATGAATATCTGTTTCTCAGATCATAAAAGTGTGCCCCCCTATCAAAACTAAATGCCCCCCATTCTGTATGTTCTGGTGATGACCCTGCCTTCCAGGACTTTCAAGAACATGTTTACTGATAAGCAGGTTGGTTATTAGCTTATGTTATGTGTTGTACCAAGTCAGAATTCTCAGTAAAGTCTGTTTGGAATTATCCATCTTCGTTTGCTGTCCTTATTCCTTGAAAACCAATGACAGAATAACTGACTGCAAAAAAGGACTCATCTCCTCAGCTGGTTTCAGCAAGTCCCCTGGATTCATCGGCCCCACTGGCTCCTCGGCTCTGCCTCTGCTGCTAGCTCCGTGCGGTTCATCAGTCTCACCTCAGGCTTCCCCTCCACCAGTTCGGTATTGCGCCGAGTCCCCGGCTGCACTTCAGACCTCCAGGCCCTTGTCCGGTATATGGCTCAGTGGAGTATCTGCCGGCTCCATAAGCCTGTACTTCTCCTCCAGAGATGGCTCGGTCCCCTGCAGGTGAATTAGTGGCTTGGTCTGGAATACGCCCAGACTTTCCTGGTTTCTCTTGTTGTATATGTTCAGCCCTGTGTTGCAGTTCCGGACTGGCCTTTACCGACCCTGCCGGACTGGGTAATTTAAGGTTGACCGGGTCCACCCTGCCTTTCTGTGCCAGGCAGGAGTCCTCAGACAGGGAAGAGAGCAGTTCTTTGACCACCGCTCTGGGGTCATGGACACCCGGTTGTGTGCCGAGTGTCAAAGGGCTGCAGTATGGAGGAGGGCAGCAGCGTTGGCCGCTGTAGTCGGAGGTGGAGGCCTCCCGTACAGTAGAGCTGCAGTCAGTTGTGGAGCCCAGCGTGTGGCTGCTGATGCTGTGCTGCCGGGCTGTGAAGCTGCAGCTGGACCGGGACATGGTCGTGCTGGGTGCTTCACTTACAGAGCTGCCCGTGCACTCCTGGCCACTGCCCGGGCCATCAGCTCTGCCTCAGTCACGCGAGCCAGCTGCTCTGCCTTAGGCTTCCAGGCTGAGGTGGAGACATGGTCCATAGGCCTTTCTTCTTCGACGTTTTCTGTATGTTGAGTGTTTTGGTCTACATTGGTCTTCTTGTGTTTGTCACCCAGTCCTTCAGCCAAAGCTTCTCCTTGGTTCCTCTCACCGTCGGCTCCACCATGGTGTTGGTCTACTCTGAATTATTCCTCGAAAACCTGTGACAATGCTGAGGTGCAAATTTACAAGAAAATACTGATTTTCTTTCTTTTTTTTTTTCTTGCAACATCTATCACTAGTTTGTAAGGCCTTTGTCAAAGCTATTGATCTACTTTATCCAAAAGGCCTAAACCTTTAAATGTCAAAGCTTTTTAAACTTTTTACAAAACTTTCATACAAGGGTGCAAGTCAAGATTCAAAGTTTGCTTTTCTAGTTAAAAAGCTGAGTCATGCTTTCTTGCATTTACAAATTACAATTCTTCATCCTGTTTGCTCAATTCATAATCAGGAATTGAAATGGGATTTAAACGCCATTCCTAATTCAGTTCTGAATAGCATACCATATGCAAGGTATTACTCTGGTGGTCCTGTTTACTGCAAAGTCACCATACAGTTGCAAATGCAATGTATTGTACAGTTGCTGTGAAAAATACCCAATACCCATACCTACTGTTTATGAGAGCTGTCCCCACTTTTGTGCATATGCATCACATGCCTGGCCTGAAGACTCCCTCCTATATAGCTCCTTCATTAGCGTTTACATTGCTAAATAATGGATGTGCAGTTGATGATGGATTCCATCTGTGGGGAGCCTGCACTACATTTGTAGATGATTTACATTCACTTCATTTAGGTAAGCCAGTTTAAGGGCTTTCCTGTTCGCTGATTTCTTTGCCCTTTCCCCTCCTTTCACCATTTTCCCTTTCTGCTTCAAGCCAAGGTTATGATGGCTTTCATCAGATTTACTGCTGCTTCTCATCTCTATCTGCATGGGCTGACATTTATGTGTTGCCTGCTTGATCAAAAAGGCATGTAAGTTGGCCATAAAGTCATCTATCTGGCGGTAGTATGACAGAGCTGCTGAAGGGAACCTGGAATGAGACATTGGGGACTTGAAGGGGTTTGACTGAGACTTATAGAGAGCCTGAGAAGGTGCTTGAATCCCAGGTTGACACCTTTGAGTGCTTTTTCTTAACACATGGGTGTCCTTCCTAAGACAGCACCTTTTCTAAGTGAGCTGGAGAGGAAGTATGTCCTTGTGTACTTGTAAGAGATGTTAGGGACTATCCCTGAAAGACTGAAAAGGCTTATTTTCTCTCTCCTTCAGCTGGAATTCCTCAAGCTTACATTATACAGTATGTCCTTTTGCAACATGAGCGCTGCCTGCTGTGCTATCTCCTCAAAAGCTTCAAGTAAAGTACTGACCATACAGGTGATCTGTTTGAAGAAACTGTTTTTTGTATTCAGATTATGGTTTGATGCACTGACAAGCATTTCATTACTTACAATGTCATTTATAATTATACTTTTAGGCCATAAATATATTCGCAATTAAACACTGTAATGAAGTTGCAATGTAGTGTATTTGACATCTAATAACTTTAACTGTAGTATGTTATTGATATTTTATTTCAAGTTATTATCTATCTATTTATAATCTAATTTATATGTGATTTATTATGTTAGTTTAAGTTTAGTAATTGTTTTTTTCTAACACACTTAAGTTAAGATTAAATGTGCATAAAACTTAAAATTTACTATGAAATGTGTAGAGAAAAGAGTTAAAGTACAATATTTAAGTACACATAAGTGGCATTTTTAATGTGATTATATGTGATTACACACACACACACACATTTAAGATTTGATTTGGATTCAGATATTTGAATACTTGAAAACTGCATTATCAAATCGAGTGGCATTTATTTGAAAGATATTAGGCACAAACACAATTTCCAAACAAAATAGTATTTGAACACCCTCTGGCTGTGAAACGTTAGTGGATCATGTTTATACAGCATAGTTAATGTGATGAAATACATCTGTGGTTCCTCTGCTGGGGACACCTGTGTGAGCGTGAAGAGAACTGACTTCATATATCCACCAAAAATCCCCCAGACTTCAGTTGATTAAAAGTCAATGCAAAAACATTTTTGCCACAAGTGTCCAAATATCTCTCTGTATGTGTTGAAATATCTGATAAACTTATTAAAAATTGCTGAAAACATCAGCCAAATGTCACTGTAACAATCTGACAGGGAACGTTTCTGTGATTATTGCAGATGAGAAAATGTTTACTAAGTGCATACATAAAAATGCACAGCAAACATTAAATAAACATCTTAACGACATAAGTGTAGGGTTATGGTATACTGTATGCGTTGGAGTCTTGTGTGCCTATCACAGAAGTCATGACATATTTTCCCAGTGTGCAATGGCTGAAGTTGCGGTTTTAGAAAAGTCAAACGGGCCCAGGTAAGGCAATCGATTTCAATTCACCAAGGAGTTCAGGACCGCAATTGATGTCAGAGCTGTTCAAAATGACTTCTTGTCCAAGCATTCACATTGTCTTTAGAGCAATTGTTGGCAAGAGCGAACATAGAGGTCAAGTGCGGTACATACTCGCCCAGCACAGCCGGCATGAATCTGTCAGGCAGCTGCCAATGTCTGGGCTCACAGTGGAGGTTGCCAATTAGTATGCCCTCTCTAGACTGCCCAGAGAGAGCTGGAGAAGGCATCCAGCACACCTGTCAATATTTATTGTTCCAACAAAATGCATCATTCAATGCCATCTGCTCCTGGTCAGAGTATGCCCAGAGATTTCAAGTGGTGACACTTACTTTGGGTTTAATACTTATCCTAATACTTAAAATAATATTCATGCAATATGGCAAATTCCCACAGAAACTGAGAGGATCCATCTAAGATGCAATAAATCAACTAAGATGCAAAAAAAAAAAAACACCATCAGGATGGCGCATTTGATTGTTATCCCATAATCTGGATTTTTTAGTTTGAACTGAGGAGATCATAGTGAGAAGATTTTTTTGGGATAAAATGAGAGCCAGCAGCTACTGTAAGCATATGTTATTAAGCACTACAGATTGCCTTTCTCCCAGGGCAAGGAGTTATAACAGGCTGAAAAATTTAAACTTTTCAGCACATTCAGTTAAAGTGGGAAAGACCTTTGGAGTCCAAAGTCGAAGGATTAGTGCTGGCATGGGAAACTGTCAACTGAACTGCATAGACCTCTGCTATCTTCATTCCAATGTCGATGAGTGGCAGTCTGCATACTGTACATAATTGTGTGGTTGAATCTGGTCTTGCAACTTTCCATAAGCCTCCAGATCAAGAATATTATTTTAACCCTTAGCGTTATTGACTGCAGAGAGTGCTTGATGGAGTTAGTGCTTGGAGGTGCCTTTGGAGGTATGTGGCCCAAATATGTTGCCCAACTAAAATCTATTTTTGGTTCATGAAATTGCATCCCAAGGGACTGTCCATGTTTTACTTGAAAAATTGAAAACCTGCACATTACGTCAGCGTAATGTATTATTTATGTAGGTGACCTTGAAGATGCATTATCGGGTTGATCACAGAAACACACACAACACATCAAGTGATCCATTCTCTCTACTGACACCAGCCATGTAGGTAGATTTCCTCTGTTTTCCTGGGGTCAGTCTTCCATGGAGCCTTTCTCCCTGATGGATCACTGCTGAAAGAGGATGGATCGCAGCTTACCCCTTGCCTGGTGCCTGTCTTTTCACCCTTTCTTTTCCACTCATCCATTTCCCACATTGGCAATTCGTTATGGTGCAGCAGCCACTGTGTACTCTACAAATACATGTATGAGTATTTGTAGGTAGTAGCTCTTGCTCACAGCTCACGTAATGTAAATTTGTACACATTTGTAGACTTGTACACATTTGAGAATCTGAACATATGTTCCTGGATTCAGGTGCACTATATAAACGAAGAAGCTCATTTATTCAGATGACATACTGCCTTGGTAAAGTTTTATGTTAACACAGTACTTCAGTTGATTATTCAAATAATTTTGCCCATTTACATGCACTGATAATTTAAAACTTGGCTATAGTGTATATCTACTGTAGTTACAAAGGTATGTTCCTTTTGAAAGTTATTGCCCTGCGAAGTGCATATTCTGCCATCTTAAGTGAGATTCCATCCAAAGGAAGCATAGAGTTCAAAGGGCACTGTAAATGGCATATGGAATAAGGGAATATTGATGCATCATTGTAGTGGCTAGGTGTCCACTTTGGTGGCTGCACTGAAAAAATAAATAAATAAATAAATAAAAAATAAATAAATAAAGGCTTGATGCTCACAGTCCAACATATTCCATTGTCCACAGCATTGATTGTTCTAAACCTCAAAAGTACATTTATTACAATTTAAAAAAATCTCAATAAAGGACTGCAAAGATATAAAAGTGAATTGAGTTTTCACATCAAGTCAGACCGAGAGGTCAAAAACTGTAAGTTCCTGTTTTGGCCACACCCTCATGTGAAGTCACAGGTATTTTATCCCAGAGGCCTTGAATCTTCAACTTGGCCACTAGATGGGGTCAACTAAGATAACACATAGAAGAAGAAAAAAAAAATCATCATGCATGCATGAAACCTATTTTGTCTCTCACAATCACTTCACAGGAAGTGTAGAGGGCAATTAACATTTATGCATTTTACCCCCCCCCCCCCCATATATATATATATATATATATATATATATATATATATATATATATATATATTCAGTTCAATTCAAGTTTGTTTGTATAGTGCTTTTTACAATACAAATTGTTTACTGGAAATTAAGTTTCTACAATATTTAGTAGTAGCTTATCAGTGGTTACTGAAGACGTAATCAAACAGATGATGAACACTATTAACAGCAATTATTATACGATCCAATCAAACTTATAGCAACATTTGGTAGTTCTGTATGTTGTTTCAGGGTTGGCATCATCTGAGGTCATCGAGAGGGGTTGACATCATCTCTTTTCAGGTGTTCAGGATCCAGACTGAAGCTTGCGTAAATCTTACCATGGGGTGTCAGAAGCAGAGAAACACATAAAGACATAATTAGCATAGCTGCTGTTCCAACCAAGTAAAATTAATTTGTTTAACCCAAGCTAAAGAGTAATAATGTGCGTTTGATCAGAAATAACTGAGGTACAACATTATGAGATGCATTATTTGAATGCTTGGCCAAAGAGATGTTTCTTTAATCTAGATTTAAACAGAGATAGTGTGTCTGAACCCCCAACGTTATCAGGAAGGCTATTCCAGAGTTTGGGAGCCAAATGCGAAAAAAAAAAAGAAACTCTACCTCCTTTAGTGGTCTTTGCTATTCTAGGTACTACCAAAAGTCCAGAGATTTGCGACCTTAGGGAGCGTGATGGATTGTAGCATGGTAGAAGACTAGTTAGGTACGCAGGCGCTAAACCACTAAGGGCCTTGTAGGTAAGTAATAATATTTTGTAACTGATATGGAACTTAATAGGTAGCCAGTGTAGAGACTGTAAGATTGGAGTAATATGATTTTCTTGACCTGGTAAGGACTCTAGCTGCTGCATCCACAACCACCTACTGTAGAAGTGCATTACAAAAGTCCAGTCTAGACGTCATGAATGCATGAACTAGCTTTGAGGCATCAGAAAACAGGTAACATGTTTAGTACTGTAGCTTGGCAATGTTTCTAAGATGGAAGACTACTGTTTTTGTAAAATGGGAAATATGATTTTCAAATGACAAGTTGCTGTCTAATATAACAGTACATCTGTCTAGTTGCAAATTGTAATCCAAGATATTCTGTGTACTGTTTTTTGGTCCAATAAATAATATCTCTGTCTTATCTGAATTTCAACCAATCTTTTATATTTTTAACACACTCTGTTAGCTTAGATAATTTAGAAGTTTCATCTGGTCTTTTTGAGATATATAGTTGAGTATCATCAGCATAACAGTGGAAACTAATCCCATATTTTCTAATAATATTACCAAGGGGCAACATGTATATTGAAAATAGAAGAGGACCTAGGACAGATC
Source organism: Cyprinus carpio (assembly GCF_018340385.1). NCBI lineage: Eukaryota > Metazoa > Chordata > Actinopteri > Cypriniformes > Cyprinidae > Cyprinus > Cyprinus carpio. The sequence continues at coordinate 10,043,266 of NC_056595.1, read as the reverse complement.
CTTGTGGCACTCCATATTTTACTGGTGATAAATGAGAAGACTCACCATTTAAATAAACAAAGTGGTAGTGATCGTACAGGTAGGATCTAAGCAATCTTAAAGCCTGCCCTTGAATACCTGTATAGTTTTGTAATCGATCTATGAGTATGTCGTGATCTATGGTGTTGAATCCAGCACTAAGATCAATTAAAACTAGCAATGAGATGCAGCCTTGATCTGACGCAAGAAGCAAGTCATTTGTAATTTTAACAATTTTAAAATTTTAGACATAAATGGGAGATTTGAAATTGGTCTGTAATTTGACAGTTCACTAGAATCTAGTTATAGTTTCTTAATAAGAGGTTTAATAACCGCCAACTTGAATGGTTTTGGGACGTGACCTAAAGATAACGACGAGTTAATAATATTGAGAAGCGGTTCTTCTGATACAGGTAACAGCTCTTTCAGTAATTTAGTGGGTACAGGATCTAACAGGCATGTTGTTGGTTTAGATGCAGTGACAAGTTTATTTAGCTCCTGTCCTATAGTTGTAAAGCACTGCAGTTTATCTTTGGGTGCGATGAATGAAGCTGAAGTATTAAATGTCGTAGAATCTACAGTTGCTTTTGTATTTCTGATGTTATCTATTTTATCAGTGAAGAAATTCATAAAGTCATTACTATTAAACTGTGAGGGAATATTTAGATTGGGTGGTGTCTGGTTATTAGTTACTCTAGCCACTGTGCTAAATAAAAACCTTAGATTGTTTTGGTTATTTTCTTTGAGTTTGTGGATATGCTCAGCCCTGGCAGTTTTTAGAGCCGGTCTATACTGTAGCTGGATCTAAAAGCTGCCAGCTGCCAGCTCTAAAATATAGCTTTATTTTGATAGACTTATTTCTGTCTTTAGATATTCTGCTAACCATAACTTACATTGCAACTACATGCCAACTATCTCTCATTAGAGGATTAGTACACTGTTAGGCTAGGGTTAGCAATAGTAGAAAAAACTGCACTTGCAAAGTTAATTATAGTCAGTAAAATATGTTTGTTGGTAAACCATCAAACTAAAGTGTTTGCAGATATTAAGCAGATAGTCTGCTTATACTCTAATGACTGGTAGTTGATGTAGTTGCAAAGTTACTTACAGTTAACAGAATGTTTAAATAATAGAATTTGAAAGAATTGAAATAAAGTGTTACCAGTTCCTTTAATAATTGTGACTTACAGTAAGTTTTGTATGTGTGTGATAATGTTGTTCTAAATTAATGCATTTTCTTAATGCTTATTATTGCTTATGTTAAGACGTGGACAATACAACTTTCAGCATGTACGCCTAGAGGAACACAACTTAGTCTCAAAATCCAGTCCTGTAATATCATGTAACCCAGATGCAGGAAGTGTGAGAGCTTAGAAACAACAATGAAACAAGACCCCTGCCACTCAAAATATACTGCAGGAGACAGCAGTTCTTTTTAGAAAGCCCACATCCCATGTGCTACACTGCCTGCTCCCTCCAAGGCCGGCAGACCGGCAGCCCGGCAGACCGGCAGCCCGGCAGCCCAGCAAACAGGAAACAAAATCAAGAGTGCTCCTCAACTCAAAACACACTCCTGTCAAACAAAACAGTAGCCCAAGGAAAGACAATCCACAGGTACAACTGTCTGCTTACTCGTAAAGAACAATTAATAAAATCAGCCTATTGTTCTCATTAACACTCCTGTCAAACAAAACAGTAGCACTCACTTTCATGCACTGCGGTATTAATATTATGAGAGAATACAGGGTCCAGGAGAGCTCCCCATTATCCATTAGAGCCCCAGAGAGATTTTTAAAAAGAAATTCCCTGGAGGGCATTATGAAATACATAAAACTGCCTTCTGTTCTATTATTTTTTAATTTTTTGGGTCAGTGGGGTCAGACAGAGTAGCAGGCTCCGTCCACTTCCCCTCCAGGTCCATTATTGGTTTTAGTGTGCAATCTTGTCCGATGGTGGGTAGAATAGCTTAAAGATTTTGCCCTCTAAATCACTTCTGCCTGTGCGCAGTGGACAGGATTGCTTCCCAAGATTAGCTTCCTCCTACGCCCCATCTCACTAAAAAGAACCCCTGAGTTTTCCAGCTCTACCAGTGCTGGATGGTTAGCATAGCCTAGTCAGCTCCTGCAGGCAGATGTTGTAACTACTCCATCTGGTTCCAAAAAAGTGCAGAGTCTTCCTCTATTGACAGCTATTCAAAAATATTTGTGTAATAAAAGGGTTGTATAAGCAACATGTATATTAGTAGTTCATTATAGCTGTAGTTTTTTTTTTTTTTTTTTTTTTTTTTTTTTTTTTTAGGAGAGGTCTTTAAAGTGTGAAATATGCTTAAATATTTTCCCCATCTGCTGCCATTAATGAAAAAAAAAAATCATGTTAAACTGCAGTATGTAATTTGCATGCATTTCTCTCCTGTGTACATGCTGTTCATTCAGTCAGCAGCTTTCTCCACAATGTAATTTCTTCAAGATGCTTCTGTAATGAACATGGCATCTGAGGACTACTTTATGCATTCTATGCACATGCATGCTCTTCAATAACTGGGGCTGATTGTTGACATGCTAAATATATATAACAAAATATACATATTTACATAAATGGCTTGAAAGATATACAGAGGGTATAGAAAGTATCACCCACCTTTAAAATAATAATTTTTTGTTGCATCTTCAGCCTGAAATGAAGATGGACACAGTTCCCTTTCAGTCTGTCACTCTCGATGTCACGTCGGTGACCGACGAATTGGGATATTGCTTCGATAGATCAATCTACTTTCAGTGTAAACTAAAAGAGCCAATGCACATTGTCATGCAATTATTGCATCCAGCTGCCACTGATCACAGCGTGAGTATTATAAGGCAGCAGGTACAATGCATACCAGCTTTTTGCTTTGGAGCCAAGCGTTACTATCGTTCTGCTCAAACGGTGTCTAGCTATGAACTATGAGTTCAGCACGCTCTCGGAAGCTTCGTGTGTTGGCGAGAGGGCGCTTCAGTGGTGGTCGTTCCTGAGTCGGGTTGTTTTTTTGGTTGAGGGTGCACTACCCCCTGTCGTGCTGCAATGTGCCAATTCCTCAGTGCGCCTCAGCACTAAAAGAGCTTTTTTTAGATTTCCTAAAGAGCAAATTTCTCTAAAAGAGCTTCACGGGTGCATCTTTGTAAAGATGACAGATTGTCCTTATAAGGAAGCCGTTTCACCCATGCGTTTCTGGGTGCAGTCGTTACCTGGCAACGGGTGATAGTCACGATCGCTGCCTCACGTGTCTGGGCATCAAGCATGCTGAGGAGGCCTTCGTGGATGAGTCACGAGTTTGGACGAGTTTCCACTGTGGGAAGATGACCATCTCGGAGCTGCGAACAAGTCTCCGCTACCTTCAGGGGGGCAGAGTCCCATTGCCGCTACCGCGATCTGGGGCTCGTTCTGGTGGCTGATAGACGAGAACCACTTCCAGCAGTAGCGCGGGCGGTTTGAGGATTACAGTGGTGGCAAACCCCGCAGGGAACCAACCCTCTGGGGACCATCACTCCTCTTGCATCTCCGATCCATTGGAGCAACTCACTGAACGCGCTCTTCAAAGAGCATACCAGCGGTTCCCCCCGACCAGATGTCAATCTCAGCATCAGAGGGAGAGCTGTCTGATAAAGTTTCGGCCATGCTGCCGCTCTACGGGATGGTGGCAAAGCCTGAATCGGATCCGGAGATGACAGCTATGCTTTCCGGGGCTGCCGAGAGGGTAGGGCTCAAGTGGAAATCCCTTGAGGTGGGATGATGGGATGGTTTCTCGAGGTGGCTCGCACTGGTTCTCAGCGCCCCGCCCCAGTGCCTTTCTTCCCAGAAGTGCATGATGAGCTCACTAGGTCATGGACGGCACCTTTTATTGCCAGAAACCATCCGGTGGGCTCCTCCTCCCTCACCACCCGGAGGTTCAAGAATGTCAACAAAGGCCCTACTCACGCATCCTCTGCCAACCTGTTGAACCAGGTGAGCCTTGCACCCTACACTCACACCCCTCTCCGTCCCACTCACAAGCCGTCCGTGTTGGGTCCCTGTGTTCCATCTCGCTGCCCCACTGTGGGTATGGCTGTGGTTCCACTGGTCCCGCTTGTACGGTTTCTAAGAGCCTGGTCAGTGCTACCCAGGCCGACTCGCTGGCTTCTGCGGACCATCAGCCTCGGCTATGCAATTCAGTTGCCCAGCGTCCCCCCAAGTTCAGTGGTATCCACTTCACTACAGTGAAAGCGTCCCGATGCCCCTGTTCTCCGTGTAGAGATCGCAGTCCTACTGGCAAAGGTCGCGATAGAGCCGGTCCCTCCAGCTGATATGAGGTCTGGGTTTTACAGCCCTTACTTCATTGTACCCAAGAAAGGCAGTGGGTTATGTGTGGTAAGTATGGTAACCCTCATTCCCTGAAGGAGGGAATGGAGACGGCCATCGCCATGGTTGCTGTACCATCGCTGAGCCGCCTGGTCACCGGCTCGGCTCCTCAGTGAAAACCCTTATAGGTATACTGATAGTTTACTAATTAAATACTTTGTACACTTTGAAGTATAGTCTCAGTAAACTACTAGTTTAGTAGTTTTATACTGCAATTATACTCATAGTTTTCTTTAAGTAAACTTTACATCATATTTTAAGTATACTACTATGTCCCTATTTAGGTTTTAATTTGTATATATTTTGTTATATGAATATCTGAACACGCAAAACATCCAAAGAAAGAACAGGGTATCTGCTTGTAAACAAAAACATTTTATTCAAGCTTCATGCATTCTTTTTTTTAAACACTTTAATGTGGGTACTGGTTTCATAAAAAAAAAAAAAAAAAGAAGAAATAACATTTTGAACAAAAAGCTGCAAAAAAGACTATGAATTATATTCAGAATGATAATCAAAACGGTATATGGAGTCGACCAACACCCCAAAGCTTGACTGTAATGTATTACCTCTTCACTGGTCGACATTTTATTCCATAACGTTACAGTGCTGTTATTTGGATGGGTGAGCTGTGTTGGATTTCTGCCAGACAGAATCTTCAAGGTACGTTTGGCAAAGCTCAGTAGTGACTGCATGTGGCCTTTCTTGAGGAGGTTTTTTTTTTTTTTTTTCTCATTTGTGGAGATTTGTGATATTGTTGTCACATGCACACAATAACTGCTCTTTGTCATAAATTCCTGCAACTGCTTGACAGAGTTGCTGCAGGCCTCTTGGTTGCGTCTCTGACCAGATTCCTCCTGACTCTTTCATCCAGTTTGGAGCAACGTCCTGATCCAGGGGGGGTCTGTGTTGTTCCAAATACCTTACACTTCTTAATAATAGACTTCACTGTGCTTTTATACATTAATAAAGCCTTATACATTATTTTTGTATCCATCTCCTGCCTACAACTTTGTCCCAGAGATCTTTTGACAGTTCCTTGCCACCAATAGTTGAGTGTTTGCTTTCAGTTGAACTACCCAAGGACTGAAATGCTCCAGGAAAGAATCTTTTTCATGCTGAGCCAATCAAAATGAGCACAGCTGATCACAGTTTGAAAGTCCAATGGCTTTGTGTGCTAGGGTGACCAACGAGCCATTTTCCCAGGACAGTTTTGAGGTGTTCGCTGGGCAGGATTTCTATATTGCCTGAAAATATGAAAGTCAAATGGCTTGTTTTGGCTTTGTTTGCGCTGCGCAGACCAAATATTGTATGACAAGAGTACCGTGAGAGCTCTAGAGAGCAGACAACTTCTTGTGCTTTTGAATCACTCTCACGGTATTTTGATGTCATACACCGATCGGTATGCTCAGTGCTGCTTAAAGTCCAACACTAATATGTACACGTATTTGCATCGATTTGACCGTTCTCTGTAGATCCCACCTTCTCAAGCACCACGATAGGTCGATAACGTACAATGTCTGCATGTTATTGGTCGAACGATCATAACCTTATTAAGTATGAAAACAGGAAACGAAAGCCAAAAACCTGGATATTTTAGGCAATATAGAGAAATGGACGTGTACTGGGAAAATGGCACGTTTGGTCACCCTATTGTGGTGCCAGTGGAGAAGGTGATTAGTTACTTCTGATTGAGTTTACAAGTCATTTTTAGGAGGGGATGATCCTTTTTCTTTCCAACTCAGTGATTTTTTTTTTTTTTTCTGACATGGTGTTATATCTTTCACTTGGATGTTATAATATAAGTTGATTATATGATAAGTTGCAGAGCAAATACAGCTGAAAAAAGTAAAGAAAATAAAATAAATGTTTTCTGTCTTCATTTCAGGCTGCAAAGCAGCAAAATGTGATTATTTTAAAGGTGGGAGATTCTTTTCTATACCTACTGTAGATTGTAATGCATGTTAGCTTGCTTACTGTGCCCAATAGCATGATCTGTTTAAGTCTACATGTCATACAAACAAAAAAATCTTACTTCTAACCACAGGTCAGTAGCTATAGTTCCAACCATGCAAGTTTGTTATGCTGTTTGTGTATGTTTTTTTTAGAACTATAGTTTTGTTGTACTACAGTATGTAGGTAATGACTGAACAATGTTTTCCTGAAATGCACCCCAGAATAGTTGCTAGTAAATCATTGCTTGAGACACTGAGCTATTTGTATTGAGCTAGTCACCATAGTTTTGACATCATTCCTCGGGCCTGTGAGTAATCGGTCACATGATTTATGTCTCAGGTGATTGGCTCACAAACCTTTTTGATTCCCATAAGCAAATATTGCAGATTTCAAATTGTATATTTCTAGGTTGCCACATAGCAGTCAAATAATTGCCATTGAGATGAATGTGTATGGAGAGCTTTCTCCAGGTATTATATAGATCACCTTGGCTGCACAAAGCACATTAAGCATTTTCATTTTTGATATAAACTAGGGCCCTATCATAAATGGTGCTTTTATTCACAAATATTACTGCTATCTACCTGGCACAAAAAGGGATATGTAGATTTTAATTGATGTATGGCAGCAGTGATTCATCAAATCAAGATGGAATGATAAAGAAGAGGGTTATATATCCAGACTGATGTGGCCAAACACATTTTCAGCATTTTCAAGACTTGAGTCAGGTTTGTGGATCAAAAGTGGTGTAGTGTTGTGTGTAGACTCTTAGTAAAGTATGCTAAATTGCAGAAGTCTGCTGCATCCCCCTCAACCTAGTTCTCAGAACCAACTGAAAAGATGCAAAATTACATTGTACAAATTGTATTCAGCATACTTTCTGGGGTGTGTTTGCACCTTTACCTTTACCTTATTTTCATAATTCCTAAATGAATAAACACTAAAGCAAAGGAGAGAGCATGCACAAATAAATATGGATGCTATATGTGTGTACAATTCACACATCTCTTTCTGTTTTTTATTTTTTTATAAAATTTTTTCGCGTGCAGGTACAAATCTCAGTAAGACAGCATTAATCAATAGCCGCTGGGGTCAGCCAGCTGTGCCAGTCCTCACACCTGCGACGGAAGTCCTTGAAATATAGGCTGAAACAATCAATCACATACATCCTGATGTGTGCGAGAGGCGATAAGCAAGTTTTAAAAGAGAGAAACACAGAGACTCCAGAAAGTAATTTACATGCCTAATGAGACATCTCAGTTTGGTGCCCGCTATAAACGCACACACTCGTAAATGCATCGCTGCAGAATTTCAAAACCTGCCCTTCGCCCTTTGCTGCGTGGCAGGCCCAATTAAATATCTCAAAGAATTTATGGCACTGAGATATAAATTGAGCATGCACGTCTCACTTGGCTACAAAAGTCCTCTCCTTATGTAGCATTTGCCTCCCATCACTTTGAATGAATTATTATGACCCCTGTCAGTGGAGTTCCTCTGAGAGGAGATATATATAAAGATTCACGTGATGTCATGGGTCACTATTTAGTGAGTTGTTAACCGAAAAAAGAATGATGGATAGTTGCTTTCTGGGCTTGCACACATTAGCACACACATCTCTTACAAACTGTCTTCAGTACATATGACCGCACATGCATAATTCATACTGTTCCTCAGTATCTGAATACATGTGTGTAACCCGTGTTGAAAAACAACTGTGCTTAATTGCACTAAATGTGCCCCTGTAGTGTACCTCAAATCTTATATATGCCTTATATATATATATATATATACTATTGAACAGTTGACGGTATACATTAAAAATATACTATGGAAGTGAATGGCTAATGTCAACTGTTTGGTTACCCGCATTTATCAAAATATATTATTTTGTGTCCAGCAGAAGTAACAAACACATAAAGGTTTGGAACAAGTAGAGGGTGAGTAAATGTTGACTGAATTTTAAATTTTGGGTGAACTATAGCAGTCTAAAGTAGAACTAACTGCATATGTTTTGATTTAATTGCAATTAATATTCAATGGAGTGTTTGTAAAACATTACATTCAAGTTTGCACTTATGGACAGTATATTCTTATAAAGTACTAGTATATTGTTTTGAAGTATACTTTAAAGGTAGATTTCTGTACTTTTTTTTTTACTAGGGAATACAATTAGTGTTAATATAAGCATCTTCAAACAGAACCACGTTTGAGATATTCATCTTATTTCATATTCAAATAACAATAGTAATGATGGCAAACATAGATAATTATAAAATGGTCGAGTTACTTTAAAAATCCTTGTGCTTTCGTGCACCTGTCTCTCACCTTACGTTGCTTTCAAACTTGAAGTTGAGAAAAATTTGTATTGATTCATTGTCGTATTGTTGAAGCTTGTCCACAGGAGACAGAAGTAGAGAAACATTTTTCATTTTTCATTCCAAAAGTTCCATATTTTTCAGTCTCTGATATTTTCACACACAGCAGCAAATATTGCTATGGATTCCTTTTCCCCATTTGGAGCTCTGCGGGGCATTAGGGAAGCAAGAGTGAAGCTACCCTGGGACATCTAAAAAATCTCAGCAAGGTGTCTTAGCTTTTAAAGGCATCACAACCCTGTTTCCTCTCTCTGACATGAGCATCTTGTCAGTCGCTGTCAGTACTGGGGAGATGGAAATGAACAAACAGAAAAATGGAGGGAACAAGATAATACACTTTTTTTTTTTTTTTTTTTTCACACACTTGGTAGTTTTTCATTTTATTTGTCCACTGACAAATGCCAAGCAGTGGACATATATGCACCACAGAATAATATTTTAATAATTGATGTTTTCTTTTTTTTTCTTTTTTCTTTTTTTTCGTATTCTGAACCCACATAATATATTCTTTTAAATACAGTATATTAAAAGAGAGGTACATATATATAAGAAAAAAAAAAACATAAAAAAAAAGGGACAAAAAAAAAAAAGTCTGGAATAAATGACAGATGAAGAGAGCACACTTTTCTTAACACATTTCTTAGTTTCTTAACATGCTTAATGGCACTTTTAAAATACAGCAATACAGTAAGCAAAGTTTAAATAATTATGTTTAATAATCAAGATTTCACTTACCTTGATGTTTTGACTAACATTCTAAAGCACATGTGAAATACTTGATTATCATTCTGACTGTAATTGAGTTATTATAAATTACAAATGTGTTGAAATCCATGGAATACAAGTTTCAATAGAAATTACAGTAAAGTTAATTTTAGATTACCATAAATGTTTGTCAGTACATTTGGCAGCATACTTTAAGACAAAAGAAGCATTCATTAAATTATATTTGAATATTTAATTAAGTCAGTCAAAAACAGTCTAAAGTTCAACTAATTGAATTTAATGCAAATTTAAATTATAATACATTTTCATTTAACAGCAATCAACATGCAGTCAAGTGTCAATGTTTTTGCTGACAGTTTGTGTCAGTAAATGAAATAAGTTTAAAATTATATATTTTTAAAATAATACTTGAATTGAAAATAGATTTTTTTTAAAGAAAGGAAAAAAGGGAAAGAATGGTTCTGGTTCAAGGTTAAATCCATAAGTAAAACCAAAAATAATGGCATGGAAAAAACATGGTAAATCCTGTTGTAATGGGTCCATAAAAAAAAAAAAAATATATAAATATAAAACAGGTAATTATATATATATATATATAGATATATATATATATAGTATATATATATATGTAATATATAATTATATATATATAGATATATATATTATATATATATATATATATAAAACAGGTAAATATATGTATATCTTTCCATCTTTCTTCCCCCCTTTTTTGGGACATAAACCTAAAGTTGGCTACTCCATTGCTTTGCCTTTGCTAGTGTTTACTTGGTATTATACTGGTAGACAGTGGGGTTAGGTGATGTTAGTTTGTTCTGGCGTGCATTTCCTGTAAAACAGTGGAACTCACTGCTTAACTTTCCATAGCACAATGCATCATTGGTGAAATTAACTGGCTAGTCACAACTGTTTCCCAAAACTGCATGGTCACATCTCTGTGGTATGAACCATGGTGGTTCAACATTATAGGACAGTTTTTTAATGGTGTCATGCACAGAGATGGTGGAGTAATAACTTCTGCTAATTAATCGATTCAAGATTGCAATTAATGTCAGATTATCAAAGTTTATTTACACAAAACAACAGAAGGGCATCCTTTTTTTATTCATATTAACATGCATGTATAGCACTTTACTTTCATTGGATATGCGCTGCATTCAATCAGCAGCTTTCTCCACAGCGTGAATTCTTTGAAATGCTGACCGTGGCATCTGAGGACTATTTATATAATTGTCGCAGTATTTATTAATCTTGTTAATGTTACGTAATAAAAAATACTGCTGCTATTGTTAGTCAGTGTTAGCTCAGGCCAATAAGTGATGTTTCATAAACAAATTTCGGGAGGAGCATGCACGATAATTAACACGGGCAGTTCATCATTAGTGATTACACCAATCACTTTTTACCAATCGGCTCAAGAGAAAACACCTATAAATAATCAAGTATGTCCTACCTTCGGTATCTCTCGACTTTCAGAATCCCTCCGCCACCCCCGATCTCTAATTAATTTACTTAATTATAAGTAAATGTGAACTCGTGAAATAACATTAATAGCTAATTTATAAAACTTTTGATTTTAATAATGTATTAAATAATAAATTCTAAATGTTGGAATCAACCTAAGAAAGATTGCTTTAGAAGCATTTTTCATTGTTACTTTGTAATGTTAAAGGGGTCTATGATGAGATTTAATTTTTCCTTCTCTTTGTGAGTGTTACAAGCTCTATGGTGCATTAAGAAGATCTGTTAAAGTTGCAAAAGGACTAAATAGTCTCCAATCCAAAGAGATATTCCTTCATAAATAGTGTATGTGAGTCCAAAAACCATTCCTAATCTAAAACGGCTCCATTCTAAAACACCCCCCACCTGTCCTACGTCCACGATTGTGGTAATATTTGGGCAAACACCTAAGAGTGGAACATTCTGCATAACATAAGAAGAAGGTGTAACTTTTATTCTCGCTGTTGCCGTCCCGGCGCCATGTTGTGGAGTCACGGTGTTTCGTTGTGAAAGCGAAGATTACTTTGTTTGGCCTTCTCAAAAAAGAGGACACAACTAGAAATCAGTGGTTCAAGTTGTATGATTTACAGCACTGTTCCGAAAACAGTTCAACTCCAAATATTTCAAATGTATAGCAGACGCTTTTGCGAGGAGGACAAGGACATTGTTTCCTGTGAGAGTAGCTTACACATACGGGGTTTTTGTCTGTTTCTATGTGGGGGCCCAATTCCAACTTTGCAAGGACCAGTCTGGTGCTTCTGACTCACAGTCTTTCGATACGTTTTTCAATATGTAAAGGATTTGCCACTGATGTTTCAAACGTGAGTTTTGAGAGGCAGTTGTGGAGTAGAGCTTGTTGTTTTTTCTTTTTCTCTGATCACGAAATGCAGACATTAGTTTTATATTTATGTGGGCGTGTAGTCACCGCAAACCGACCGTGGTAAACACGGCATTAGAAGTCATTATAATCAGTAATAAACGGGAGGCAATGCCCAGAAGGTCCTCGCACTGCAGTGCTCGGGCCCTAATTATGTCCCCCACTGCAACACATGCCATATCGTTTGTAATGGGTTTTATTGGTTTTGTCTCATCAAGCCGGGACACATGGTATCACAGTGTTAAAGGGCGTAACAGTTCCGTCACATGCTTGAGGCATTCCGGCCAGTCACAACACACTGGATAGCCCCTTTGGCCATATCTCAGCGTACACCTCAGCTTTTTTCAGAACATGAGCTTTGTAAAAATCAGCACATTTTCATAAAGGCGGGTTCATAGATGAGAAACAATAATGTTAGAGATTCTGGGACAAAAAAATGTGTTTTTTGAACCTTAAATCACTTAAACACATTGCATTACACAAAATACACAAAATAAATGTTATTTTTAGTACAACATCATATGACACCTTTAAACGAACAGAACCTTAATTGTAAGTGTTACGCAAAGTTTCTTTAGATTTTTACAATGTTCTTCACAAAAAAAGTGGTTAGAGTAGTAGTAGTAGCAGAATAAAGGTGAAGAAGAAGAAGAAGAAAGAGGATAGAACAAGAAGAAGAAGAAGAAGAAAGGGAAAATAAGAAGAGGAAGAAGAAGAGAGACGAGAAGAAGAAGAAGAAGGTTTTCTTTTAATGTGAACGGGTCTACAGAGGCAAACCACAAATGGTTCTTTTATGGCATAGCTGTGCGAAACCATCTATCATGAAACTTTATTTTAAGTGTGTAAGAGCACAGTGTGTTAGCATAGAAAATTGCGGTATTTACAGCTCAGGATTTAGAACACGGATATGGGACTCAATTACAACTTTTTAGTTGTATTTTGATTTGCACTTTTACTTTGACTTGACTTTGCACTCGAGTCCTTTGGGATGCAAAAAAAAAAAAAAAAGTTTCAGCATTACAGGATTTTTAGGTGAAACCTTGATTAAGTCTGGTTAAAGACTAGGTCAAAGATTCGGACTCCGAGTAAGAGAACTCAAACCCAACACTATGTTAGACATTTAGCATTTGGCTGAATAGCATACTTTTCAGTGTAAGTCTTTTTTCCTTGTTCTCTTCATTTTGCAAGCTACATTAAAGGAAAACAAAAAAAAAACAAAAAAATATATATATCTTATATATAATTCTATATCTATATATATATGTGTGTGGGTGTGTTTTTGTGGGTGTGTGTGTGTGGGTGTGTGTGTGTGTGTGTGTGAGAAACAAATAGTGTGACACATCTTAAATAAGATTAACAAAAGTAAAAAAAAACAAAGGTTGATGCCGGGTTTGAGGTTAACCAGATTCTGGCCTCCTGCTACGTGTCACTTCCTCTCAAGTAATGAGTGAGGGGGTGCTGTGTTGCAGCAGGTGCTGGGAATAGAACATGGTGCGCTCGCACTCCTTTTCTCTTTGATAATAATCAGCACTGAAACTCTGAGGGCCTGTCAGTTAACATCAGCGCTCTAATGCAGATGTAGCTTTTCATATTTAAGCGTGCTTCGACTCCATCTGGTCTCTTACATCACAATATAAAGCACATGAGCTGGAGTGAGACAGTTTCGCAAGCAGACAAGTCTTTATGTAGAACGCCTGTGAAAGCTAAATGCATGTTCAACATTCAAAACTGACTCGAGTAAAAATAACTTCCTCACATGATTCAGAATGCTTTCAGTTTGTCTGAAAAGAGTTTACAGGTTACAGAACTGGAGATGGGATAAAGTGTTTTTTATTTATCATTATAATTTTTTTAAATGTCATATTGTTTGCATGTCTTCTTATTTGTCTATAACCTGTGTCAGTTGAGCACCATGGTATGTGCATGTTACAGACTGCTAGTTCTGCAAAGAGCTCTCAGTAATGTACTGTATGAACTGGAAATGAAAGATGTTTCATCCTCTGTTTCTGCAGTTTCTCCTGTAGTTCTTCATTGCAGATGACATAGCTGCCTGAGTATTTTCTTTTAGGGTATGATAATGTAAACCTCAAAAAAAAAAAAAAAAATAATAATAATAATAAAAACTTGACATTGTCAAATGACAGTGTCAAATAAAAGTGTCATATTAAAAAAGAAAAACTAATATATCACATGGTCCTAAGTATTCAAACCCTTTGCTGTGACATTCATATATTTAACTCAGGTGCTGTCAGTTTCTTCTGATCATCCTTGAGATGGTTCTACATCTTCATTTGAGTCCAGCTGTGTTTGATTATACTGATTGGACTTGGTTAGGAAAAGCCACACACCTGTCTATATAAGACCTTACAGCTCACAGTGCATGTCAGAGCAAATGAGAATCATGAGGTCAAAGGCACTGCCTGAAGTGCACAGAGACAGAATTGTGGCAAGGCACAGATCTGGCCAAGGTTACAAAAAAATTTCTGCTGCACTTAAGGTTCCTAAGAGCACAGTGGCCTCCATAATCCTTAAACAGAACACGTTTGGGATGACCAGAACCCTTCCTAGAGCTGGCCATCCGGTCAAACTGAGCTATGGGGGGAGAAGAGCCTTGGTGAGAGAGGTAAAGAAGAACCCAAAGATCACTGTGGCTGAGCAGCAGAGATGCAGTCGGGAGATGGGAGAAAGTTGTAGAAAGTCAACCATCACTGCAGCCCTCCTCCAGTCGGGGCTTTTTGGCAGAGTGGCCCGAAAGAAGCCTCTCCTCAGTGCAAGACACATGAAAGCCTGCATGGAGTTTGCTAAAAAACAGAGAAATAAGATTCTCTGGTCTGATGAGACCAAGGTAGAACTTAATTCTAAGCGGTATGTGTGGAGAAAACCAAGCACTGCTCATCACCTGTCCAATACAGTCCCAACAGTGAAGCATGGTGGTGACAGCATCATGCTGTGGGGGTGTTTTTCAGCTGCAGGGACAGGACGACTGGTTGCAATCGAGGGAAAGATGAATGCGGCCAAGTACAGATTTCCTGGACGAAAACCTTCTCCAGAGTGCTCAGGACCTCAGACTGGGCTGAAGGTTTACCTTCCAACAAGACAATGACCCTAAGCACACAGCTAAAATAATGAAGGAGTGGTTTCACAACAACTCCGTGACTGTTCTTGAATGGCCCAGCCAGAGCCCTGACTTAAACCCAGTTGAGCATCTCTGGAGAGACCTGGAAAATGGCTGTCCACTAACATTTACCATCCCAACCTGACAGAACGGGAGAGGATCCCCAAATCCAGGTGTTAAAAAACTTGTTGCATCTTTCCCAAAAAGACTCATGGCTGTATTAGATCAAAAGGGTGCTTCTACTAAATACTGAGCAAAGGGCCTGAATACTTAGGACCATGTGATATTTCAGCTTTTCTTTTTTAATAAATGTGCAAAAATGTCAACAATTCTGTGTTTTTCTGTCAATATGGGGTGCTGTGTGTACATTAATGAGGAAAAAAAAATAACTTAAATGATTTTAGTAAATGGCTGCAATATAACAAGGAGTGAAAAATGTAAGTACCCACTGTGTGTGTGTGTATATATATATATATATATATATATATTATTACATATGTATTGTAAAAAAAAAATAACTATAAATTTGAACATGCACATAATTGTATTTATTTGTGCAAGTGTAGTATGCTTCAAATCTTAAACGATATTTAACATTATTTTGCAAATGATTTAATATGAATGAAATATAAGCCCACTGAAAAGTTAATATATTTCATATTAAACTTAATCTTTTAAATGTGCAATTACAAGAATGTAAACCATAAAAAACTAATGCATTTCAATATTGCATTTGTATTCATCACAACTTTTTTAGTAACCAATATTTTGTTTTTGCAGGAAATGAGAAAAACATGCACAACCCTGCCTGCTATAAACTGGTTAATGTCCTTGTTTATGTTTTAGGTGTATCACTGTCAACGTGTGGCCTGGCTTTTGAATAAAGGCGCAATTGGCAAGGAAAAAGGAAAGACAAATGAATGCAATCATTTTGTTCCTCACTCTGACATTCATCACAGTATCTCTCAACGCAGAGTCCACTTCACCCGTTGGTGGTAACTACATTTGGTTTCATTTTACTGAATGAATCTAAACTGAAAGTAAATCCTGAGGGGGAAAAGGCTAATAGAGACCATGCAACACATGTTTTACTGCCTTCTGGGTTTTGATCAAAGGGCAATTTTTTTTTTTTTTTTTGTCACTCCCTTCATAAAATTCCGGTTACCACCCCCCCAAAAAATCAATCCTTTTTTTGGAAACCTGATGGTTTGGGACAACAGAAGAAAATGTTTTCGGGCTGGAAAACACCACCCCCCGGGGGTTTGTCTTTGCAGTGGGTGGGGGAAATCTCTTGGGGTTTTGTGAAATAGAACCTGGAATGTTTAAAATGGAAAGTATTAGTCTAAGTTTCCCAACTTTAATATAATGTCTTTTTAAAACTTTGTTGTTTTATTTAAATGTATTTTAATTACACTTTAGAATGAGCAGTCTAGTACACTTAAAATATTGACTTTTGTAATAAAAATAATATTTGAAATTTGCTTTTTTTTTTTATTTTTTAAAAAAAACTTAAAGTGTGTAAAAAAAACAGCCGGGGAAGGTGTATGCTTTTTGGGTTTAATTTAAGGGGCCCTTTTTCTTTAATTAATTTTGTATTATTTTGCAAATAAAATTTAAAAAGGGTTTGATCACTTAAAGGGTGCCCTTTCAAAACATTTGAGCACACTTTTTTTTGGGGGAAAACAGGGGTATTATTATTATTTTTTTTTGTTGTTGTTGTTTTTATTTTTCTCCAAAAAATAGTTCATTTAAATATTGGCATCAGGTCCCTTCAATCTGTAAAAAGAAACAAAAAAACAAAAAAAAATGAGGGACGGGTTTTATAAAAACGGATGTGCATGCAAATGAGGAAGATTAAAAGGTTGCAGCTTTTGGGGTAAATTTTACTTTTAAGTTTCCCCCTTTGAAAAGGTTTTATAAAGGGTTCAAAAATTTACTTTTACAAATGCTTTATAAACATTGATAAAGAAAAAATGTTTTTAAAAAAAAATGGTGTTTTTAAAATACCCCCAAATGGTGACCCATTTTAATGGTATTATAAATGTTAATAAATAATTTTTAAAATTTTTTCCTTCAAAACCAGATTCGATTATCTCGATTTCCCATGAGACTATTATAGCTAACCAAACCTGTGAAAGGCACCTTAATGAAAGTGAACAGCAGTGCCCCATTTTTTAAAAGGGTTTTTAAAAAAATTTTATCCTGTAAAGGTAAATCTTAATAAACGTGAACAGCGGGAAACCATGTATTATTGAGTTTAAACATTTGTAACCTGAAAATGAACTTAAATGAAAAAAGTAAATCTTTTTTTTTGCTTTTTAAAATTGGGACCATGGAAAAAAAGCAGGGGGTGAAAATTCTTTCCTAAGATGTACTATTCTTTTACTTGACCAATAAAACCCCACAATCTTCAAAATATAAAAATAAATAAATGAAAAACATTTTCTCAATACCAAAAAAAGGCACCCCCACTACCTGTGGATCAAGGTGTGCTAGATCTTTTTGTAGTTTTAAAACCAGCAAAATTTCCATGGGGGTTTTGTACAAGGCCCTTTTCCCAAGGCCCCCCCGGGAGGTTTCTGAAAAGAGTTTCTCCGGACATTTAGTTTCCTTAAGCCCAAAAAAAAACCAAATATGTGAAACTTTGACAAGGGTCATGTAAAATGCCCTTTTCCCGTTTCTCTTAAAAAAACACCCCACAGCAGGTGTAACCCCTTTAAAGCAGAACAGTTCCCCCAACAATACTGTTTTTTATATTTATTTAAAATTATTATATATTATATATATATTTTTAATATTATTATTTAAAATATATAATATAATAAAAAAACGGTCTCTTGTTTTGGGGAAAACGGACCTAACACCAATTTTAGAGGACAGCAATTCAGCAGATATTTTCCTTCCTTTTTAAATTAAAATGGAAATTTTTGGAACCGGCATTCTTTAGAGCACTCTCAGAGATGATGACTTTTAAAATTTCAAAAACCCACAACAGGATTTGAAAGTGGGGTTCCTTTTCTAACCCAAAGGTCTCACCCATCCCTGAGATTCCTTGTGATTTTTAAAAATCCCCGGGGTTTTAAAACACTAAAAGGGAAAAAAAAAAAAGTCCAAAAAAGGTGGCTTTTTGAATGTTAAAAGGGAAAAAGATGTCGATCTACCCCCATAAACCATCCCCAGACCAGCCCATATTCTCCAAAAAAAACCCTTTTTTTGCAGTAAGCCCAAAAGTCATTAATTGTTTTTTAATCCCCCACCAATCAGGACTCCTTTTTTCTCTGGGAAAAAAATTTGCGGTGTTTTAGTCAGTTTTGACCAAACCCAAAAAAGTCTACAAAATTTTTTTGGTTTTTTTTCCAGTTCTTTAGGGGGTTTCCGGGGCCCAAATTTTTGTCCCTAATGAAAAAATGCTAAAAGGGTTTTTGGGCAGCCCAAAAAACTTTTCCCCAGTATGGGGTTGGGGTGGGGCGCCACAAGACAACAAACACACACTTCCCCCAAGGGCCTTCCCCATTTTTTCTCCATTTTCCCTCTCTATCAAAAAAAAAAAAAAAAAAAAAAGTAATAATACTCAAAACCAGATCTTCCCCCGGGAAAAATTTCCTGGAAGTACAGCCCTCACAAAAGAGGAAAAGGTTAAATGACCAAATTTAAAAAGCTGATCTGAAAGGGGGGCCCCCGGGGCTTTTTCCCCCTTTTTTCCCTTTGGCGGGGGGAACTAAGACCCCCTGAGTCTTTACAACATGTGGCATTATTATTGAATTTAAATTGATAAAAATTTTGCCCCCAAAACCAAAGGCCCTTTAAAACTTTAAAAATATATTGATGATCAACTCGACTGAAAGCTTTTTCTTGATCAAGTGATAAAAATTTCCAAGTTTGATGTTATTTTTTCATAGCATAAACAATGGGCACCCGTATTAAAGGGGGCATTTTCACTGCCCAAAAAGAACATCATATTATGTATTAGATGTAATGCAATGTGTTTATGTGGTTTTAAGGTTTTTATCGTGCAGTGTAAACATTTAAAACCATGTCTGCATTTGTGATGGGGGAAACAACAGACAACAAGCAATACTCTACACTGCTTAAAAAATCACGATTGAACATCAGTGACAAATTTTTTAAATATAAAAAATTTTCTTACAGGGGGTGAGTCAGAAACGAGACTGTCCTTTTAAATTTGGGTGCCCCCAAATTTTTTAGGAAAAAACCTTTGAGAAAAGACCCAGTGGCTACTTGCAGGTTCAGGAAAGGCATCCGCATAAGATCGTCCACCGGGTCACACCTGCGGGGCTTAGTGAAACGGGGCCCTGGAATTTTGGAAAGCTGGGCCCCGGGGGGCTGCCGGCAAAACCCCATGTGACGACCCCCGGGGTGGACTCCCCTTGTCCACAAAAAAAAAGCCAATCTGGCAATCCCAGTCGAAATTTAATTTCCCCAGTGACCCCAAGAAAGGGATGGCCAAGCAGATATCACCCCTTTTGGAAAGGGCCCAAAAAAAGGAGTTTTGCTTTCACAAACCCCAAAAACAGCATCTCCCCAACATTGGGGGGGCCCAAAACAACAACAATACACTTCAGAAAAAAAGGGTCAAGAGCTGTCATTGGGGCCAGAACCTTTTTTAAAAAGGAAAACTTTTTTACCCAAAAGGTTCTAATATGTACCCCTTTAAGGGACTAAATGTACCTTTAAGGTACCAAAAATTTACCCCGGTAAACCCCCCAGTGACAGCTTTTTTCCTTTATTTCTGGGGTGCCGGGGGAATAAAAATTAAGCCTTCTGTCAAAAGGAAAAATTTGGGGGGGTTGTTAGCAAAAACTTTCCCCCACGGGTAGCCCTGTGGGGGGGTTTAAAGGCATTTTAGGAGGGGTGGACAAGTGTTTAATTTTATAAAAAAATATCTCTTTGGATTTGTGACTTTAGTCTTCAATCATATGACCCCCAAATGCAGATTAAACAGTAATACATTAATACTAAAAAGTAATATATATTATTTTTTAAAAAACAATTTGAAATTTATTTTATATTTAACACAACTTTTTAGTTTTTCCCCGTTGGAAGAAAACTTTGATAAAAAATTTTTTATTCAGTGCAGTTTCCAGTGGCTCCCATTCTAAAGTGAGGTTAAATCACCTTTCTTTGGGAGTAGTGTTTTTTAAAAATTTCCCCTTAAACTCTTGACAAGGGGAACCGTCCCAAAAGCATTCCTGTAGCCTTCAAAGAAGGGAGTTTTAAAAGAGACCAAAAAATTTTTTTTAAAATTCATTAGAAATTTCCCTTTTTCCCCGGGGATGTCCTGAAGAAACTCCCATAAAATGCAGAAAATTAATTCTTCAAAAGGGAAGTCCCCAAAATTTTAAATCCCAAACTTTCTTCAACAGTTTTAAAAAGGGGGGGGGTTCTTCAAAAATTCCCTCTTGCCCTTGAGTATCGTGGTTTTCAGTAGAGATAATTGAGAATAAAAGTCCACAGCAATCCAGCATTTCTCGGGATCACTTGTTCATGGATCCCGTTTTTCCCCTGTACCCTTTCTTGTTCTTTTCCCCTTTTGCGTTCCCAAATTAAAAAAAAAAGGGGTCAATCAATATATTTCATTAAAAAAACTTGCTTTTTACAAAGGGACCCTTTTAAAATTCTCATTTAAAAACAAAGCTCAATTTTAATTTTTTTCAGCCACTCATGTAAATTAGCAGAAAAAATCTCCATCCAACATGTTTTTTCACTGACCAAAGGGGTTTCTTTTGAGCCCTCCAAAATCCTTTTTAAAAAAAAAAAATTTTAATTTGGGGTGCATATGCTGACAAAACTCTTTTTTTAGGACCTTACCCATTTCCTACCAAAGTTTTAAAATCTCCAATTTTAATTTTTTTTCCAATTTTTCCTGCCCAAAAAATTTTTTTTAAGGGTTTTTTTAAATTCCAAAAGGGTTTCTTTTAACTTCCCTTTAATTAAGAAAAGGGGTTATAAATTTAAAAAATTAAATGGTGTTTTTGGAAAAAAAAAAATTTTTTGCGTGCAGTCAACTAAAAAGTTTTTAAATCCTAAAACAAAAAAAATTTAAAAAAAATTTCCCAATTTTAAAAAGGGCTTGAAATGTTTTTTCCCCAATAAATTGAAAAATCAAATTTTTTATCCCTCCAAAAAAATTTTTATTGATTTTTTCTTAAAAACTTTTTGTTTTTAAAATTATTGGAATTCGGGCTTTTGTTTATTAGGAAAACAAAGGTGCTAATAAAACCCAAAAAGAAAAAAAATTTATCAGCTTAAATGGAAATTAGTTACAGGTTCAAAAAATTTTAATTTAATTTTAAATTTAAAAAAAAAAGAAATTCAATTTTGCATTAAAGGGGTTTTTTTAGGAAAAAAACCCCTTTTAATTTTTTTCCAT
Organism: Cyprinus carpio; assembly: GCF_018340385.1. Taxonomy (NCBI): domain Eukaryota; kingdom Metazoa; phylum Chordata; class Actinopteri; order Cypriniformes; family Cyprinidae; genus Cyprinus; species Cyprinus carpio. The sequence goes on along the minus strand of NC_056595.1, from coordinate 10,021,919 downwards.
TACCCGTTTACCAAATTTTAAAAACCTTTAAACAATTTTTTTTTTCTTTTTTAAAAAAAAAAAAAATTTTGTTTAAACTAGAAATTTTATTTAATTAAAATTTTAAAAACTTTGGGGTTTTTTTTCCCTTTTTAATAAATTGGAAAAATAGGAGGGAAATTTTTTAAATTTAAAAAATTAAAATTAAAAAATTTTTAAAAAAAAACTTTTGAATTATATAATTAAAAGGGGTTTTAAATCATGATTTTCCCCTTTTGACATTATTAAAAATTTGTTTGGGGCTTTGGAAAAGGGCCCCAAAATTAAAATGGTTTGTTATTAACCCTATAAAAAAAAAAAAAATAAAAAAACTTACCCCAAATTCTTGTTAATTAAAGGCCTTTAATTTTTTTTTTAGGGTCCCAAAATTTAAAAACCCCAATAATTTTTTAGGTTTAGATTTCCTTTAAAGGAAGCCCATTTAAAAAAAAAAAAACCGTTTTTTTGCGATCATGGGTTTTCTTTTGTTGTGGGCTATTAAAAGGGGTTAGTTTTACACTTTGAACCAAAACATTTCTTTTTGGAATAAGGGGGAATAAAAAAACTTTGTTTTCATTAATGGAAGTGCAAGATGGTTTAAAATTATTTATGACCCCCTCAATTTGCAGAAAAGAAGAGGCATCTGTTACACAAGTGCATATGGAATTCAAGGCCCATACTAGGGGGGGTTTACTTTTATCCTTTAATTTTACCCCGGGAAGATATCCCCCCAAAAAACACAGTGTTAGTTTCAATTTAGTGATGCACTGTATATAATTTTGCACCCCGGAAAAAAACAAACAATTTGAAAAACAAGGAAGCATAGCAATAAAAAACTGGAAAATGAAAAATTCTTACTGCTAAATCAAAAAAAAAAAAATTAGAAGAACACTTAAAAAACACCCCATGTACTTCTACATCGTTAAAAGAAGGCATCTCGCTAATATTAGTCTGTTTTTTTTTATAAAGGTCCCCGAACCCACCAGATCCAGCGTATCCGCAATTTCCTGCGCCCTTTGGACCAGTACGTACCACCCAGTTTGGGATCAGACCTAGAGTATTTTTACACCCCCTGTGCAGCGGGACCAGGGCAACTAGATGAGCCCAAGCCCCATGAAGTGAAGACCTTGTCCCTGATGGCCACCGGGACAAGACACGGGAAACCAATGAGTCCTCGCACAACTGATTTGCTGCCCCTGGAATTGAACTGCGGGTTTTCGTTGGCCAAGGAGAACTGGCCCCCCGATGACCCGGTATCCCCCAAGGTTTGAGTTCCGTGCCTTCCCTCTGTTGCCTCGGCTTGCTTAGGGGGGGACATTTAACCGCAATATCGCAATTGATATGATCCAGTAATTTAAACAAATGATCTAGATGATGACATCATAAATTTCAACGATGAATCCCTTTAATGAAAATTGTTTTCTTTTGTATTTTGCTTTTACACATTTTTTTCCCCTTTTAAACTGAAAAAGGAATTGACACAATCTGATTGTTAAAAGCAAAAATTAGTATCTTATAAAGAAAACAGACGGAAAAAAAAATAAAAGCCTTTATTAGTTAGATTTTTCCCCCCTTTTGGTTTTTTCCCTTTCCCCGTTTTTCTTTTTTTCCCAAAGCAGAGTATGGACAAAACCCTCTAATTTCGATTTTTTTGTCCACATTACGAAGCAAAAACTTATCCAGGTAGGAAAAAAAAAAACTAACTTACACTTTTACCTTTTTTTTTATAAGAAAATTTATTAAGGGGTTTATGTTTCTAAAAAGAACCTTTTTTTGTATTTTGGGGAAGAAATGGTTTTTTGCAGTTTAGCTTTTTTTGAAAAAGTAGGTGGTCTAAATCCCAATTTCATTGTGTTTTTGGTTTGCCCAATACATCAAGCTGTGAGGAAATTAAATTTTAACCCCTTTTAAATGAAATTTTTTTTTATCAAGTTGGGGTAATTTGATTTAATACAATACCCCGGGGTTTTCCCAATTCCAGTCCCCGCCCCCCCGTTCTGAATATTTTGATGTTCTCTTTTTTAACAACCCGTTCAGATAATCCTGTTAGATTTAGCTCCCTGCTGAACTGTGTTCGATTTTACTGGGCCTACACGTATTCATTTTTCCTTTCCCCCGAGAGGGGAAATCTGTTGAATTTTTCCTCACTTCGGAACTTCATTCACTGATTTTCGTGCGCAACATCTTTACACACGGACAAGTGTGACATCTATACCTCTGTAAATAAATACAATTTAAATTCACGTATTGCACACTTCAATGCACTGAATGGAACATATACGTTCGCTTCGAAAAGGAATCATGGCGGAATATCTTGTGATGTCCACTTCCCAGGGCACTTAAGTTTGAATAGAACAAATGTCTGCAGCGATAAGAGAAACGCAAATGTTTAGAGCAGGGGGGTGCGAGCACTGGAATTGAAAACCGCTGACTTATACTGTCTTTTTACGCGTTGCATTGCATTTCGCTGCATAAATATAACACCATGTCTGCATTTGTGATCGGAGAAACAACAAACAACAAGCGCTACTCTACGCTGCTCAAAACTCGCATTTGAATCATCAGTGGTAAATCCTTTAAATATGTAAAAACATGCCCCACAGACTGTGAGAGTCAGAACAGCCAGCATTGTATTCTCTCCCAAGGATCGGGGAAACAGTCCTCCATAAAATGCACCCCATCTGAATATTTGGGTTGAACTGTTCTGGAGTTTTAGTGTTGTAAATACAACTTAACCACTGATTTCTAGTCAAAACAAAATAGTTTTGCTTTCTGGCCAATGAAACACACAGCAACTACACAATATGAGGCGGCGGCAACTGGCGGGGAATAAAAGTTACACCTTCTTTCTTTGCATGGTTTTATTTGGGCGGCGTAATGCAAATCTTCCCACATCTTGGCCAGTAGACCTGTGAGTGCGTGTTTCAACGAGCCACTTTAGGTAGGTATGGATGACTCTTAACTTTTATAAATAATATCTCTATGGATTTGAGACTTTTGTCTTTTGCAGCATTATAGATTATTCACCAAGGGCTTGTAACACTCCAAAGGGAAAGGGAAAAATTTAAATTGCATCATATGACCCCTATAATTTGAGCTACAAGGTCAAATACAAGTCTTCCTTGTATCTTTTTAATCTCTGACCCTTCTGACCATTGATCATCATCTCTTATACTATCAATTGCAACGAGACAATCCATCCAGACTGTCTGCTAAACTTTCCTCTATATACTGTTCATCCTCTGAAACACATCCTTGACATGTCAACATTCTCACCTTCCTCCTTTATAGTAGGAGTACTCCAATCAGCCTGGTCGCTAGTCCCAACATTAATATAAGCTTTTCACTAACCTCAATGTGCCAGTTGACCTCCTTTAAAGGCCTTTCACTTTGTTTTTGTGTCACTTGTTTTTTTTTTTCTCTGTGTAGCTGTAACTTCCGCCCGGTTATCAATGGTTTTCAATATAAATTGGCGATCCATTTACCTCCATCTGTATCAACAGGCGACTGTGGTTCACTGTGTCCACTTTCTTATGAGGGGCAGAAACAAATTTGTGGCCAATATCTCCCACATTCAAAGACACTTAAGATTATCGGTGCTTGGTATGTATGAAGATTTCTCTGTGATTTACACAAACAAGATATCTAATCTACGCTCCGGTGAAGTTAAAAACATCAGCACCTGCTTTCTAAAAAAGATAAGACATGTTTAAGTGATGTGTTTTTTATTAACCCAACGGGATCATTCTGAATGGAATGAGAAATTTTTACCTTATGAAGTTAACTCTTTAACGATAATGTCATTCGGGATGAAAGGTGACACATTTGATATAAGTTACTTTAGTTGCTGGAGCCACTAAAGGAGCCACAGGCACAAAGCTTTAATTAACTAAAAAACCGTTTTCGGTTGATTCACTAATTGCTCTTATTAAAAAAAACAAAAAAAACAAAAACAGGTGCCTTATTCATCCCCAATGATGAGAGAAGATTGTCAAATCCAATTGATTATTATTCCACCACCACAAGCACATCCCCTCCACATTCCCGCCCTGCTCTGGCATGCACCTGCACCCATTACGCAGTGTTAGGTGCGAGGTTACCTGAATCAAAATTAGCCACCATACCAGCGCAAAAAAAGGGCGCAAAGTGGCTTAAGGGAAATGAACAACAAAAGCTCCTTGATATTATACTTACGACAAAGCCACCAGAGGGGAAAACACAGAAAGGACTGAAAAAAGAAACTCAGTTTGCACACCGCTCTCAACTTCCACGCTCCACTCGCCCCACCACACTCGAGCATGCTCACAGACGAGAGAGAGAGATTTTCCAGAACTGTTACAAAAGTTTAAATTTACGTTGATGAGAATTAAATAGGAATTTTGAGTACCAGGGTAAATTGTAACACCGGTAGAATTTTTTTTTTTTTGTCCTGCAAATCCTTACAAATGTAACTATCACATCAGGAAGATGTCTGCTCATGTATGATCATGATTTCATCTGAATTTCTAAATAAATCAAAAAAAGAAAAACTGTATATTAGAAGACAAAAAGAAAACATCAGAAATTTCCCTTCAGTATTTTCTGTGTGTTTCTGAAGATTATGTTGAGCCCACTGCGCTTGACGGAAGTAAAAACAGAGAGTGCTGCTAGGGAAATTCATCTATCTATCTATCTATCTATCATCTATCTATCTATCTATCTATCTATCTATCTATCTATCTTTCTATCTGTCTATCTGGAGCTTAGAAAAACTGTATTATCCAAAAATAGAAACCTAAAATGTGCCTGTTGGTTAAAATTTCCCAATAGCCTTTGCGATCTAGGTAATGCAAGCAGACAAGGGGGGAGGGGAGCCAGTTATTAAATCTTGTTTACTGATTTTTCATTTTATTATAACATGTACTGATGAATTGCAGGATAACTGCTAAAGACTACAGCAGCTCATATATCCCAATCTACCCACTTTTCTCTGAATCATTAACTGTCTTAGTGTGAGTGCAGTCAGCCTGCTAAGTGCAATGGCTGCACATGTGTTTGCATTTACTAGCATGTTTAAGTGACTGTGCTAAAAAGAACTGATAAATGGTGAACTACCGTGTTAATGGCTTAATGAAGAAGTGACCCCTAACAAAGCCATTTTCTGATTTTCAACTAAATAAACTCTGAGCATGTTGTGCTGAGCAGTGAAAGTGTCACCAGCACACACTAAGGCAGCAGACCACTGCATACTCTCTCTGGACAAAATTTTGGGCTGATTGTTAAATCAAAGTCATTTAAGTAGCACTTCAGTGTAAAGCCATTAAGGAATAGGTCACCCACAACTAATATTTCTGACAGTTTACTTCACCCTCGGCCAATCCAAGATGTAAAATGAGTTTATGTTTTTTTTTAGTCTTTGAATTTGGAGAAAGTTCGTGATACATCACTTTGATCACCACATATGGATCTCTGCAGAGTATGAATGGGTGCCATCAGAAACGAGAACGTTTCCAAGCAGCTGATTAAAAACCAATAATGCCACCAAATAATCCACACAATGCTTCCAAGTCCATCAATTAACATCTTGTGAAGTTGGAAGCAGCGCGAAAAATAACGCAAATTCATTCATTAAGATCTTTTAAAACTACCAACCCTGTTAGTTCATCTATAAATAACAGTGCGTTACTTCAGTGTTAATTTCTCAGTCGACTTTTTTCACTGAATTAAGTGTTAATTCTGGAGTATGGACTCACAATGCCTGCGCAAGAGAAGCTTATCAAGTTTAAAGTTTAAAAAATGCCTTTAATGCAGTGGATTTCGCTTAAACACAGCGGTTCAAATTCACACAATGTTAATGAGGACTGAAGTTGCATGGATTATTGTTTAATTTGTGGTTTTATCAACTGTTTGGATATTGGAATTCTGACAGCATTCCCATACACTTGCACAATTGTTGAGCAAGTGTGTAATATATGCTAATCCGTCATTAAAATAAGGTCCGGCTATGAAGAACCAAATTTATCTATGGACATCGTCAGGCATCTCCCCTAGGCCGTGTGTAACCATATTTCAAGCCAAATTTTACTTTAGTTTGTGGATCAACTACTACGTTTTTATAATAGTGCTTTTATGCTATGTGAATAGGCGATTTACAGTGAAAATGGTCTGTAGACTATGAAATGAACCCGTTTGTCTGCAAGATGTCATCATAATACCCAACGTATTTCTTCTTGAAGGAATACTTTTATTTTTCAATGAATTTGCATGAAGGATTAGAGCAACCTTATTTTATCAGATTGTCTAGTTATGGTGATATTACCACGATGCTTTGCTGTTACAATATGTCTCTGGACATTTACATAAATCACACCACTCCTGTCTTAGACAAGACAAGAATAAAGAGACTGAAATTATCTTTGAAGGGCGTGCCAATGTTTAGAGTCGCGCATGGTCTCTTTTTCCTTAGGCTCCATGTTTTGGCTCCTTCATTTAATAGAATCAGTACCCAGTACCTCCATCTCGGCACACCAGAACTTTGTTTGAAAATGTTTAATAACCTCAAAATTAGTTTGTCCCATGGCGTAATTCTACACAATGATTATACAAATTTTTTCTAAAAAAAGTTTTTTATTTAATGAAAAATTAGCCTTTATAAAACAAACTACTATTTTAAATTACGTTTTTGTTTTTTTTTTTTTTTTTCTGGGGATGGGGGGTTCTGAAATTAGGAATTTGGGTCAGGTACTGCTAATTAAACAATATTTTGCTGAATGTGTTTTGTGTGCTGGCGCCTTGTCGCTGGTTTAGGACTGTCATGGATATATAAAGATGATAAAAAAACGTCTCTACAGTGGTAGCTAATTCCCTGTTTAATAAATGATTTATTGAATCGTTTTAAACAATTCCGGTCATAATGGCTGATCATGTCTAGAAACGTAAAACAAGTGAATGGACCGTTGAATCACTGGCTCACATGATTCATTCAAAAACCCAGATTCTATTTTCAGGAATGAAACACAGCGTTGCTCTGTTTGTGTAAAATTATTAGCATACTTATGTGCTGATATTTCAGAAAAGTACATTACTTGTGCAATGAATATAAAAAACATAAACTCATACATTGTTTTTTTTTCTTTCATTGCTTGAATTATAAGGGCATTCTAACTGTATTCTAATGGAATTCATCGTGCAGTGAATGCTTCTGGACTCTCAAGATGTGTTTTTTTTTTTTTTGTTTTTTTTTTGGCAAAGTCGTGGTGACACTCATCATCAGACTCTCCTATCATCTCTCAGATCCCTCATAGTCACACAGATACAGCACAATGACATAATGTCAGGGGAATGTCTTTAAATTCTAATCAAGGGCAAATCATATCTTCTGTTGTATTCTTTTTAAATAACTTCGAAAGTTGCGTTTGAAACATTTTGCACAACGAAAAATTAAGGAAACTTGCTCCAGCTTGTGCGAAGCTTGTTACAGTATCGAGTTCTGATTGGCCAATCTCCATTATTTAGTTCATGAATTATCATAAGTAGAGAATTTTAACATTTAATTTTGCATGATAACGTTTTACACAAACACAACATGGATAATATATATTAATATACATATATAATTATACAGTGTATATAGTTTATATATATATATTATATAACACTGGAATCATGTATCTGTGTTCATGATTTTGAATTCCAACATCCTCACCCATTTATCACAAAACAATAAATTTGAATTTAAGTGAACATGTGCAAGTTTCTTGTTTAGTATGTATAATTTTATTTTTGCAAGCCTGATAAATTTTTGTATTATCACATAAATGTGACAGAAAAAAAAAGGTTTTAATATTCTCTAGTATTTATTTGAAAGTCACAGAGATTTTACACTTAAAAGAGTCATAACCTTGTTAAACCGAGAGAGCAGCAGCTGTTTCAGTTTAAATTGGTGGGTCCTTGTCTTGGCTTAGCTACAAATTAGATTCATTAACAATTTGTCAGACAATATAGCTTTACTGTAAAAAAAAATCATTCTGTCACTCTTTCCTCACCTTTTTTTGTCCCTTTCGTTTTGTTCTCAGTATTCCCTCTGCAAATTTCAGGTAATGTATGAACTTTTCTGCCAGACTGCATCAGTGTCCTAGCGGAGTACTGCTAAAACCAGGACAAACCAGATTCCCTGGAGCACATGGAGGCAGTGGACCTTGTTTCAGAACAAGTGTGATGCGATGTCAGAATGGAAGAACATTTCTCGCTGGAGAGCAGCACTGCTGTGAAAGGCTCTAGGTGTTCTAAGTGCTTATATAATATTTGTCACAGCATCATTAGGATTCAAATTATTATACTGTATATATATATATATATATATATATATATAGATAATATATATATAAAAATTATATACTGTGAAAAAATTATTTTCCGAAGTTGTTATAAATAGAAGATCAGTATGTTTTACAAAGAAATACTTAAAAAAAAAATCACATTTAATTCCTGCTGTTTTCTTTGTCATTATTTGTGGAATTTAGATAGCTGAATGAAAATTGTTTCTTCACCAGCCCCTGGTCTATTTCTTGTTTTTTTTTTTTTCCCCACTTTATGAGCCAGCAGCTTTAAAATGGTTGCCAGAAACTTTGAACTGTGAATTATTATATATGATTATTTAACTTTTACTTTATTACTTTACTACTAATATTTTGTTTTAAAATGCTTAAATCGATTAATCATGATTAATCTCATCCAAAATAAAAGTTTGCATTTAGATGATATGTGTGTGTACTGTGTTTATTTCAACTTACGTACTGTATATACACACACACACATACATGTACACATTTAAGAAATACACACACACACACACACACACACAACACACACACACACACACACACACACGGGGCAGTTTATTTTACTTAATCTAAATGGGGACATTCCATAGGCGTAATGGTTTTATAATACTGTACACACTGTATATTCTATTGCCCTTCACCACCCCTGTGTGTGTTGTGTGTGTGTGTTGTGTGTGTGTGTGTGTTGTGTGTGTTGTGTGGTGTGTGTGTGTGTGCTTATATATACATACATAGTACACACAGATATATATAATGTAAACAGAAACTTCCACTTTGGGATGTGATTAATCATGATTAAACTATTTGGAAAGCCATAGATCCAATGTATTACAAAATTTGATATACCTTTTATATATTTTAATAAAAACAGGATCATGTATCTGTGGTTCATAAGTTTTTTAAATACCCCCAAGTTCTCACCATCCAATTTTATCACACAGAACAATAAGGAACTATTTGACAGAATTGAATATGAAATTGGCACAAACGTTCAGACTAAACTGATCAATAGAACATATACTTACCATTATACATTTAACCATGATTTACATGTTTCATGATGTACCCTTATTAATTAAAGAAGAAGCAAAGTGATGTGACATACAACCAAGTATGGTGACCGCAATAACTCAGTAAGTCGTAGCTCTGTCCATTTAAACCCAATCCAACGTGCACCACACACCCAGAGCAGTGGCAGAGCCATTTAATGTAGTCAGACGCCTGGGAAGCAGTTGGGTCGGTGCCGAAGTTTGCTCAAGGGCACCTCAGATCATGGTATTTCTGGCCCCAGACTCCAACCCACAACCTTAGTTTAGGAGTCAAACTCTCTAACCACTAGCCCATGACTTCCCCATGGGCTAGTGTAATTTATCAAAGTACACTCATATTTGATACGACACATTTTAAGTGGCCTTTGATTGTGGCCAGCCTAAGGCACACCTGTGCAATAATCATGCTGTCTTAATGAGCATTTTTGATATGCCACACCTGTGAGGTGTGGATGGGTTATCTTGGCAAAGAGAAGTGCTCACTAACACAGATTTAGACAGATTTGTGAATTTGGGTTCTTATTCTCCATCCATTCTTCAATACAGCATCTCAAACCCTGTTGTCTAACTCATTTGGTCTTCGCCACCCAACTTTAAACATGAAATAATCATACATGAAAATGACAAAAACAAAGGAAATAATGAAACAAGGTATGAATAAGGAAATAAAACAAGAGGTAAAGGACCTGAAAGTGTTGTCCTGTTGAAGACTGTTGTTATCTTTTTTCTTTTTTTTTTTTTTTTATTTTAATTAAGTTAGTCCTTAATTCACAAATTCTTGTGTTGATTGTTTTTCGTATATCAGATACCCTGGTCTCCCTGGATGTTGTTTTAACGACAGCATCTATAGAAGAAAAATAATTAGACATTCAGGGCAGAAAAAGACAGCAGAAATGATCATTTTTCATAATAATCTGCATTAAATCATGAGCTGGCTTGTTAAATACTGCATGAAATTCAACATTGAGATAGGGTTTTGTAAACTTTTGGCCTGTTCACTCAACTAATTTCCAATAACTTGCATTTCACTTGAGGGTATTGGCTTAATCCATATGATATGTCTCCGAATCATTCTCTTTGTAATCATTCAACATTGGAGTCTGCTCGCAAAGGCTATTTGTTGTTTTATAATTTAGATACCTTAAGCTTTTTGCAGTCGCACAACAATGATGTAGACAGCCGGGTTCCAAGTTCACGCCTTAAAGTTTAGAAAAACCAGCAACCAACCTATGTTACAGTTAGTTTTTATTTCTACTCAGAATGTACCAATTTTTAAAAAAAAAATTACTTACTTTTGGGATGGTGTGATAGGTTGCATCAACATTCTTTTTTAAAACCCTCACTTTCAATCTCACATACATATTTGGTAGAATTTGTCTTGTTTAGAATGCTGTCTCATGTCCACTAACACGCCTGGAAGTCTCAGTAAAATTAAGTTTTCAACAAGTTTTCACAGGACAAATAGTAGAAAAGTTCAACAGAATTTATATAGGTTGGCAACCACGTGGCTGTATATAAAGCCAAAAAGAGGATAAGGAAGACACACACATTAACATACTGCCTTGAACGACCATGTTGAGCAGAGTCTGTTGTTTTTCCTTCTAAAAAAGCCTTGCCCTGTTTTCTAAATTCTGGATTTGGCGCAGCAATTTTCATTTCACGTGAAGAATTCTCTTCGCTTTGACTCTGGATTGCTGGGGTAAAATGGTTGTCTTCAGAAAGATCTCTCTTCCTACTAGCTCATCATTGAGCTGAAATTTGAGTTTTTTTCTAGAGGGTGAAGATATTCATTTTGTTAACAGATGAACAAATACACAGTTACATGAGGCCTATTGTTTTAATTTCTAATGTATCGCAAAAAAAGTAATCATGTTGAGAGAACACTAATACACACACACACTATACTGTGGTTTCAAAGCAGTTGCTAAGGCATTGCAACATCTACATATACATAATAGTAACATGGTGAGCCGCTGTCTTTGGTCTCATCATTCAGTTTACCTGCCTAGTGCCATTTGTAGCTGTTCAATTAGGCCTTCCGTTGGAATATTGGCAGTTTATGTCTCCAGTTGGGAGTTAACTCCTTATCTTCATGAACAGGACGCTTGGGTATTCCGGAGGTCCCCCTCTGAGTTTTGCTGTTGTCTGCTTTTAAAAAGGTCCCACTCAGCAGATTTAGATGTAGACTCTTTTCCTGCATTAATGTAGAAAGATAGATGTTTTAATGTGTTAGCATCATTACAAGCTACAAAACACAATATATTGAAAGGATTTATTTTGTTCACCTCTGGCCTACGCGCCAAGCCAAATAACAGTCCAAAAAACCAGCACTGTTGCTCGTGTGATTGTTATAAGAATTCTCTTGCAGGAGAAGCTGATTCACACAGTAAGCGTCTTTTCAAAACGAATAACAGTCAGCGTCACAAGTAGGACCTCTACACCCAAGCCCACGATGAATGAAAAAAAAAAAATAATTGCAAAAAGCAGTGAAATGGTACAGAAAAGCGGCATTCTGTTGTGAACGCACATAATGTTCTTAAAAACCTAAAAAAAAATCTAATTTAATGTTCAGTGGCCTGCTAACTGTAGCACCACTGCAATGCTCAACTTGCCATCCGTTGACAGGCTTCTGGATGTTAGCAATTCGATATCCCACAAGATATGTTTCTGGAAGTCAATCTGTGGCGTTCAAAAGTCAATATCTAGTTTGTTGAGTATTATACTACCCGCATCTTTGGTCGTGGTCCCCTTGTCCAAGGAAACAAGCGCGCATTATTTCGGGGGGAATATTTTAGATATTTTACTTTTGTATAAAAATCTTTAAACGGTTAAAACATATTTGTTGTTTAATTTCTTTTAAGTGGTAATTTTTATCCTCCAACCCCAAGGCCTCTTGTTTGCATGCATGAGTGTCATCGCCTAGTCCCCTACCTAGTATACTGTGACTGTCTCTTACTCAATTGGTCGAAAACACGTTAGTTGGTCCTATAAATTGCCTTGATTTCCTCTCATCACAAGTCTCAAGTTCAACTACACGCATGGGGTTCCATGGGGAAGAATGGACTGATTGGAAAATAAAATTATTATTTTCCATGGGTTCCGATAAAACACAGATTTCCCAGAGAGAAACGATAGACGATGGAAAAAAAAGGTTTATTTTACCCTATAATTTAGTCCCACTCTGTCCTGGTATCGGGTAGTTTTAGGACACAATAACCCGCCCCCCAATATCGACGGAGATAGATAGATAGATAGATAGCATAGATAGATAGTGTCAGCAACAGTCAACTTACATCGGTAAATCCAGCAAATGAAAGAATCCAGGATATGGTGAAGAACTACTTCCGGCAGTGTAGCCCAAGCTTCTGAGGGTCACAGTTGTGGGCAAACCCTTGGGGGCCCACCCACGTTTCCAAGCACCTAATCCGATCCACAGTTGGGAATGGCAATTCCGAATCGGATCCAAGATGCCTGAAATCGGATCCAGAGATGGCAGCTATGCTTTCCCCCTTTTGCCGTACGAAGAAGGTAGGGCATCGAGTGGAAACTCCCACCGTGTTCCTGAGGGCCTTCCAGGCTGGACGGATTGGTTCTTCAGGTTGGCCCGCGCTGGTTCTCAGGCACCCGCCCCGGGTGGCCTTTCTTCCCAGAAGTACATGAGGAAGCTCAACCTGAGTCCCATGACTTGCACCTTTTACTGCCAGAAATCGGCACTGCTGGGTCCTACTCCCTCACCACCCTCGATGGTGGTTTGCAGCGAAGGGGTATTCGGCGATCCCTCCGGTGGAGCGGTCAGTAGCAAGCAATCTGTTGTCTTAAGTCCACCTCCTCCCTGGCGGGGGAGTACCCTTCGCTCCCTTCTCGGGCCTGTCAGGCCTTCGTCTGGTCTAACCGGCAGTGCCTTTTTATTTTATATGGCTTGTGGAGAAAAACTGCTTCCGCATTTACACACTATAGCGTAAAACTGCAGGTGAACCACGAGGGTGGTGTCTGATCCGGTAAGTTTCTTGATAAAGAGCTCCTAACTGCCAACTCTGACCTTACCACCTCGAGTGACAAAGGTCCGCAGCGAGTTCTTCTGGGTCATGCAAGAATGTCCACGGTTGTGGTCCACAGCTGGTGGCTAGTGTTTAACCCAGCCTCTCTCGCTGGCTTCTGTGGACCCTTCACCATCAGCTTGCGATTCAGTTGGCCCTGGCGTTCCCCCAACGTTTAGCGCCATCTGCTTCACAACAATGAAGGAGAGGCTGAATACTCTCCCTGTCTTGTGTGCGGAAATCGCAGTCCTACTGGAGAAGGATGGGATCCCTCCAGCCAATATGAGGTCAGGTTTTACAGCCCTTACTTCATTGTACCCAAGAAAGGCAGTGGGTTATGGCCCCAATCTTGGAAACCCAGCGAGTTTTGAACTCGGGCCCTTCCATCGGTTACCGTTCAAGATGTTGATGGCAGAAACGCTCTTTCTTCGGGTAGCCTAGACTAACTGAGACTTGTCATGGCACTTGTATGCTGTTGTTTTTCTCGCCCTGGGTCTGATTGGCTTCTATTGTTCTCATTTGTAAGTTAAGTCGCGTTGGATAAAAGCATCCTGCGAAATGATTAATGATAAAATGTAAATGCAATGACCTGGGGTCCATCAAGGGCAAGGCAAGGCAAGTTTAGTTATATTAGCACATTTCTATACACACCTGGGTAATTCAAAGTCTGCTTTACATAAAAGAAAGTAAAATTAGTAAAAGTGAAAAATAAAATCACAAAAAAAAGTAAAAATAAAGGAATTTAAAAACTCTTGAAAAATTATTTAAACATTGATGATTAAATGAATTTAAAACAGTTTAAACTATATAATGATTTCTAACATTAAAATACCAGTTGATACAGAAAATACAGTGCAATCAGTCATCGGAACATCGCACAGTGGCTCATTGCAATAAATGCACAGCCGTAACACCATGAGTTTTTGGAGTCTTATATGTAAAAGTGGCTAGTGTTTTAACACATCTGATCACTTCTGGAAACTGAATTCAATTGCGGGCGGTATATATAACAAAAAAGTGGACTTCCATTTTTTTGTGTGAACCGTTGGTATTTCTAACTGACTCAATCCTAATTGATCCTCGATCCGGGTCAAGCGGCTCGGCTCCACAGTGAAAAACTATTACGTCATGTGCACCTGTGCCTTCTTATACTCACGCTGTGGATACGCTGCAGCTGGATGCAATATATTGCATGCCAATGTGCTATATGGCTCCATTAGTTCTACACACAAAGTAGATTGGACTACTCACAGCGATATCCCCAATTCGGCGGTTAGACGGACGTGAACGTCTCTGTTTCTGTCCTTCAGGGAACAAACGGTTACCATACGCTGGTAAGCCGCGATATGCGATTTACCTTCAATTCATTCACTCTCATTTACTAACCCTCAGCTTGTTTGATGAAGCTAGTTAGTAGAAGTGTCCTTTTTTTTTGTTCTTGCGCGAACACACAAGGAAGAATCTTTTTGTATATAGTTAGATACCAACGGAACATAAAGGCAACTGTTTGAATACACCCCCTAACCTAGTGTGTACGACTATCAGACCCCTTATGGTAACTTGTGGTCCCACCATGCAACTAATTTTGTGTATGAGGCATTCATTTTTGTAAACCTGGTTGTTAGATAAACTGATGATGAATCTGAAGCTTGGAGTCAGGAAAAGAAGTCAGTAAATGGCTACATGTAATTCTGAAGTGCCTATGATTGACAAGTAGTGGATAAAATGTGACCAAAATCTATAACATTAAACACAAATGAAGGCCCATTTGATTGTCCGCCACGGATATGTCCGGACAGACCAACTGCAATGGCCTAGCTGCCTGGTATATTAAATCATCACTCTATAGATATTTGGCCATTACAAGGGATTGTACGGATGAGCTTCCTGCACCCTGAACGCAAACAAAATGTTTTACTTTTTTGGCTTGTGAGGTTTGGCAGTAAACAAGCCGAATGTTAGAGACCATTAAAGCCGTTCACTCTA
Organism: Cyprinus carpio; assembly: GCF_018340385.1. Lineage (NCBI taxonomy): Eukaryota > Metazoa > Chordata > Actinopteri > Cypriniformes > Cyprinidae > Cyprinus > Cyprinus carpio. Next base: position 10,006,508 of record NC_056595.1, on the reverse strand, counting down.
GAGTGCTAGCGGTGTGTCAGATGTTGGCTTTTCAGGCAACCAGTTTTGGGTGTGGGTTGAGGAGAGCTATTTATTTAGTTTATTTGTTTTGCTCGCACTAAGATGAGCAGCCACAGTTAAAAATGAATTCTATCTAGTTTAAAAACACACGTGTACAAAAAAAGTCCTGTGTTAGAGAAGAGTGGTTATTACGTGCAAACAGTGTAAGAACCTCAGCAAATATACTCTATCTCAACTTTCACTTTTGACTTTCACTATTTGAGCAAGTTTGCACGTCAAAAACAAGAAACAAACCAAAAAAAAAAAAAAAAAAAAAAAAAAACAAACCAAAAAATGTGACATAAACTTGGCCTAACGGTTAGAGTGTTGGACTGGGCAATCCAAGGGTTGTGAGTCGCGAAGTCTCGCGCCAGGCAGGCGATTTGATATGTGGGGGGGATGTGAAATGGATACAGCACTCTCTCCCCCCTGCAATACCATGACTGAGGTGCCCTTGAGCACAGGCACCCACAACCCCCCAACGCTTTGCTCCCCGGGCGCCGCAACATAAATGGCTGCACACTGCTCCCGGGTTGTGTTCATGGTGTGTGTGTGTTCATGCTGCTGTTTGGGGTTGATTGAAATGCAATCGGTTAAAAGCATGAGCACGAATGTCCGAGGTCTGGTTCACCATCCTTGGCTGTATGTCACGTCAACTTTCAACGTTCATAAACGTGACAACAATCAAACCCACATGCAACTTCATTTAGGTTTCCTGTAAACAACAATCAGAGTATCAATCACGCCCTCCCCACCTCCCCCCCCTCCCCCCCCCCCTAATAAATCTCCAGTCACGATTGAACCAAAAAGTGTGGCATGGTAAAAATAGCATGACTCTGATGAGCAGCTCTTACAAATAAGCTCATTGCAATGTGTCAAGACTACCCACATCGATTCACAAAGAAGGTTTGGGAAGGCTAGGTTGAATGCAGAACTGGTTACGGATTATAGCATCTTGTGCTAAGGAATTCTGCCCCAGGTCTTTTTACAGAATGGTTTAATACGTTGAACATTCATGTTTTCTATCAAGCAAGGACAAAAGAGTTAAAACTAGGTGTCAGAGTTTGTCAAGATATTTGTAAATACTGGATGAAAGCAAGGTGTGTCTTTTGGGGTCCCCTTTGTGGGTTTTTTCTGGAACCCAGGCCCAATTCAAAGAACTTTTTTTTTAAGACGACTGATTTTTTTGAAGAAAAAGAAAAGAAATCGTGTAATGAAACCCGCTGTAAAAGCTTTTCCCCGGGCCAAAAGATGAATCGGTTTGAAACACCTTTAAGATTGTTACCTTGGTTTGCATTTCAAAAAACTACGGGAAGGGGTTTTCTCCAGGTAAGCAACTTTTTTTTCAGCCACCTAGGGAAAAGTTGTAAATATTTAGGGGGCTTTCTAGTCGTGGACAACATTTCCCAAAGTCTAGATTCCAAAGTAGTAAGACACTTTGTTTGTTGAAGAATACCCCAAACCCCGTACCTATTAAGGGGGTTTAGGCAACAGTTAAAGAAAATGATTGCCTTGACTAGATAGACTCCTTTTCAATTAACGAAATTTGTTGAGAAACGTTTGGGCGGGAGGGCAATTTTTTAATTATTTTCAAAAAATAAATAAATAAAAATGGGATGTGCTAGTTGTTTTGCCCAAATGGAAAACATTATGCTGAAATTCAACCAAGGGGGGGTTTCAGTGGGAGGCAAAAAAAAACCTTTTATTTTTGGATGATCCCTTTAAAACTTTTTGATATAGTAAGCGGGATCACATGATTCTTAATTGGGGATTGGTCCTCCAACAGAACTTTTCCCTACCCAACACTGACTATAAGTAACTTTACAAGTACATCTCAACTTATTCTAACTCTACAAGTCTAATACTAATATTATAATGAAAGTTAGTAGACATGTACTGTTGGCGCAACATTATTTATAGTCAACAGAAAGTTTAAAGGGACCATCAAAATAAAGTGAAACCATAAAAAGTTATGTCAGTGTAGATGTGTATTTACAAACAAACAAAATGTTATTGGGCCAAGTAACATTGGCAACTTTTTCCCATCTGTATGCATGGTAAAAAAGTGGTGTAGTTTGGCACACTGATAGAGGTCAGTGTGTATTAATTATACAAGCATGGATTTTTGTTTTCGAGTCCTAGCTCACTCGCTCTGTAGGAGCCACCACCACCTCTCCAAATGTACACTCATTTATGCTAATACATTTTCAACTGTAAGGACTAGAAACTAAATTTGTCTGACTCCTAGGCTCATGGAAATTCAATTGCACTCTGACATCTTTTTCTTCTGTCAATACAATTACCCCATTTTCGAAATAGTCCTAGACAATTTGTCCGATTTTCACTAAATTGAGCCAGATCATTTTCAGCCCAGTGCTGGCAACAATGTTATGGAATTCAAGATGATGATCAAACTGTTTTTTGGAATAATGTTAGAAAAAAAAAAAAAAAAAAAAAGCAAAATAAATATAATAATATATATATATATATGTGATCAGAATATTATATATATAGATATTATACGATAAATATATATATATATATATTATATCTATATATATATATACCGGTCATCCCCCTTCAAAAAATAGCATATTGTGAAAAGTTCATTATTTTTTCCATAATGTAATGATAAACTTTAAACTTTTGCAGATATTTTAGATTCAATGGCACACCAACTGGAAATATTTCAGGTCTGTTATTGGTTTTAATACTGATTGATTTTTGGCATACAGCGTTCATGAAAACCCAAATTCCTATCTCAAAAAATTAGCGATCAGGAAAAGGTTCTCGAAACGAGCTATTCCCTAAATCATCTTGCGAATCAACTAATAAACTTTGAACCCTCGCAAAAGATTCTGAGGCTTTTAAAAACTCCCAGCCTGGTTCATTACTCAAAACCCGAATCATGGGTAATGACCTGCCGACCTGAAATGCTGTCCAGAAGGCACATCATTGAACACCCTCAAGCGAGAGGGTAAGACACAGAAGAAATTTTCTTGAACTGAAGAGGCTGTTCCCAGGAGTCTGTAATCAAGGCACCTCAGTGGAAAGTCTGTGGGAAGGAAAAAGTGTGGCAAAAAACGCTGCACAACGAGAAAGGGGTGGGGGTGGGGAAGGCATCCAGAACGGGGCCAACGGGGTCGGGCACCAAAGTCAGGCCTGTGCTTTTGAACCAGAAACAGCGGCAGAAGCGCCTGACCTGGTCTACAGAGAAGTAGCACTGGACTGTTGCTCCGTGGTCCCAAAATACTTTTTTTTTGGGTGAAAGCAAATTTTGCATGTCATTCGGAAATCAAGGTGCCAGAGTCTGGAGGAAGACTGGGGAGAAGGAAATGCCAAAATGCCTGAAGTCCAGTGTCAAGTACCCACAGTCAGTGATGGTCTGGGGTGCCCCTGTCAGCTGCTGGTGGTGCTGGTCCACTGTGTTTTATCAGGGGCAGGGTCAATGCAGCTAGCTATCAGGAGATTTTGGAGCACTTCATGCTTCCATCTGCTGGAAAGCTTTATGGAGATGAAAATTTCGTTTTCAGCACGACCTGGCACCTGCTCACAGTGCCAAAACCACTGGTAAATGGTTTACTGACCATGGTATTACTGTGCTCAATTGGCCTGCCAACTCTCCGACCTGAACCCCATAGAGAATCTGTGGGATATTGTGAAGAGAAGTGGAGAGCGCAAGACCAACACTCTGGATGAGCTTAAGGTCGCTATCGAAGCATCCTGGGCCTCCCTAAAACCCCAGCAGTGCCACAGGCGATTGCCTCCCTGCCACGCCGCATTGAAGCAGTCATTTCTGCAAAGGATTCCCACCAGTATTGAGTGCATAACTGACATAATTATTTGAAGGTTGACTTTTTTTTTATTAAAAACACTTTTCTTTTATTGGTCGGATGAAATATGCTAATTTTTTGAGAAGGAAATTTTTTTTATGAGCTTATGAAAATATGTTTCTGCCCTGTATTTCAGGGTTGCTAACTAAAAATTAAATTTAAAATTTTTACCTTTTTTAAAAAAATTGTTTTTCCAATTGCAATTTTTTTTAAAAAATTTAAAAGCTTCAAAAATATTTTGGCTGTACTTTTTGAAGGGTTTTAAACCATTAGAAAAATTATACGCATCAAAAATGTATAGGCAACCGCTAGGTTTTCCTATTTTGGGCATTTTGTATTTTTTGCTTTTAAAACGTTTTACAAAAACTTTTGTGCTTTTGTTACCAAAAACCCATTAGGAATTTAATTTAACAATTTTTCTTAAAAAAATAATCCCCAATCTTTAATTTCCCCTTTGTTGGTCTTGAATGGCATTTTCTTTTGGGCCTTGGGTTGAAATTTTAACAAAGTAATTTTTTTTATTTTTTTAAAAAAAAAAAAAACTTTTTTTATTTGTTTTTGAGCTACTTTGTTCCCCAGAAACTTATATTAAATTTTTTTCCCCCCTTTCTTTTGTTGGTTTTGATTTTTTTTTTGTTGGGGGTTTTTCCTATTTAAGTCGCTTTGGATCCGCTCAAATTATTAGATGAGATATTAATTAAATGTTATGAAAAAAATTAAAGTTAAATCGTATATCCCGATGTGTTTTTGCCGTAAAAAGGAATACATTAACTCACAGGGCTCGGGGGTGTGCAACCCATTAGATCACATCAACGTGTGTTTGATCACATCAGCATTGTGGCTCATTTTTGAATAAAAATTTTTGCCTAATGGGATTGATTCCCCTTTTTTTGGGATTGCTGCATTTAAAACTGAGATGGCACGTAGAATGACATTTTTTGGTGTATGATAGAGAAACGTAATAGCACACCCCAGCGGCAGTATCCCCCAGGTCCAATCCGCCCCGAAACCCCAAAAACCCTAAACAACCCCAAAATTTTTTGGCTGCCCAGAAAAAAGATTGGCATCGGAATCAATCGGCATTTCTGGTGGGCTCTAATGGGTGGTCCTGTGTCGTAAAGAGAGGGGTTAAAGACTATCACTTCGGCCCAAAGAAAATTCATACAGCATGATCATCACAGTCGTTTGTGCCCGAACGTTTACTGCCAGCCAAAAAAATGAAAAATAAAATCAGTGCCATGGTGCAAAACACGCCATCAAGCCTTATCCCTTCCGCCCACTTTTTTCCCAAAAATAAAAATAAAAAAACACAACTGCTAAAGGTGACTTATGCTCTTTTTTTTCACCACAACCCTGCTGTGACTTAAATTTTTTTTTTTTTTTTTAATTTTGTATGCCCAGAGCAATAGGTGTCACCATCGTGGGCTACACATTAACAAATCTATTGATCCATGTCAAAAAGTGTTACATGCAGTGATCTCATAGGTTTCTAAAATCATGCATGTGTTTTGGGGTTTAATTTTCCTGCATGCGCATCCCAGTGGACAATGAAAAGTTAATATTGACAACCTAGGACCCAAAATATCTATTACTTTCTAAATAAGGATGTTGGTATTATATCCAATGGGCAAGAGGATGACTTCACTTTTTTAAAATGAGGCATGATATCATCTAGTAGATCCAAAAATTGCCCAGGGGGCAATTTGGGGTAGCTCTACTATAAGTCTACAAACACTGCTACCCCTGGTGGAGTTTGATTAAAGGGGCCTTATCTTTTGAAAATAAAAACAGCCTCGCCCGTTTCTGTAACATCCCCTTCAGCTCCAACAACACAACGCCAAATGAACTGTACCAGCACATCAGTGAGCAGCAACAGCCCACCCCCCAAAAAACACCCAGACCTCCAAAGTACCAAAACTGTCCTGCCTCATCACCAAAGGGATAATGATGTAACATTCACAAAAAACAAACCTGTCCCCCGGGCCAAACCCGAAACTTTGGGTGAAGGGGGGTCACAACCCAAAGGCTCAAAGCTGAGCTGGAGTGAGGTGGGCCTAAGAATAGGCCAACCTTCCCACTGCATCAGGAGGCTAGAGACAGTACTCAAGAGGAAGCCCATTAATTCAGTAAAGCAGAGCCCCCCCCTCGACCTGTGCAGCACCATTTCCCTGCTGAAAGCAACACCCCCCTTGCTTTGAGGAAAAACCGCACCACCAAAAAATCCACCTCCCCCCATGACCAGGGGTGATGTGACCCCGACAGGACCAGCTCATGAAAAGCTCTGGGTCCTGAAAACATTCCTGGACGTGTACTGAGAGACTGTGCAGTGGAACTCACTGATGTCTTCACAGACATCTTCAACATCACTAAGTCAGGCTGTTGTCCCCACATGCTTCAAAGCTACCACCCAATTCCAGTCACGAAAGACGCCGTCTTCAGCCTGCTTACAAGGAACTAACCGTCCAGTTGCACTTACCTTTTATTCTCATTAAGTGCTTTGAATGGCTAGTCATGCACCAGATGCAAGTCTGCCACTCTCCCACTCCCTGGATCCCGTCCAGTTTGCATATCAGGTCCAATACCGCTCGAACGATGTTGCCATTGCCACTGAGCCTCCACTCAGCTAGACACAAAACATTAGATCATAAAAAAAAAGACTCATACGTCAGAATGCTGTTCATAGACTTCAGTTCAGCCATTCAACACAATCATTCATCAACCAGCCCAGTCACAAAACTGGTTTAGTGGGGGCTCTTTAAACAACTTGGTCTGCAATCTAGCAACTGGACTTGGACTGGAAAGACCTCAGGCAGGAAGGGTCTGGCAGCACAACCAAATCCCAGAACCCCACCATCAACATCTGAACACTGGTGCCCATACCAATTAATGTCGTGTGAAGCACCCTCCTTTCCACTCTGCTGACCCCCCGGACTACACACAGTCACATCAACTCTAACTTCGTAGTAAGTTTGAGTGGGCAGAGTGGTTGTGCTCACTGTAACAATTCTTCTCTCTGATGTGGAGCAGACGAGGGAGAAGGAGTGTAAATTACGGAAGAGGCGCCAGGTGAGCTTGCGCCTCTGACCATCACCGGTGCTTGCGAATGTGCTAGGGAGGTGAAGCAGCACCAAGTTCTCTGGATGTGGACATCCAGCAGGACCTCTCATGGACTGACCCAACACCGCAGCACTGGCCAAGAAATGTACAGCATCGTCTGACTCCTCAGACAAGACTGAAAAAGAGCCAGAGCCCTGGCCCCCATTCATGTGCACCTTCTACAGAGGCACCATCAAGAGCATTCTGACAAGCGCATCACTGTGTGGTATGGCGCATGCAACGCATCCTGCCGAGAAACACCCTTTCAACGCATAGTGAGAGCAACTGAGAAGATCATTAGTGTGTTTCTCTCCCCTCCCTCCAGGACATTTGTGGAACCCATCTCACCTGCAAAGCCCTCTGCATTGCAGGTGATCCCAACCCACCCGTCAACAGAACTTCTTCAGTCTGCTGCCATCAAGGAGGAGACTGCAGAGTCATCCAGGCCAGGACCAGCAGACTGAAGGACAACTTTATTCATCAGGCTGTCAGGAAGATTTGAACTCCCTCCTGACCTTGCCCCCCTCTCCTCTCCTCTCCTCTCCTCTCCTCTCATTTCCTCTCCTCTCCTCTCCTCTTTCTGCTCCTCTCCTCTCCTCTCATTTCCTCTCCTCTTTCATTCATTCAGAGCTGAGTGCATCTGGAAAGGCTCCTGGTGTAACTTTGACACATACCACCTACCTGATGGAATGTTGCAGACAATGTAACACCCTTTCATGACAATGGTAATCCTCTGATAGCACTGGTCTCTTTTAGAGGATAATAATGTCACTTGCCACACTGTGCAAAAAATAAATAAATAAATAAATAAATAAATAAAAGAAATTGTTCAGGAATGGCAAACATGGCAATAATTCAAGTTGTTGTTTTAGCCTCAAAATTCCCCAGATCTCAATCTGACCATATATGTGTCCTGGAGGGCCACTGTCCTGCAGAGTGTAGCCCCAACCAGCTCCAAAACACCCAGCTGGAAGTTTCTAGTAATCCTGAAGTCCCAGTTAACTGGTTAATCAGGGGTTGGAACAAACTCTGCAGAATACAGTTTTGTGTTTACATGTTATTATTCCTCTCTTTATTTACTATATCGGTTAATGAACCAGAGAGTATCTTTACATAGGCTTACTTCGCATTGAAGAAATATGTGGATATGGGATGCTGAACTAACAAACCCACACCATGCCAGTAGAGGCCCTACTTTTTGCAAGCCAGAAGCCTGAACTGGGGTGCCTAACTCCTACTTCCTTAAGGATCGGCTGTCCTGCTAAGGAGCTGGTCTAACCCTAATCAAACACACCTGCCTTTTAATTTTAAGTGATCCCCTATATCTACTAGTGGTTGCTCCAGGTGTGTTTCGGATTAGGATTCGGAAGTTTAGCTTTGCAGGACAGGCCCTCTAATCTATGTTTTCAAGATTTTTCAGCTAATTTCCAAATATCTTAATTTCTCATTTTATTTCAATAAAACAAGCCTTTTGAAACAAACAGGCACTAAATTGTTTCTGGAATGAGGCTATGATTCACTTTATTTGCTAGTACCACAACAACAACATTATTATATTTGCTACTTGATCTTGTAATAACACAGTGAACAATATTTTGATAAATATTGTAGTCTAATGTTAAAGGTGTCAGTGTTTTTGTCTATATATTCTCAGAAAAAAGAAAAAAAAAACTGATACCAAAACTGTCATTGGGCCAGTACCATTTCAAAAGTTACTAATATGTAGATTTCACAAGAGAGAAACATGGAGTACAAACAAAAATTCTTTAATCCAGGAATCACAGGGCTAATCCACAATTGAAACACAGAATATCCAACAAGTAGACCCGACACAAACAAACTCAACAGACTAGGACTTTTATACAGGGGATAATTGGAGAAACCATAAGGGGTAAGGGATGACTTATTAAAGGGAACAATGCACACCTGATGGAGGGAAAACACAACACAATGAGTTCAGGGGCATGACACTAATATATCTCTTTAAAGTATTATGAATATGTCATCCTTTTAGGGCTAAATAAGGACAAAGATGTTACAGTTTAGTTTTGTACCTTAGGGAACTGACCCCAGTGACAGCTTTGAACCTTTTTTTCTGAAAAGTGTACTGTGAAAGTCAAAAGAGTCTAATGACTCTTACTGGCTTTAACTAATCTGGAAAAATACTAACCTGTATTTGAAAGCAAGTTTGGAATGAAATGAGCGTTACTAAATTATTACATCATTCTCATTTGTAGAACTATCCCTTTAAAAGCCTGCACGCATTTTGGTTAAAATTTCAAAATTTCTTTGATCATATATTTCTGAGAATATTGCCAGTAACCTCAAGTTCACGCTGAAGTAAGAGTAGTCTATAAATTCAATGAGTTTTTACCCAAAAACCTCATACTCTACTCAGTTGTTTTCGTCTCTTATAAGGATAAACATTGTCAATATTAACGCACACCTGCTTGCTTGAGCTTATGCACTTCCATTCTGTTTTGCATGTAAAAATGAGGATGTCAGAATGTGACTTGATTGATGATGGCCAGTCAATGCTGTCAACCGAGAACAAAGTTCTAAGATGTATATCATATATAGTCTGATATATAAAAGGACACTGATGTTGCACAGCCTACATCAGCTTTTACCCATGTGGTCATATCATACAATTGACAAGCAACAAACATAAATGACAGAAAAATTCTCATATTGGTTCATTTAGTGAGACAATCACTTCAGAGAGCATTTGGATCGTGGTCACATCCAGACGGTCTGAAGGTGAAGTATATAACTCCTGTGCACTTCAAGGTCCAGCGCGGTGGAAACACATTCCAGCTGCCACTCGGTATAAGACGGGGCGATGCCGTTTGATTGATAGATGTCGATTTACCACCTAACAACCTGAAGTGTGCAATCCATCCTCTCATCTGGCGGTAAAGGCAAACAGATCAGCATACATCAACACACTCAATCTCTCTACTCTCTTTTTAGATTTCAGCAGTGTAGCTGATGGATGTCTAATTAAAGGACCTTCATTGTGCTTTTCCCACAAAACATATTGCACAGCTTGAACTGACACTGGGTCATTGGTTTTTACAAAGGTCAGAATCTAATGTCCATTTGAGATTACTTGAGGGACATTTCATGGCAAATGTCTTGTTTTTAAAGGGATAGTTACCACAAATAAATAAATAAAATGTCAATTTGAGATTACTTGAGGGGACATTTCATGGCCAATGTCTTGTTCTTAAAGGGGTAGTTCACGTAAAAATTTTATATTTGCTCAGCCTCATGCCTTTCCAAACCTGGACTTTCCTTCTTCAATAAATAAATAAAAATGATCTGACACAAATGGAAAAGGAATACGGTTTCATAATGTACTATATATTATTTTCACATTTATATTTATTTTGGAAATAAATTAATGCACATGCACCATCATGTCACGATTTCTTGCCGGAATGAATGAAGGAGTCATGGATAAACAAAACTGTCATTTATTAAATCCAACACACAGGGTAAATCCACACTTGGTAGGGAAGGAAGACACATGTACACAGCTGGTAGACCCAGGAACAAAAGAACAAAGTAGAACGCCAAGACGGGAACTAATACATGACTTACAAGGCAGTTGGGAGGAACCCATGTGAACAGAATTACTAGGTTAAGAACAATGAGGTCGGAACAGAACAAACCCAAATAACGGGTTACATGAGGTGAAACGGGGTCACGGGAGCCATGGGCAGCAAACACACAAAGCATCCTAATACTGACATTACTCCCCACCAGGAAGGAGGAGCCAGGGAGATGGTATAGGACTTGGAGCATGCATTGACGTTATTACCCAGGCCACGAGCCTAATGTTGACGGCTGATGACTCCAGGGAGCCGACCAACGGCGACGGAGCAGTTGGCGGAGAGCCCGAGACAGGAGACCAATAGCCATGAAATCCAGGCAATTGGGATATCCAGAAGTACCAAGGCGGAAGCAGATGGCACCGGCAACTGACACAGCGGCATGCTCTTGAATATGCCGGCAGTGGAGCCGTGAGTGTGACAGAGGACTGAGGTGGAACCAAGGGGCTGGAAGAAGCCTGACGGGATGCTTGGGGGTGGGACGCAGGGGAGAAGGCTGGAGGAGTTGCTTAGTCCCAAGGCACAGGAACTGGGTCAACACCAGACCAAGGCAGAGCAGGAGGGACGAGGTAGCCCGGTGGAGCTAGTGGTCTGCTGGGATAAGTGGTGGCGCAGGGAAGTGAATAGGAACAGGAGTGATAGAGATGGTGGGCTGGGCTCTGGGTTTGTCTGTCCCTCTGGATCGGATGTAGACAACTACTCCAGACACTCGGACATGGACATTGCTTCTCCAGCCCGCTCAGTCCGTTGTTGTCTGGGAGGCACCTAGCAGGGCGGTAGTAATTAGCTCTGATCCGGAACATCGAGCAAACAACATCGTCACACGCTGTAACCACACCGAGCTGGCTGAATGCAACTGCATACTCCAACTGGGAAAGGCCTTTGCGGGAGAGGGAGGGTGAACTTTATGCGGCAAGGGAATCCATAGGAAAGTGAAACACTATGTGAAACAAAAAACACTGAATGGAAAACAGAGAGAACAAACGGAGGGGGGAAAAATATGTAGAATTAACTGTTTAGGTTGGGTCTTCTGTCACGATATGCTGCTCGGAACGTAACGAGAAGGAGCCATGGAGAAACAAACTAGTCATGTATTAAAATCCAACACACAGGGTAAATCCACGCACTTGGAAGGGAAGGAAGACACATGTACACAACTGGTAGACCCACAAAAGAGGAACGCACCAGACTGGAACTAAATACATGACTTAACAAGGCAATTAGGAGGAACCTAGGTAAACAGAATGACTAATTAAGAGACAACGAGGACAGGAACAGGAATGACCAAATAAGGGCACATGAGGGTGAAACTGGGTCACGGGGAGTACATGAGGAGCAAAACACAACAAAGACAGTCCATAATCCTGACACATCAACGAATCCAAATTCATTATTATTGTATTGATTTCTTTCTATTGTTGATTATTCGGCTTCTATTTTGTATTGTATAGTATATGATTGATTTTTGTTTTGGGTTTAGTTTTTGTAATACTAATTGTTATAAATTTCCATCATGTTTTTTTAGGCATTTTTTCTAGGGCTTCGTAAAATTTTTTGGAACAAATCTTTTGCTGGAAACATGTGTTGGCTAAAAAGGTTTTCATGGTATAAAATTTAGGTAACTTTCTTTGTTTGTAAAGCAGTCTGACAGTGCTCCTGTTAGATCTAAGTGGTTTATTAGAGCATGGCTTATTACCATGGTGCGCAAGGTTGGGGTTCGTTTCGCCTCCTTTCGACCGGAGTTCCTCTTTTCGAAAAGCTCTCAGTTGAGGCTGCGTCTTGTTATCAGGCGCTATGGGAAACGTCTTATTGTTCGTGCCTCAGTGTGAATGAATTGTGTGTGTAGCACACGTCATATAGTAATTGGGACCCGAGGCGAGACTGGTTTAATTATCGCCCTCGTGGTTGATTGAGTTCATCTGCGAAGCGCGCCCGCATTTTAACACTGGGGCTATAAATAGATAAGCACAGGTGCATCATACAGGTCTTTGTCGTCATGATCATTCTTGTGCATGTGTGGCGTCAGGAAGATTTTCTTTTTTTGTCTACTACAGATCTTCGTACTTAGTCGCCTGATTTTCCCAGTAGTACAGAAAAGACAGTTAAGTGTGTGTGTTCCTCCATGCACTCTCGTCCTTATTGTTATGAGCTGGTTATACGCATGATAGCGTTTTGTTGAACTTGCTGTCTGTCAGTGATCGGATTTGCTGGGTGCTTCGTCTGAACTATTTTTCAGTGACCGAATTCTTTTCCTACTCTCTTGTTCGTTGGATGGAGCTCCTCTTTTTTTTCGTGCCGGTCAGTCTGCATGACACGTTTTTTTTTTTTTTTTTTATGTGTCTTCTGCGAGCGCGATGCCCTTCGTTTCGCGTTACAGTGGCATCCATGATCCACGCACCCTCTCGTGATCTCGAAGTCCGCGCTCAGGGTGCTTCTGCGAATTCAATTCACGAGGAGGATTGGATTATTCTCTTGAGTCATCCCTTCGCTGCAGTGCGAATGAGCAAGAGGCCGCCGATCCTGAAACGTGTTCCTCTCGACGCTCGGATCTCCCTAGGCAGGCCTTTGCTGTGCAGCTTGAGGCGAATTCGCTCGTAGGTGGTGGTTGGGTGAAAGAATGTCGCATTGCTGAGGCTTTCTATCTCGCCTGATTTTGCTATCCTTCGTTGTTGACCGCAACCTACAGTTCTCCCTCAGATCGCCGATATAACCATGTAGAATTAGCCGAGAGTCATCGCTAGTGGGTAGATGCTTAAATCCAAAGCTTCCTGCAGGGCAGGCTGAGTGGTGTTGCGCTGCACTTATATGGCAGTGTTTTACAGGGGAGCTGTATTACCAGGCTGGGCACCCTATTGAAGGATTTCCTTGAGTGTCCGTGGCAGTGTGACATTATCGGACGAGGAAAAAAAGGGCATTCGCTGGGGCATCGCTCGTCGGAGCCACAGATTTGTCTCCTTCTCCGGGCTTTGACCAAAGCAGTAGTGACGGCTCGTGCCCCATGTGGGCCTGCCGGTGGCTGAGTTCGATGTGGCAGCTTGTCAGCCACGGAGAAGTGTTAAGCGGGGGGCATATATGTGGCTTAATTTGACTTTGTCGTTAGCATTAAAGAGAACTTGGACTACGCGTGAAGTTCGTTTGGAGCCTATCTCTCCTCATCAGTCAGCTCCACAATTCTGTGGCCACGAGTTTGGCTCTCGTGTTAATATCGGCTGGTCGTCGGACGGCAACAGGTTTGTTAGGGAAGTAAAGAAAACGATCTGAGAAGGAGCACGTAGACAGTCGTTCAGTTTTTCCCGGAGCCGTACTTAAAGAGGAAGGGAACGGTTCCTTTCTTCCCCCCGGTCCCCCCCCTGTCTACCCCCCTCGGGACCCGGCGGTTCTTTCCTTCTTTCCTGCGGTCGTAGTTTCCTGGTAGGTTAAAAGCATGGGGCGGTGGGGTAGGTGGACCTTGGTACATGGGTGGTTGTTTTCCCCCTCCAGTAGCACGTTGGTGCAGGGCTCGTTCAGGAAGAGTTTCCTCGCTCGCAACCCAGGGAGGGTTTGCTTTCCCTGTGCTTCAGCAAAAACTCGCCCCGGGTCCTTCACAGCCAACCCGGGAGTGGATGGTTAATCCAGCAGACTTTTATGTATAATCCTCCCAAGTAGAGATTGGGGACAAGTCCTTGTGACCGCCGGCCCTCCCAAGCCAAGCCCCAGGACGTGGTTAAATAGGTAGGGTTGCATAACCGTGCTGGTTGGGTGGGTAGTCACCGGCGTAGGTGGGGACGGCGCTCGAGCTCAGTCCCTCCCCAGGGATATCCTCCGCCTAGACGACAAACCCCGCCACGGAAAACCCGTCACGAACCACTCCATTGCATCCCCCGCGCTTCTTGTGTCCCTCGGGTGGTTGGGTTTCCCAGCGAGAGATTTAGTATGTGTCCACGTGTATTTCCTTGCCATCACAAGATGGCCTACGCGGTCTCCATCACCCTAAAGCCGGAATGCTTCCCTTTTAAGTAGGGATTCTACTTGGGGCCGCCCCCACGTTCCAAAGGATCACCCATTGATGTTCTTAAGTTGTCTCTTCACTTCCTGCCATCAGTCTGGAAAACACTGAACTGGTTCTAACACCTATTGTCGTTTCAGGAGGGATGATTCCGATCCCATGCTACCACTATTCAGTCATCCTCCGGCACCCCGTCCCGAGAAGCCCGTGGTCTGATGTACCAGCAAGTTTCGATTCTCAGCCTGTGTTGGTATCTACAGTCCGGGATACGGCTACGGGATTCCCACTTTTGATTTGCAGGTCCTGTCACACGTTGCTCACGAGAACAGTTTAGGTCTTCGTGAAACCAACTGATGCAGGTACTGTCCCAAGAGCTACAAACCTTCTGGGCATAAAAAGAGGCGCACTGAATCCTGTTCCTCTTTCCACAGAGAGAGTTGAGTGACTGGCTATTACAACAGCAGATACTTCCTAAGTTCCCAAAACAGGGTGTGGGGGGGGGGATGTGCGTTCCCATCTTTTGGATCTTCGAGGCGTTTAAACCGTTTTTTACTCAATCAGTCGAAGCACTCAAGTTTCTAAGAGATGTTAAACCGTCAAGACGTCGTTTTTTTTTCGTGTCGCATAAATTCGGGGCATCGCGATGATTGGTTTATCACGATCAATCGATCTGAAGGACGGACATATTTCATATATTAGGAGGATTTTTTTTGCCACAACACAGGTAAAAAAAGTCCTGAGGTTAGCGTTTTCGGGGTGGCGAAGCATGTAATCAGGTTTCGGCGTTTCTTCCTTTTTCGGGCCTAGCCTTATCTACACCCCGCTCGAAAACACAAACTTGCATGGATGTGTCAGCGCTTGGCTCCATTTACGACTCCAGGGGCATTCGCATTTTGAAAATTATATCGACGATTGGCTGATACTAGCGCAATCGAAGTAGACGGAGATGATGGTTGCGGCGTTACTACATCAACACAGGGAACATCGATGTGATAGTTCATCTAGTTTTCTTCTGGGGTTGAGACTAAACACCGGAGAAGAGTGCTTTTCTCTGTCCGGGCCGCCAGGAAACGAAAAAGAATCGGACTTATCTCGGGATCGTTGTTGGGGATTCGAATTCACGATGTCCGGGCACAATCAAAAAAAAAACTGTGTCTCCGCTCGGCTCGAGGAATCGATGACCATTCAGCAGACCATGAGCAACAAGGTCCGGCTAGGCCATGCTTGTCAGGACTCGCACTGTTCGTTCGTATCAAAAGATTTTAGGTTTTCTGGCTGGCTCACATCCACGGTGATTTCCTTTGTGGGGCTTGTTAGTCACATGATGTGACCGTTTCAGTTGTGGCTAAAAGCCAGAGGATTTCATCGCTTGATGAGCCAATCCATCAAAGGCAAATAAATAGTGGCATCGACGCTCCACGCTGGGGCTTCGTTACACCTATCTACTCTGTGGATCAGACCACGTACCCGGTTCCTTGCGCTTTGGGTCCCACATACTCTAGGGGGCATCCGTGGTTGTCGTCGCAGACTTTTTTGTGTATACCGGAGCAGTGCTAACTGCACGCATGCCTCCCTGTTGGGTTCTGCAGGAGTTAGTCTTGGGATGGTCACCACCACTCAAGGGGGATGCCTCAATGGGGATTTTTAAATGGGGTCGTCAGGCTATGCTCTTGGTTGGTGACATCACATATTGACTCGCAGCTGGTATGGCCCGCTATTTCTTGTGCTCTGAATTAATTCCTTCTCCATTATTTCTTGATTCGAGGAGCGCCTCGTCCATGTTTTGTAGTACACGGTTTGCTCTCTCTTTATACGGTCGACATTAACCACGGCAGCAACAGTTCTCGTATATAAAACTATCACCATGCGGGGGTTTCTGCGCCGACGCTAACTTCTGAAACAATTGATAACGAGGCACTAGCGAGGCAGAATTTTTCTTTTGGCCCAGGACAAAGCTCCTGTCACTCAGGGGGCTAGTTTCAAGTTTTCCATTACGCGGGATGTTTGAATGTGGGAGCGGTATTTTTTACTGTCCTCAGACAGACACTTCCGACAGTAAAGGGAATGGAA
Source organism: Cyprinus carpio (assembly GCF_018340385.1). Lineage (NCBI taxonomy): Eukaryota > Metazoa > Chordata > Actinopteri > Cypriniformes > Cyprinidae > Cyprinus > Cyprinus carpio. The sequence continues at coordinate 9,989,868 of NC_056595.1, read as the reverse complement.
ACTCCACCCAGAGGTAGTGTAAACAGATTTGGTGGAAAGAAATAAATTTACGACGAAGCAGAGGTGGGTGGACCTCTTCTTCGCCCTCCCCATCAGACAGCGCAATTGTCCCCTCCTATTCTCTCTGAGTCAACCCAATGCCCCCCTGGGGTCTGGATGCGAGCGATGGCGCACACATGGCCCAGATTAGCGCCTGTATGTTTCTGCATTTTCCTCTCTTCAGTTTGCTCTCTGCTCCGTGGTGTCCTAGCCCAGAGTTCGCCAACAAAGAAAGGGTCTTTTTTGCCTCTTGTATGATAGCGCCCACGTTTGGTTCCGAAACATGGTATGGTTCGAACAGGGTCGGTTAAATCCTCTTAAATGATATCCTCTATTAGTATCCTCTCTCCTCCTCCGAACGGGCTTTCGCCATTGGGCTTAGATTATTCGTGCAGAGGGGACGTGGGGGACCTTCTGTTCTCAGCATGCGGGTACGATTATTCTTCCCATCCCCACATCCAGGCCGACCTGTGGATTTTCTTCGATGTTTGGCCCTCTGTTATATGGGTACTCAGCTGAGGAACACAGGGCTGTTGGGCGTCCGGTGAGGTTGTTATTGCTTTATCCAATCCTTTAGTGCTAGGGCTTCCTCCACCAGATCAGAGTAGTTTATGCCGCAGTAAATGGGGTGTCTCTTAACAAGTGTGGAAAGGTGTGTGGTACACAATGTAGATATCCAGAGGGAGTCAACTGCTGCCATATTGCTTTCAGTTTCTGGGACCTTCATGCTAAGTATTGATTTATATTTGTACAACAAACAGGGCAAAAAAACATTGTGCTGTTCTGCTACTCTTGTCTGAAGGCGTTTATGTGGCCGCTCTTTCGGTTCTTGCCTAAGATGCCTTGCCTTTGTGCGGTGGTTGCCCACTTCGGGAGACACAGCCCTCTTGCTCTCAGTCCACCCATCGGCTCTCTCGCGTTCTCTCCCACGGTCCGTGGCCACCACACACACTGAGGCCCGGACGCACATTAGGCCTACAGTTTCAAGATACCAAGATGCCTTCTTGGTGACATTAGCTGGTAGTTCTCTCCGATGGGATCTGGGGGTTGAAACACAATTATACCCTCTGAACCTTTAGGAGTCCCGCGTCTGATAGAATTCGACAGCTAAAAAATGGTTTTTCCTCATAGGACAATAACCTTCTTGGCAACGAAATTTTTTTGGGTGATAAATGAAAAGACACGTGATGACAAAAAACCCAGGCTCTGTCTATATCTCACCATCATGCCTTAGGACTTTGCCCCGGGAGTGAAGTGAGTCTCTGCAAATCCAAAAAAGTTCTCTTCTTGGCAAATCCTCATACTGATTACCTCTGTGGCTGCCTACGGTTCCTTCCGTTTTCGGGCTGTCCATCGCCGGGTTCATAACTCTGAGATGATGTGCCTTCTGCATTCTGTCTCTGTCCTCACGCCAGTTCGCAACGACGGAGAGGCAGGAGAAATTTTTTCTTATTAGACTGTTGTCCAGTCCGTTGCTCTCACTTACGTCCCGCGCACGAGCCAGATGGGCCGTAAGTCGGAGCTCAACTGTTCGTTTTGCCTGTCTGGTGGTGGTACAGAGGAGCAGCTGCCACCGAGGCAACCATGTCCTCACTGCTGTCAGTGATGCTAATTAGCGTTGGGCTTATTAGGCGCGAGCCCGGCGCGGGGTCAACTTCCGCCTATAGAGGTCCTTAGGAGAAGATCTCACCTCCCAAGGGGGGGAGGGGGGGGGGGGGTCGCGCTCCTCTAGTGCTGTTTAGCAATTGGGGTGCCCTTCCCACCCTTAAACAGGTTTGTGATGCGGCAGGTTGTGGGTCCCTCTCCTCCCGCCACATTCATAAGATTTTTATAGTGTGTGGATGTCCTTGCTAACTAGGAGCCAGAACTAATGTCTCCGGGCTCTGCGTGTCACTTGAGTCAAACATCACAAGCTAATCGTGTCGAGGCCCTTTCTTGGTGGTTTTCGGTACAACAAAAACGACCCGCATAACACAAACCCTTTGTAGGGGGGTCACCGCCCCAAACAAATAAAAACAAAAACAACAAAACCCGTAACAAGACATTTTCCCCCAAGCAAATAACAGCGGACGAGCGTGGGTAAAATGCCCGCCCCCTCAAGTTCCCCATGGGCGAGCAAGCGGCTGCGCAGCATCGACGTGAAGGCGTGTGCCGAAAGGGAACGTGTCCGGTTATCCTTAGCTGTAACCTTGTCCCTGGAAAGCGGAACGATTCTGCGTGCAATTGGCCGGTACTGAAAATATGTCCCAGGACTGGCATCTCCATACAAAAATGTCCTGTTTGATGCACCTGTGGCTTATCTATTTAGAGCCACGTGGTTAGTAAGTTGGGATGGTGCGGGCGGTGGCGCGGGGGCAGATGATATCAACCGATGCTATATTACCCCGCTCGGGTCCAATTCTATCGACGGTGTAAAACACAATTATTCACAGCTGGGTCCACTGAACAAGAAGCAGAACGTTTCCCAGATGTGCGCTGAGCAGCGCAGGCATACTTCGTTGCCCGCGATTCCTCAGGGAAGCAAGGTTACAGCTAAGGGTATCTGGGAACGAACACCATGATAGGTAATAAATCTGTGATAGCCTGAATCGCAATGTAAGTCGCCTTTGGATCAAAAGCGTCTGCTAACTGCATACATTTAATTTATATTTAATAGTATTAATCTTAGTTAATGCATTGGTTTTAAGTGCATTATTAAAATCAAAAGTTGTGTTGTGTTAACATTCTTTTAATGCACCTTTGAACATAACACATGAAACTAACCAATGAACAACTTTATTTGTATTAACTAATTAAAAACAAAGATCTAATTAAAATACTGATGAATACACATGTGTCATCATTCATATCATGTTAGTTAACTCATTAACTGAACACATTAATTGTTACAAAATTGTTAACCATATATTGTTGTGAACTGAATGTTTAGCGTCTGTTCTTTTGAAAAATAGTCAACGGTATTTTTTGGGTCATCCATCACCATAAAATCTCTGTAAACCAACTAGCCACAGACACAAAGATATATCTTTAAAGAAATTAATCAAAAAGCAATTTCATCATCTGAATGCTCACGTAAAAACTGAACAACAGTCATTATACGTTTTCATTCCCAATTCCGGGTTTTAATTTCTGAGTGGCGCTTCCTTTACTCTTTCACAAAGTAGTGGTATCCTAAGCGGAGAGAAAGTTGTTTTATTTACCCTTAATATAATTAGTCAATAACGCCATAATTTTCTTCATCAGCCACCGAGAGCCTCACATGAAAACAAGAGGCAGGATTTATTCACACGAACCAATCACATCCAACCTTAACCCATCAATCCAATTATAGCACGGTGGAGGCATTGGCATAAGTATGTTTGTGATATTAAAGGAAGAAAGTTTTGAAACAAAAAAGTACAACTATGTTTGTTTTTGGGAATATTTTCTCAAAAGCATTGCGTATCCTTCCTCCTCGCTCCAGAGATAGCTGTTTGTTACTTCAGAAATATGCTTTGTTTTTCTTTTTTTTTTCTTTTTTTTTTTTTGTTTTTTCTGATTCCCCTTGATGCTTAAAACAAAAGATGGCTGTACTGTCACACTCTGCACTCTCACTGCTGAAGTTGTTGGACCTGAAGTCACTGGACCTAATGAAGTTTCATCCATTGATCTCATTATTGTAAATGAAATATGGCACTTTTAACAAATAGGGGGTTACAAAAGGATCTAAGGATCTAAAATTAATTATCCTCCCCCCCCCCCTTTTCTTTCTTTAATTTTTCAATAAATGATCGCTGTGCAAAGGAGATGCTTAAAATGCTTAACCCTCAGACAATGTTTTATGGTAACCCCAGGAGGCAAAACGTGTATTTCATATTCATTGTAAATTATGTTTGGCGATTCAAAAAAATGAAATAAAAAATAATAATATCATAAATATACAGTATATATATATATATATGATATTATATATATATATAGGATATATATATATATGATAGTTAGTGAACCAATTTTGCTTATTTAAATGTAGCCAAGAATAAAAAAAAAAGTAACGTCAATTGTTTTTTTTTTTTTTTTTATTTTTTTTTTTTTTTTTTTTTTTTTTTTTTATTTTTTTTTTATTGTTTTTTTTTTTTTTTTCTCAGTAAAGCTACTAGTTAAGTTACTAGTTAATATATAATTCAATCACTTATAAATCACTGAAATGTCAAAATTGTACTATTGTCTCAATAAACATTTGTTAATCATGAAAAAAAAAAAAATGACCATTAAAAAAAAAACCATTTGTAAATGATCAGTATATAATTTATGGATGTTTTGTTGTAGGCTGGTCTGATAAAACGCCCAAAAATGCCAGACGGATCAATTACGCCTTACAGTCGAGGATAAACCCAAAAAACATTAACGAACTTATATGTTTTAATAATTTTTTCAGCATTTTTTAAGATTCCCACAATAACCCACCCTACGACCAATATTTCAGCATTGGAGGTCTCCTACCTCCACTCCTTTCTTATCCCCCCCCCCGGGTCTCTGTTTTTGTGTAGTGCCGGTTCACAACACTGCAGGTGGACGCCGCTGACGTACGTTCACTGCTGACGGTGTGTCTTTGTGCGCCCCTTGTTGTTCGCCCAATAACAAAGATAAACACGTCAGCAGCGTCGTACGTCAGTGTTGTGAACGCGCTCAACAACAGAGACCGGAAGAGAATACTATGCCTAACAGTATACTAGCTTGCTGATTTAGGTTTTGTTACATGCATTTATGCATGCATACATTAAGGGTTCCTGTTGTGAGGTACTTTTGTGTTGTATGTTGCCATGAGGTTCAACCAACCACGAATGCAAAACGAAACTACTTTACGATTGGGTTTTCACCACAACGTTCAACAGACAGAAGACACCACCGTGAAAACATTGCACAAAATAGGCTCGAAAACGTGATGCCTGTAAAAATGTTAAGTTTCAAGATATTTGGCTCACCAAAGAAGATTACAAAGAAGGCTTGGTCAGAGATCCAAAGGAACATCAAACTTGGCCAGGTGCATTAGCTGTTGTTGTAAGTCTCATACAAAGTGGATAGCGATGGTTTTGAGGAGTGTGCTCTTTTCCAAGTCATGCAGGGCTGGATCTACACACTAAGATGGCACTTCTGAAATCGAAAGCAGGTAAGTCCTACCATAGCCTGATTCTGACATTTAGAATTTAATGTTAACTGAATTTTAGCTGGCTAGCTGGTTATTTTAAAAAAATGTCTCATCGTGTGAAATGTTAGTCATAAAGGCTGTTGAGTTGAAACAGTGAAACTGAAAGAGAAACTGCATTTAAGTTTGCTAACCTCAATGTGCCAGGCTATTTGCAAAACAATAACAGCCGTAAAGGGGGGGGACGAAAGGTGTTCAGTCAGTCGGCAGCTCACAAGATTGAACACTCATGGTCTCAATCAACTACCCCAAACAAAACAACATTTGATGACATTGACTAAATATCAATTCTCATATAGGAATAAAGTGAATACAAACATAACAATAAACAGTTAGCGAAATTCCAGAGGTATTTTTGGTGTGATCATGCATATTGAATTACTTAACTCCTCTAGCCTAAAATAAAAATCTTAAGTGCTAGTGGTTAGGGCTTGACAATGATTAGTCAACAATAAAAAATCTGTCGTCAAATATTTTTGTTGTCAAATAGTCCTTTGATCTTATATGACCTAATTGAGGTGGATCCTTTGCGGAAGGTTCTCCTCCTCCTTCAAATCTGTTGTCTTTCTAATTATTAGAATTTATATTTTTTACCTTAGCAGTTTTTAAATAAAACCATGCATGTCCATATCTTATTTCAATATTTTCAAAAGGGCATCTTGCTTTATAAATATTTATTATGAATGGTCTTAAATAACCAACTTGTAAAACATATTACCAACAAAAGGAATAAGGGCAGATCCCTTTAGCCGCAGCTGATGACACTTTGAAGTGATGCTAAAGGGAGAGAGGATATATACATTTCACATTGATTTAATTATTCCGTCCTCGCATCTTTTTTACACTTGCATCCTTTCCTCAAGATTCCCTGAAAGGGGTGGAAGCTAAGACGCAAGACTGCACAATAAGAATTGAGAAGCACCCGTGTGTTAAAACGCATATGAATACTATACATCTGTGCTGCAAGCGTTTTCTGTCAATAACAAATAAATGCACAGCAGGAAATGACAGTGGTGAGGAAAACAGCAGTTTAAGGAAAAAGCATGGATCATGCCGATGTGGAGAAATTAATCAAGCTCTGCCATCCCTATCAACTCGCACCCAGTTCACGTCACGTTGTATTTATACAATGCAAACATATATTTTAAGGGACGGGTCTTGTTAAAACAAATATTGTCCTATATTGTTTAGGCTATTCAATATCCATTTACTGTTTATTATGTCCTTATGGGAATTTGTCACCAATACAATGTTTTGGTAATTGGTAATGTACAGCAGTCGCTTTTGTTTTCTAGTGGCTTGACACTGTAAAACTAAATATTTTCATGCAACAACAAAACTAAATTAATCATGAACTGAATTCAAAAGTAAGTGAAGACAAAATTAACAAAGCGACATTGAATTTAAAAAGGAAAACCACCACAGAATACCTCATAGAATCGTTTGCTCAGTGTTACATATTTTAAGATGACCTTGTGTTGGAATTTTTTTTTTTTTTTTTAAGTTTAGAGTGTTTAATATATTTTAGCCGCACCCATCAATGGCCTATGGGAATGTCCCATATGGGGCGGTTTTATAATGTATTTTTTATCTGCACTATGTTGTGATATGTTTTTCAGTGCTTTACACTGAAACCCAAATACTTGTATGGTTAGTTAATGACTGTATAGTGTGTTCAATAACCACTAAAACATCAGATCTCTGTCTATACCGGCCAAAACTAGAGATGGAATTTTTTTTTTTGTTGTTGTTGCATTGTGTGAAAACTGGTGTAGCAGTGTATCTTACAACGTAACACAATGGTAACCACCTTGCTCTCACCGTGAAATGTGTCCCCACATTAAGTTCCTTGAATTTGAGGGGTATTGGACCTGGAAATTCCTTCTGAAATGTCCTTGAATTTTAAGTGTAACTAAGGTGTGGGAACCCTGGAATAAGCTATTTCACACTGTCAACAGTAATGATTAACTCCTTGAAATGCTGATATTTAGGCTGTTAAAAGGCTCTATGTAGAATTCAGAAACCCTTGGTTATTAGCGACACAGTGTGGCCCAGTCAAACTATATGCTGCTGCCCTGCAGAGTAATGCGAGCTAGCAAACACAAAACAAAACATAAAAGCAAAGACAGATGAGGTTTCATTAAAATTACACTGTTTGATAGTTTCCCCTCGTAAATTAGTTTACAGGCTTCATCTCAATTTTTTTAAAGTTTCGGTACAGCCTGTTCACTACACTGACAATAGAAAAGCAATTTAATACTTGAAAAAGTTCCTTCATAAAGCCTCCTTGTAAAAAAAAATGTTATTTTGTCCATAGAAGCAGAGTAACTAAATGTAGCCTAGCAAGCCTAAGGTCCAGTTTGTCAGCTAGCAAGCAAAGTTTGTTAGTTATCACCTTTGTTTTCTTCTTTCTGTCTTGTAATAATATTCCGTGAGCAATTATCTTAGTACAGCTTATATGTTTTCATTTTATCAATTAGTATAGCAGTTTGCCACTGATCACCAACAGACAGGCTTCGTTCCATTGGTTTTGGTTGTTTTTTTTTTTTTTTTTCTTTTTCTTTTTTCTTGTTTTTTCTGCAGTTGGAAGGCAGGACACATGGGGATGAAATTAAAGGGTTGTATTACCAAACAAACAAAATTACACCTTTCACTCCCCTCATGCAGGTTCACAAGGGCAGACCTGTAAGACCCTCATCCAAAACACAACTGTATATATTTGTTGAGATAGTAATGATTGCGGACGAGCGTTTGGGCCATTGTTTCTGCGGCATCTCCGCTGGCTTAGCTCAATTGCATGCTAACTTATGCACATTCAAAAGCCCTAGAGCGGCGGGTAGGAAAAGAACCGATTGGGTTTAAATGTACTCTGTGTGGCTCGAGTGAGTTTAAACTTCAATTGTATGAAGCAAGGTGAGTGCTTTGTTTTGCACAAAAAAACAAAAAAAAAAAAAACGTTTTTACAACTTTATTTATGAAAATAATTTATGTGTATTGATGTGTTCATGATGAGCAGCACAACACATTTGTTGTTGTTCACCAACTTAATCGTCGTCAACACAACGGATATGAAAGTGTTCACGAGAGTACCGGGACGACACGTGTTTGGATAATACTTCCCACTGTAGTCTCTGGCCTCATACTCTACTCTACATAATACACGTGACTTTTTAATAAACAGCAATAAAATGTGCTTTCATAAGGCAACTCAATGTTCCTGTGTAACTAGTTTTTAAATTGACATTTTTTGAATCAATTAATGGAGGCTTGGCTCATCTGCCTGTTTAAAAAATGGCAAAAAACTGAAATTTGACTCATTGTGAGTACGGAAAGTAGTTGCCACAAGAGGATTGTTGCTAATTGTGTATTGAGACACTTATGAATCATATATATAGATATATATATAATATACACACCCACACACACCACAATACACATACACAAATTTGACCATATCTTTTACCTTTAATAAAATACCAGTCAAATGTTTTGGTGATTTTAAACAGGGTGAAGTATTTGAATCGTTTTAAAAACTATTTTTTTGCTGATTTTATTTAGGTATTGTCGCATATCTCTCTACTTAATATAGGGGATGTGTGCATCAACACTACCCTTAAAAAAAGTAATAAACAGATTTGTATTTGTGGAAATTTAGACATATCTCCGTTTCACCTCTCCATGGCCCATAATTTACATTGTGAGTCTAAGTACCTCTTGGCCCGCAGTTGAGGGAGTTCCTTTTTCCTCTAGGTGAGTCAAGAGCACCAGAACGAATTTGAAACAAGTCAACTTCTCCATTTTTGTTTTAATAATGGACTTTGTTCTGTGAACCCATGTAAACCAGTCCGGCTTGAATTAAACCACCATAATCTCAGTTTTTGCACATAATATTTCATCACATCATGCACACACACACCACATACACTGACAAACACACACACACACAACTGGTCACCCTAGTAGGTCACCCACCTGGAGCTAAGAAGTAACGAAATGCAGATTGTGGATGAGGGTCCAAGAGACAAGTCATCCCAAATCTGCCAATGGTGTGAGTGCGGATCCGGCCGTACAAGCCCTAAACCCTGTTTACCACTACTCTTCTGCATTTCAGTATTTCATCTCACAATTAATTGCATCATTCAGAACTACAATCCTGCCATGTAAGGAAACGCATAGATGAATTACAGGGTTATATTTACCAAAATTGGAAATTCTGGTCTATTAATTAATTACTCGTCACCCTCATGCAGATTTCACACCTGTAAGACCTCATCCAAACACAACTGTATATAATTTTTGATATAATGGCGAGAGTTTTTCTTGTCCCTCCATAGCTCCGCACCATGCAATTTACGACAACCATTCAGAGACCCTAGACGTAGGAAAGAACATTTGTTTAAGTACTGCCTGTGTGACTCGTTTGGTTTATAAATTCAATTTTATGAAGCAAGGTGAGTTCTTTGTTTGCCAAAAAAACAAAAAAAATACTCACTTTCTTATTTTTAACACTTTATTTATGAAATATTTTATTTGTATTGTGGTTTTCAATGAGAGCATCACAACACATTTGTGTTGGTTCCACATCGTCAACAAGCGCACGGATATATAAAGTGTTTCACGAGAGTCGCCACGAGCACGTGTTGTGGGATAATACTTCCCACGTGTATCTCTGCCTCGATAACTCTACTATACTATATACAGTGAGCTTTTGAATACAGCACATAAAATATGCCTTCAATAAAGCAAATTTCAATGTTCCTTTGTTTACTTATTTTTAAAGGTGACATTTTTTGAATAAGTAAGGGAGGCTTGGGATCATCTGTGTTAAAATGTCAAACTGAAATTTTGAATCAGTGGCGAGGGAAGGAAGTAGTTGCCAACACAAGAGGATTGTTTCTTTGTGTATTGACACACTATAATCATAATATATATATATATATCTATATATAATATATATATATATATATTATATACATACATATATATCTATCTCACACACCCACACACCGAAGCCGACACACGCACAACACAAATTTGACCAGATATTTTTACTTTATCAGCAAAAGTGTGTGTGATTTTACCTGGTTTGGATCTTGTGACTCGTTTTAAAACGATTTTTTTTTTGCTGATTTATTTAGTCATTCTACTAAATTCTCTGCTACTTAATATCTGGGGATTGTGTGCATCACACCCTTACAAAAAGTAATAACAAGAGTGTATTTGTGGAAATTTAACAGATCCCTTTTCACTCCATCCTCATCTCTCCATGTCCAATGGAATTTAAGATTGTGTCGTAAATACTGTATTGGCCCATTGTAGGGAGTTTTCCCTCTAGTGATCAAGAGCACCCACACAATTTGAAACAAATCAATAGTCATTTTTTTATGGACTTTTCTTTCCTGACCATGTAAACCAGTCCCAGGCTTGAATAACCCAACCAGATGCTCAGTTTTGCCACATAATCTTTCATCCCATGCACCACAGGCACCACACACCACACACAACACACACACAACACACACACACACACACACGAGCGTGTTTCACCTATTGGTTCACCACCTGACCATAAGACAGTGAGATAGGGGATGAGTCCCAGAGACAGTCATTCCAAAGTCTGCAATGTGGGAGTGAGGAAGCCCTAACAGCCTAAAACCGATTTACACCTCTGGCATTTCCAATTTTCATTTTCACAATTATTCACTTCAGACTACATCTGCACCTGAGGCAGATGGCCATGGTGAGTTGATTATTTGTATTTATTTTTTTCTGTAAGCTCACCTGAGGGACAGTGTGTTGGCGTTGATAATGAAGTAGCCACTTTTGGTTGCTAGTTCATATCATCATTCACTTGTCACTCTTTAGATCTAATCAATATCTTTTTTTGTATTCTTTATTATTATTATAATTTTTCCAGGGGTAATTCCGTCCTCCACAAATGGCACATACATGTACATGAGAAATACACCAGAAAGTTTTATCATTACTTGAAAATTAATGTTCTTTTCCATATTTTTGTTGCCATTGCTTCTTCTTTCCAAATTTTTTCTCCAAAAAATCCTTAAAAAAAAAACTAATAATATTACCACCACCTATTTAGTGCAGCAAAATGAATGTTTTTAAAAAAAAAAAAAACAGACACATGATTTAACCACTCCAAAGAAAAAATGTCATTAAAGGATCAACGTTTTGGGCTATTTGGATGAATATATGACATCTGTACAACTACAAAAGTAGATGTATTAGAATGATTGTTTTCCTTCAAAAAGGATCATAAGTCAAAAAGATTCATAGACCTAACTGATCAATACAGGGAAGAAAATTGCACTCTTCAAGTGATGCCAAGGGGTCTTTAAGCAAAAGTTTATTTTTGCTTTGTATTTAATCTCACTGCTGTCAACACATTTTCTTATTTGTGATTTTTCATCCAAGCTATGACAGCAAACACATTAGTTTTCTTATTGTAACTTATTTCAACAAAAAAATTATTATTTTTTTTATAGTTTACTTTTTTCAATTAATTGGTGATTGTTTATTAATTATGGCTGTGAAAGCATTAGTTTTATTTTTGTTATTTGGGTGCGCACAAGAAAACGGTGTGTAATCAGCAAAAAAGACAGGCTTTTGGAAATGTGCTGCCAGGTGGTTGGGGGGAAGGGGGGGAGAATGTGTGGGGGGGTGGGGGGGGGGGGTGGGGGGGGGGGGGTGGGGTGGGGTGGTGGGGGGGGGGGGGGGGGGAGTGGGGGGGTGGGTGGGTGGGGGGTGGGGGGTGAGCGGGGCGCCGGTGAGAATCATGGTAGGGGAGAGGAAGGAGGGAAGCGGAGTGTGGGTGTGAGGTGGTAATAATTTGGGTAATTGATGGGTTCCAGGTACTTAGACATGAGCACTGATCGGTTTAGTAGGAATCTGGTAAGGCTCAAACCATAGCTGCAGTCGCTCAGATTGTTAAAAGCAACAATTGAGCAACGGACTAACGTACAACAATTGTTCTATTTCCGTATTTTTCATTTCCAGTGATCCTAAAAGCTCCAATCCAACTTGCACTGGTCATTTTCTTCCCACAGGGTCTTCTGGCATTTTATATATTATGTTTTCCTTCCATTCATTTTTTATTTGCAGTCTTTATTTAGTGTCGTATGTGCGTGCAAACCTAACCTCCCATTCTCGGGGTTACAAAATGACTCTCTACAATGACCTTTGCATTTAACCCAGTAGATGCCGCCATGTTTCTAAAACGTTGTATCACAGTGTATGGGGAGGTGGTGTGTCCGGGATGCTGACCCTATGTCTCATTTTCTTGAGCGGCAATAACAGATTGACAGGTCTTTTAGGAATATGTGGGAGTATGTATGGAGGGGGGTTTTGTACAAGAATTCGCCATGACATGCTAGAATGATAAGTGTATGGTTGAGGGGTCTGTCATAAGGTGTTGTTTGGGGTAAATGGGCCGTGAATCGGGTGAGGGGCAATCACTTGGCAGTCCACGTCGGGCGGTTACAGTGGTGGGTCATGTTATGGCTGGGTGGTGGGGGGTGTGGTTACGTGGGGGGTGGGGTCGTCGTTGGTAAAACTTGCGGTGGGATAGTGGCCTAAAGCAAGGGTTTGTCGGTAACCGTTTTGCAACTCATGACCCCACCAATGACTGTTTTAAAAACATTCGAGAGACCCACCTTTCCACCATATGAAATATTAGGAACCTAATAACAGAAAATTCAAAAGTACAATGATATACTCTACTTTGTTAATCTATTTATGCTTCCCTCCGCTTCCTGAAACTGGTCAAGTCAGCTATAGATGGCTTCCTCACTTGTTTAAAAAAGTCTTAGCAGGTTTATTCAATGCCATTTATTCCTGTAGCTCATAGGGTGGGTGGGTGCCTCTTTTAACAAGTTAATCATAATACATCATCCCACCTCCTCCAGCTAACATACCTGTAACAACCGGTTTCAGACCACACAAAGGGGAACATCTCTCTATTTCATTAACAGAAAGGTTCACCAAAGTTCATTCACACCCAATTTACAATACTGTAAGGTAATTTATCAAATACAATTAGCGTATAACATGACTTTTAATGTTACATGTATTATATTCTTTTATTACAATTCAACTGGAGAAAAACTGGACACATTACTTATACCCAGGGGCACATTAATGCATGGGCTATAAGGGGCTGAAGCCCAGGGCCCACACTTTGGAGGGGCCCACTGGCTGTTGGAAAATTATATTTTTTGAATAATTATTTGTATTTTGGATTTGCAGCAGTGACAACAGCATTTTTAAACAACGTACACACTCATTTTCAGCTACCCCCCGTTTATAGTATTTTAGGATGGTTCTTTATTTTCCCCCCACACAGTTTGTTTTGGGATTTTCCACTAAAACTGTGCGAAGCACAGCGCTAGTTAAAACCAGATGAGCACATTCGTGTGCGGTTCGTTACGGTTTTTAAGGGGCCCTGATTTTTTTCCCCCTTTGGTGGTTTCGGGCCATTTCATATTCTTTGGGGCCGGGCCGGCCTGTTTAAAAGTTTCCCCTTTATTTTGATATTTTGACATCCATCAATTAGTGATGAAAAAATTGCTGCGATGGGGAACATGGCCGGGACCCGGCTGAAGAGTTTTTTTTCCTGGGAGCACAAAAAGGGTATTTAAAACATAACGTTGCCACAAAACATTGGCAAAAAATAAATTTCCATAAATTTTCAGGGGAAACGTAAAATTTTTTAATTCTTTTCTAATAAATATGTTTTCTGGTCGTGGAAGAATGAAGTTGCGATCCCCACTCGCCTCTCCTCATAGAAAGCCTTTTTAAAAGAAGTAAAACGTTTCTTTATAATGAAAGGGTTTTTATTTTTTTTTTTGTTTTATTTCGTTAAGTGAATTTGAACTTTCTATAGATATATTTTTCAGTCTGTGAGGGATGTATTTCCCGATTTTTTGTTCATTTTGGTGAAGCGCTCCTGTTTAAGCCTGAGACAGCAGAAATTGTTTGTTTTCTTTATTTTATAAAAGCACAACGTTTTTTTTTTTGATATTGTGAATGCACACAAATAAAAGTAGACCTTTTGTTTCAGATGTTTATTTCTCTTACCTTTATGACAAAGATAAAGGCGTCCACTAAAAATGCAAATTTCGCCTGTACCTCCATTCTGCAAATCGCGCTTAGCTTCCAAATAGATATAACGACATTTATCCTTTTTTAACTTAAAAGGTTTATGTTTTAAATGTTTTATGCTTAGATTTTATTTTAGGGGATTTGGTGATTTTAAAGGCTTGACAAACATAGGCTCACTGTCTGCCGCAAGATTTGTCAATTAAAAAAGAAAAAAAAAAATATTTGGGTTAGTCTACCACTGCCTACAAGGCCCACCAGATGGCACTCGAAGGCCCACTAGAGGGCCACGGCCCACCGGTTGAGAATCACTGCCCTAAAGCAGCGGTTTCCCCCAGTCCCCGGGACCCCCCCCCGCACATTTTGCATGTCCCTTATTGCTTTTGATGTTTTTTCTATTCAAATGTAAG